>NC_134365.1:89839333-90156166 GCF_035582795.1 Mycteria americana
GGTGGCTGTACTCCTCAGGCAACACAGGTGTCTGGTTCACTGGCTTGAGCAATATAGATGGCAAGGTTTAAGAAACTGCAAGGAGTAGATGTAAAACATGGAGGCTGATTGCATAGGTCAGGTATCAAGAGCACAGTCAGGAAGGCAGGACCAGGGAGGAGGATTTGCAGTAGGCAGAGGGGAAAGGATTGGAGCGCCACAAATTTCCTGCATGCCACTGTTGTTTATGCCTTTACTGTGTCGGTGTCTTGGTAATGTACAGAACTTGCCATCATCACAGCAGAAAATACAGTGGCTGGCATGCCAGGGGGCAGTGACAATAGCAAGCATATATAAGAACACTTATCATGAGTCTGACATACAGTAAAAGATAAGACCTGAAAGAAATATTTGGAAAATTATCGACTTGTGTTTTATTAGGTTTTGTATTCATAATGAAACACTTAATTTTTTCTTTTTATGAGAGCTGTACCAAAACAAACTCTGAGACAAGCTATGATTTTGTCTCTCTTCACTCTGTAAACAGTGGTTACTGTATTTTAAAAGGTCTTGTTCTGTCTCAGGTCAGAGCTACAAATACTGCTCCATAAACAACATTTTTCCTTTACATTTCCTCTTTCTAATTTATAATTTAAAAAATAAGTAAGATGACATTCCTAATTGATTGTAGTCTTACTCATAACTGAAAACTTTTATGAGAAGTAGTAGAAGTAATCTCCAGGAAAATGTAGTTAACTTCCTAAATTAAGACCTGTTCCTGGAAGGTGGTGAAAACTCCTGAGTTAGATTGAACCAGAGGTAATTTAGGAGTTATGACTTAGCAAGACGGTATCTCTTAGAGTGCAAAAAGTGTGTGGTCTTTCTGTTGATTCTTTGTGAGCCTGAGGAACTCATACTATTCTGCCTACAGTAAACATACTGTTTTTCTATGTAGATACAGATAAGGCCCAATCCCATCCTGCTTGAGTGTCTAATACTGACTTGAAGCACATCCCCCGCAGGTAAAGGGAACACAGCAGATGTCTGGCAGAACAAGGAGGCAAATGCTGCCACCTTCGGAAGTGTACTTGTCTCATCTGATAATTGCTTTTGATTCTTGTTCTTAGGAACATGCAATGAATAAACAATAATCAAGATTGGTCCCAGTGTTAGGACATTATATTTCTGAGACATTACAATATTATATCTTTTAATCACAGGACTTTTTGTTGATGAGGTTATGGTATCTTTTTTCCAAAATGACCCAATCAATGAACCAACTGATCAATGAAACCACAACTCCTGTAATCTTAAGTACTGGTTAATATTTTGCTGTTACTTGTTTAATTTGCTGTGGTGGTTGTTACTAGTGCTGTGCATAGTAATTCTGAATTTTTTGTTCTTTTCTCCCTTTTTAATGCATATTTGGAATTCAGTGGTGTGGGTCGAAACTGGGGCTGGGCTTCTGCCGGCAGCAGCATCCTGGCAGAGTTTGGTACTCTGCACATGGAATTTGTCCACCTCAGCTATTTGACAGGGGAGCCTGTATACTACAACAAGGTGGGTCTCAAATTCAGTTTTTTATCACACAAGTGTCTTTTATACTGTTTCATCATAAATTGCATTAAGGGGAAGTACTTTCTGTATTGCATACTGTTTGCATTCTTGGTAGCAGGTAAATTTTTTCATACTTTTATTTCTGTTACCAAATAGGTGATTCTTTCAACTAGAAATTTATGACAACACAAGTTTTCTTATTTGTTTCAGCATACATTTTAAAAATCATAATTTTTAAACATGTTTATGTGAGCAGTCCTTTAACAGCAAAAATGTACTAATCTGCAGGAAGCCCTCAAGAAAGCTTCTGGGTTCAGGTTAAGAAAACTTACTACTAAAAAAAAAAAGGGGGAAAAAGAAAAAAGATTAGATGTAACTACATGCAGAGAGCAGATGAACGTTGTTAGTGGTGATCCTGATTCTTGATTTAATTTAGGTCATGCACATTCGGAAGTTACTTCAAAAAATGGATCGTCCTAATGGACTTTATCCAAATTATTTGAATCCAAGAACAGGCCGGTGGGGTCAGCGTAAGTATTCTTGTTTTATTCATTCCTAATTAAAGCTCTACTTCTTATTTTGTTGTTGAGTTGGAGATCAGAAAAATTATTCTATAGGGCATGAACAGCATTGCTTGAAAACATGCAACGTAGAGGGATTACTTGGACTTGAGATCTCCTGAAATCAATTTTTGCCTGTTGCACTCTCTGAAGTCATGCAGCTCGATTTTTATGGTACTTTCTGAAAGCAGCTTCCTACAAAATCTGATGCTTATCCTTACTTTTATCAGGCAAAAAAATCTTCAGTAATAAAGAATGAGGCTGAAAATAGTTTCCTCATTTTTATTTTGTTCCTCAGTTTGTCCTGCAAGCCATCTGGTAAGTGGATTACTGTAAGGTAACGTAGAAGTAATGCATGTTTGTGGTGGTTAAATTTGAGCTCCTTCACCTGGTGTTAGGGACTGACACTTACAAACATCATTCTTCTACTTAGTGGCATGTGAAATGGCATGATGAACCTCCCTATAGATCCTGCTGTTACCAAAAGGCTTTGGAATGAAAAGAAAAAAATGGTTTTGTGGCTGACAATGTAAGTGGAGAGATAAAACATGAAGATAGAGACACAAATATGATTCCTTTTCCTGAAGTGTTCTTCCAAGAAAAGTTGAGTGTTTTAGTGCTTTCATAGTGGGTGTAATAGAAGAGAATTCTTTTCTTCAAGGTTTCTGTTCCTATTTCTTTTATGAATGCAAGTTTCTTTAGGAAAAGCAAGCAACATGATCTATTTCTGTCCTGTTTGACATCATTGATAGCTTTTGGGGATTTCAATGGTTGGCTGTAAATATCCAGCAGAACGTGTTCTGGCTTGCAAACTGAGAATTTGCTTCTGACTTTGAGTCTGGTATATGAGGGAAATGAATGCAGCTGTCATTGCAGTGGCTGTGGAAAGAGTTGTCTAGTCTGACTGTTAAGGCCAAAATTCTCTCCAAAGAGTCTAATATCTTTGAGTGAATAGTGACGCCTTCTGAGACTGACACACGGGTTGATGAGGTAAATTCTTCAGGCAAATTTAGGTTTAACAATGCATTCAGGAAAAAAAATCAGCAAATACAAATATTCATCTATTATTTATTCAAAAGACAATTTTACATTGTTCTGAAATAATTTTTTTCTATTGCTTTTTTCTATTCCTAACCAATCGCTCCTGCTACTTCTATCAAAACTAGTCTAAAGTGGTGTATCACCAGCATTCTTTAGGGGCGTTTTGTCAGTTGTAGTAATAATACTCAGAATTAGCAGCTCTTTGGAAGAAAATAATCCTGGTCACTGAGAATAAACATACAGTGAAAATTTTAACTTTGCAGAAGTTTGGTGGAGCTCAAACATACTATTTAAATGAATTTTGAAAGAGAATACATTTGGGACTAAAGTTTAGGCTTACATACTGAGACTTAAGTTCTTAGGATAAAAAGAAATGCAACTTTATAGAGCCTTTGATTTTTCTGTGCTGCTCATTAGCCACAAACTTATTTCCTGAAATTTGGTGGTTGGTTTTTTGGGGTGTGGTGGTTTTTGGGGTTGTGTTTTTGGTGGTGGTTTTTTTTGTTTGTTTGGGTTTTTGTTTTGTGGGTTTTTTGGGGTTTGTTTGTTTGTTTGTTTGGGGTTTTTTAGCAAATAAGCTTCCAAGTGCAGATACAGATGTTCTGGTAGTGTTTCTAAGATATCTTCAATGCAACAAGCATTTGTAAACCTGCCTTGAAAGGTTTTGTGGGAACAAGAAAGCAAGAATCCCTAATTCTGTTTTTCCTGCCACAAACCAGGATGGAACGATGAGAAACTGTCTTAGTTGTATCCCTGATAGATCACTCTTCAGTGAAACTATTTGCAGAAATTTAAGAAGTTACAGTAAAGGTGCACATGCACTGAAACACTAGACGTGAGCTGGAACAGCTGAGGCTTAGACAGGAATTTTTCTTCTGATTCTCCTGCAGACATCGTATCCTGCATCACAGAAGTCAGTTAAGGGTGATGCCTTCACGCATTACATCTCAGTTCACTAGAGGACTCGTGTCAGAGTCCACGATACTGTTACTGACTTGAGTCATGCTGTTGGTATTAAGGGCAGGCAAGGCTTTTATGTCCTCCTCAGAAGGTAATTTCAAAGAGCATTGTGTTTGGCTTGTTATATACTTTAGTACTGGAAAGACTGAGACAATGGAAAGAGTACCAAAGCATAACTCTTCTTCTTTCAGCTTCTGGGAAAGCTGCCCTTTGCTGTGACCTTTAGTTTGATGCATCTTATCTTGTACAAAGTACTTTCTCCAGATAAGTTTCTGAGAATTATTTCAGAACTCTTTATTTGCCTAGATACATGTTACTCTTGACTCTGACCTTTCTGGGTTTTCTGTTGTATTTTTCTTCCTTTTAACTCTTTTTTTTCCCCCCTCCTCAGCCTTTTTTGGCTCAATTGCAGTTAGGTTTTCTGTTAATCTGTACAGTGTTCCAACTAAGTCATGAGGGGTGTGAATAGGTAAAATAAATCTACATAAATACATACCTAAATACACTGTTGAAGAAATACAGGATTTAGCTGCAATATAGCATCATTTTAGTGGTGGGTTTATTTTCTATTTCTATACCAGTCATCCTAGCGGTGGGTATAATCTAGTGGTGGGTACCTTTATTCAAAGTAATAAAAATGTCAGTGATGTGCACATCTCACGTTAATTAATGTTATTACTACCAGATGATTATCCAGAGTATTAAATAAAATATATAATGGAAGAATCCATTTAGGTCAAGTTTTCTCAGTAGTTATGTTTTCTCTTTACTTTTTAATTTATTTTTTTAAAAGAAAAAATTTATATGATTTGAATAGAAGAGAAAAAGATAGACTTCTGTGTTGTTTTTCTGTTTAATTTTGTTCTAACAGGTTGATAAGTAAACTTGAATACTTAAAGATAATTCCTATTGCAAGACACATTTGTGGAAGAAAAGAGAAGCCTCAAACATTTTCTGTGGCTTTGGTGTGGCCCTGTAGGACTGTAAGCTGGATGTATCTCTACTTGCAACAAGAATTTTGTGGAAAATTCTACCTTGATACAGTATTTTGATACCTTCTCAGACATATTTGCACAAGGAGCCTAGGCACATCCTCATTTTGTGTTTTTAATCACAAAACCCCCACAAGGATTGCATCTACTTTATTTGACTTGCAATCCCAAGTATTAAATGTTAGCGTGAGCAGCTAATGTGCCTTTGAAATACCCCATTTAGAAATCTTTCCTTCCTTTTTCCTCTTTGCTCCCGAGATGTGTGCAGTGATTTATGCTGCCATATGAGTAACTTCTTAGCACATGTAAGGTCTCACAACAGACTGCCTTTCTTTTTTTGAATCTTGGATTTTGCAGAATCTAAATGTCATATTGTCCGTCAGAACTTTATATGAACTGGATATAATTCACAAATATGGAACTTATATCTCAGCTGCTGGTGTTAGGAAATTAAGAGTAATAATATTCAGTGCTAGATCTCATGGAAGGGGAAGGCGATATTTATTTTTTTTACAGAGTCGTTAAGCCAGCTGATTTTTACCTACTCTCATTTTCTGGTAAGTTTAATTCACTCATAATCACAGGTACCAAGATGTGTGCAAGTTGTCTGGACTCAAAGAAAAAGGGATGCTGCTATCCAGTCCTCTTCACATATCTAGGGTTCTTGAATGACAATGATGAGCTAGTTTTTGGACAGATCTTTCAGGGATCAGCAATTGTTACGGGGTTTTGTATGCCTCAGAATATTTCTGTCTTGAGCCTCCATACATCTTAGGCCACATTGCTGTGTCTTGTCTGTTTTTCCTCATGTAAATGTATGCTTAAAATATATGTATGTGGTCTGTTCTCTTCTTGGGTTTGGGGAAGGGGAATGGTGTATGTAATATGCTGCAACCTTGTCGCCATCCTTCTGATGTTAGGATGCAGTGTCTGAGTCATTTCTGCTGTGGTTTGATTTATCAGCGTGCACGCCTTTCGATCTCAATATAAACAGCATGTTCTGCCATTCCGCTGCTGGGCAATGAAGTTCTGGGGACAGTGCCCTGTGACATACAGACCATCCTTTTCGCTCATTGTTCTACTACATCTGCTGATGCTTACAAAGACATGTGTTTTCATTCAAACCAGTCAATGTTTCTGTTACAAATACCTAAAATGGTATAATCAGTAAAGTAACTTACCAGTCAATTAGTAATTATGGTTTCATCAAGAAGGATGTGACCATGGCTTCCAGGTTCTTAACAAGTTGGAGAGATGAGTAGAGTCATACAGTGTGACATAAATCTAATCTATAGCCATGTCTTTTTAATGTTTACATTTTTACGAATATAAATTTCCATGTGCATTTCATGGATTTTACTTAGTACTTGAAGGAAGGGTTCTGGTGACGGATTACCTTCTTTCTTTTTCTGCCTGCTTTGTGAAGCAGTAGCAGCCAGGGTTGGGAGCCGCAGCAGGCAGGTCTGCACAGGGTCTACCATTCCATCCCTTTGTTTCCATTTGAATGCCATAAAACCCAGTCCTAAAAACTGCCAGGTGAATGCCTTACTGGTCACTGCTAAATTCAGGCTTGCCCGAGAGAAGCTGAGGGGCGACGTGCCATGGTTGGAGGGAGCGGCTGACAGCGAGGACAGTCGGCCTGAGTCCTCGAGACGCGCGGGGTACGCTTGGGCACAGCCGAAGTCGAGCGGAGTTGAGCCAGGGGATACTGAGGCAACGGGAGCCAAGAGGGAAACACCAGTGAAATGCCTCAAAGCACGCAAGGGGTGTTCTTCTATGAAGGAGGCACCGATGACAGCCCAGCTGAAGTGCCTCTACACCAATGCACGCAGAATGGGTAACAAGCAGGAGGAGTTGGAAGCCATTGTACATCAGGAAAACTATGATATGGTTGCCATCACGGAAACGTGGTGGGATGACTCGCACAACTGGAGTGCAGCGATGGATGGCTATAAACTCTTCAGGAGGGATAGGCGAGGCAGGAGAGGTGGTGGGGTAGCCCTATACGTCAGGGAGAGTCTGGATAGTTTAGAGCTCGATGATGGTGATGATAGGGTGGAGTGTCTATGGGTCAGAATCAGGGGGAAGGCCAACAAGGCAGATATTGTGGTGGGAGTCTGTTACAGACCCCCCAACCAGGATGAGGAGACAGATGAACTATTCTATAAGCAGCTGGGAGAAGCCTCACGATCGCTAGCCCTTGTTCTTGTGGGGGACTTCAACCTGCCAGATGTCTGCTGGAAATACAATACAGCAGAGAGGAAACAGTCCAGGAGGTTCCTGGAGCGTGTGGCAGATAACTTCCTGACGCAGCTGGTGAGTGAGCCAACTAGGGAAGGTGCCCCGCTGGACCTCTTGTTCACGAACAGAGATGGACTTGTGAGCGATGTGATGGTTGGAGGCTGTCTTGGGCAGAGCGATCATGAAATGATAGAGTTTTTGATACGTGGAGAAGCGGCGAGGGAGGTCGGCAAAACTGCCACCTTAGACTTCCGGAGGGCGGACTTCAGCCTGTTTAGGAGACTGGTCGAGAGAGTCCCCTGGGAGGCAGCTCTTATGGGCAAAGGGGTCCAGGAAGGCTGGACATTCTTTAAGGAGGAAGTCCTAAAGGCACAAGAGCGGGCTGTCCCCAGGTGCCGAAAGACGAGCCGGCAGGGAAGAAGACCGGCCTGGCTGACTAGAGAGCTCTGGCTCGAACTGAGGAGAAAGAGGAGAGTCTATGACCTCTGGAAGAAGGGGCAGGCAACTCAGGAGGACTACAAAGGTGTAGCGAGGCTGTGCAGGGAGAAAACTAGAAGGGCCAAAGCTGAGCTAGAGCTCAGTCTGGCTGCTGCTATAAAAGACAACAAAAAACATTTCTTCAAATACATTAGCAGCAAAAGGAGAGCTAAGGAGAATCTCCAGCCCCTAGTAGATGGGGGAGGAAACACAGTGACCAAGGATGAGGAAAAGGCTGAGGTACTTAATGCCTTCTTTGCCTCAGTCTTTATTAGCAGGGCCGAATGTTCTATGGGTACCCAGCCCCTGGAGTTGGAAGATAGGGATGGGGACCAGACTGGAGCCCCCATAATCCAGGGGGAAATGGTGAGTGACCTGCAGCACCACTTAGACATTCACAAGTCTATGGGGCCTGATGAGATCCACCCGAGAGTGTTGAAGGAGCTGGCAGATGTGCTCACCAAGCCCCTTTCCATCATTTACCAGCAGTCCTGGCTAACTGGGGAAGTCCCTGCTGACTGGAGATTAGCGAATGTGACACCCATCTTCAAGAAGGGCCGGAAGGAGGACCCGGGGAACTACAGGCCTGTCAGCCTGACCTCAGTGCCGGGGAAGCTGATGGAGCAGATCATCCTGAGTGCTATAACACAGCATGTAGAGAATAACCAAGGGATCAAGCCCAGCCAGCATGGGTTCAGGAAAGGCAGGTCCTGCTTGACCAACCTGATCTCCTTCTACGACAAGGTGACCCGCCTAGTGGATGAGGGAAAGGCTGTGGATGTTGTCTATTTAGACTTCAGTAAAGCCTTTGACACAGTTTCCCACAGCATTCTCCTGGAGAAACTGGCTGCTCATGGCTTGGACGGGTGTACTCTTCGCTGGGTAAAGAACTGGCTGGACAGCCGGGCCCAGAGAGTGGTGGTGAATGGAGTTTACTCCGGTTGGCGGCCGGTCACAAGCGGTGTTCCCCAGGGCTCGGTGTTGGGGCCAGTTCTGTTTAACATCTTTATCAATGATCTGGACAAAGGGATCGAGTGTACTCTCAGTAAGTTTGCAGGTGACACCAAGTTTTGTGGGAGTGTTGATCTGCTGGAGGGTAGGCAGGCTCTGCAGAGGGACCTGGACAGGCTGGATGGATGGGCCGAGGTCAACTGTATGAGGTTTAACAAGGCCAAGTGCAAGGTCCTGCACTTGGGCCACAGCAACCCCATGCAACGCTACAGGCTTGGGGAAGAGTGGCTGGAAAGCTGCCTGGCAGAGAAGGACCTGGGGGTGTTGGTTGACAGCCGCCTGAATATGAGCCAGCAGTGTGCCCAGGCGGCCAAGAAAGCCAATGGCATCCTGGCCTGTATCAAAAATAGCGTGGCCAGCAGGACTAGGGAAGTGATTGTGCCCCTGTACTCGGCACTGGTGAGGCTGCACCTCAAATACTGTGTTCAGTTTTGGGCCCCCCACTACAAGAGGGATATTGAGGTACTGGAGCGTGTACAGAGAAGGGCAACGAAGCTGGTGAAGGGTCTGGAGCAGAAGTCTTATGAGGAGCGGCTGAGGGAGCTGGGACTGTTTAGCCTGGAGAAAAGGACGCTGAGGGGAGACCTTATCACTCTCTTCAACTACCTGAAAGGAGGTTATAGAGAGGTGGGGGTCGGTCTCTTCTCCCAGGTAACAAGTGATAGGACAAGAGGAAATGGCCTCAAGTTGCGCCAGGGGAGGTTTAGACTGGATATTAGGAAATTTTTCTTCACCGAGAGGGTTATCAAGCATTGGAACAGACTGCCCAGGGAAGTGGTTGAGTCACCATCCCTGGAGGTATTTAAAGGACGTTTGGATGAGGTACTTAGGGACATGGTGTAGTGGTGGTCTTGGCAGTGTTAGGTTTATGGTTGGACTCGATGATCTTAAAGGTCTTTTCCAACCTATATGATTCTGTGATTCTGTAAATCTCCATGCTTTCCCGTGGAAATGCTTTGTAATACAGCTGTACGTGACTGGATCCTTACTGGTGTGTAGCAGGAAGGGAGTTCATTATATCCAGGAGAAGGAAGATGATGTCATGTGTAGGCTAAATATTTGTATTTAAGCTTGTAATGTGCAGCTATTATTACAGTATGAGTGGTGTGACAGACAGCTTTTTAATGGGTTCAGCTCAGGATTTGTCAGCTCACTGGGGCTTTTGCTAGAAGGCAGAGCTAATAATGCCCACAGGAATGTTGACAGATTCAGTTTTTACTTATGGACTAAGGTGATGGTCCAGTAGGAACAAGCGATTTGCAATACTTCTGCCTTGGGGTTTCAGTTTCTGTAAGACTGAAAGGAAAATAGCTGGCAAGAAGCATATTCTAATCTCTCACATTAACCTACAGTTAACTTTGTTAGCTTTTTGTTTCACTTGGTGAGTGGTTGGTTTGATGTAAGCATCAGAACTTTGAATTTAGGTTATTTTCAAAAACAGTGACAGTGCTTTCTAGAGAAGCCTGCTAAACAGCTATAAAGACTAGAATTTCGATTAAAAGCAGATTTCACAATTACAGAAATTAATTTGTACTAAAAAAATGATTTTCTTATTTTAAATGGAAATATGTTGAGAAAATTTAACTCTAGCTTGCATTTGCAAAGAGGTTAGATTGAGAACACCAACTAGGACAGCAATAACAAAGAAAGTGCCAATCTGCATGTTATTGCCAAGTCAGGACATGCCGTTTGTGTTTGTACATTTCTGTAAATTGGGCATTCCTCCTTTCTACTTTTCAATACCAAGAACAAATTATTGCATTTAATCTGGTTCAAACATCTCTTGCAGGTAATAATGTTACTGAAGGGGAACTCAAATTGCACTGGCTTCACATCTCACTTCCTGCAATTGGGCTACTTAGAGTTACCTGGGTTGGTTACATAAGAAAGTTGTGTCAGTTTAACTAAAATTGGTTTTTAGACTATATATGGTTTCCATGTGCAAGAAAATAACCAGAGATACCTATTCTATGTTAGCCTTCTGTGTTTATTACACCTTAGTAATATGTGAGCACATTAACAAGTTACTGTAAAGTAAGCTAGTATGTGAATTTACAGTGCATAAGCTGAGCGTTGCTATTAGGAATGTAATAGCAGAGACTGAAATTACCATTGCTGAATGCTGATGTGATGAACATTCAGACTGCAGTCTATTCTACAGTGCTTTGTTCATGTCTCCTTACTGAAAACAAGCCCCTCTAGTCAGATTTGCAAGTGGACTAAGTTAAAAGCCAGATGAGGGGTACTCTGTCAGTACGTTTGAGGCATTTCACTTCATTCAAAGACTCGCCAACAATGTGATAATTGGTCCAGGTATGTGTATTTATTGCACTAAATTTAAATGCTGTCTTTCATACACAAAGTGATTACTATCCTCTAAAGACAAATAAGAGGACTCACACAGATATCTAGCCTGCCTTGTTACGCACATTGCCTTTAGCACCTTTAGGTGATGTTCTCACTTTGTTGTAGTTCCCTGCATCTGTTACTACAGAGTAAGTAGAGGCACAACCAAGGTGGCTGAATGGGAGGAATTTATGTCCTCTGTTTCCCAGTTGTTTGTGCTGTAGACTAGCCTTTAAATAAACCAAAGCAAATGCCTTTGTGGATGTGCATATTTCAGTTACTTCAGGTGGTCTTTCATTTTCAACAGTAAATGCTTAAATTAAACCAAACCAAGCACTTTTAATTTTAAAATACTATTTAGAGAAGGCTTCTGTGGATTTAATTTAATTGGATTATATTTACACTTTGTTAAAATTGTGCAGTTTTCATGTGTAGGAAAAACAATTTTAAATTACTGTCATTACATCAGTGCAAACATTGGGTGAATATTCGTAAATTTTTATGCCTGCCTGTACAGCTGGTTTTAGTCTAATGCACTTGGGCTGAGCTAGGTAATTAGCTGAACTGCTTCATTTAAGCTCTTGCAGGTAATAGACAAACCATGAGTAATACACTCTACCTATTTTCAGTTGTGATATGACATTGTCACCGAAATTGGGAATCAAACTCCTTAACACCAATGTAGTATTAAGAAGCAGGCATTCTTTATTACGGTGCCAGATGCACGGGGGATCGTTCCACCTAGCGTGCATACCGCAGGTTGCATCAACCAAAACTTACGTTCTTCAATTACATATATATGCATCAAATTTCCCGGAATGACTATACATATTAATTATATTTCCTGGAACTAATTATCATATTTGCGTGGTCATTATGCATGCATCCTTGAGCCCCATGGAAGCCCCACAGAGGTCTCTGGTGGTCCTTGGTGGTCGTACAGGTGTGTCCTTTAGTTGACCCCTTCTTCTGGACATGCACAATATCACCTTGCTTATGTAACTTGCTTCCCTTCTTCATGGTGCATGGTCCCTAACAATGATTTGGCACCCTTAACGCAAACCAATTATTCTAACCACCCTCGACTCGTTGTCAAGATGGGCTGGGGCTGTACTGGGAACATAGCAGCATGTCCGTACTACTCCTCATCCAGTTATCTTTGGGCATGGTAGCGTATCCATAGCCATAGATGTACAAACACAACATTAAAGTATTGTCTACCCTGCTCCTATCTCTATGTTGCTTAGTTACAAAAGAACAAACTAATCATTTTGGTTACATCTGGTTACATTTACCCCCTTTGGAAGTTTTGAAATAATCATCTTTTCAATACTTCCACTCTTAATCTTTCATATCTCAACATTCTCCTCTCTCCTTCCAGTTGTGGGCAGTGACACTAGAAGGAACAGAGACACCCAATCTATTAACTCATGCTCCACAGCTGGTGTCATCGCCACGGATTTGGTTTTTTTGACAATGGGATGGCCTACACAAAACCAGGTTTGCTGGCGTCTGATGGGATTCATCTTCCTCAAAGGGGAAAGAGAATCTTTGCTCAGGAACTTGCGGGGCTCATCGACAGAGCTTTAAACTAGACTCAGAGGGGGAGGGGGATAATATCAGGCTTGCCTGAGGGAAGCTGAGGGACGACGTGCCACGGTTAGAGGGAGCGGGTGCCAGCGAGGGCACTCAGCCTGTGTCTCTGAGATGTGTGGGGTATGCTGGGGCACAGCCAAAGTCGAACAGAGTTGAGCTAGGGGATACTGAGGCAATAGGAGCCAAGAGGGAAATGCCAGTGAAATGCCTCAAAGCACGCAAGGGGTGCTCTTCTATGAAGGAAACACGGACGACATCCCAGCTGAAATGCCTTTACACCACTGCACGCAGCATGGGCAACAAGCAGGAGGAGTTGGAAGCCATTGTACATCAGGAAAACTATGATATGGTTGCCATCATGGAAATATGGTGGGATGACTCGCACAACTGGAGTGCAGCGATGGATGGCTATAAACTCTTCAGGAGGGATAGGCGAGGCAGGAGAGGTGGTGGGGTAGCCCTGTACGTCAGGGAGTGTCTGGATAGTTTAGAGCTCGATGATGGTTACGATAGGGTGGAGTGTCTATGGGTAAGAATCAGGGGGAAGGCCAACAAGGCAGATATTGTGGTGGGAGTCTGTTACAGACCCCCCAACCAGGATGAGGAGACTGACAAACTATTCTATAAGCAGCTGGGAGAAGCCTCACGATCGCTAGCCCTTGTTCTTGTGGGGGACTTCAACCTGCTGGATGTCTGCTGGAAATACAATACAGCAGAGAGGAAACAGTCTAGGAGGTTCCTGGAGCATGTGGCAGATAACTTCCTGACACAGCTGGTGAGTGAGCCAACGAGGGAAGGTACCCTGCTGGACTTCTTGTTCACGAATAGAGAAGGGCTTGTGAGCCATGTGATGGTTGGAGGCCGTCTTGGGCAGAGTGATCACGAAATGATAGAGTTTTTGATACGTGGAGAAGCGGTGAGGGGGGTCAGCAAAACTGCCACCTTAGACTTCCGGAGGGCGGACTTCGGCCTGTTTAGGAGACTGGTCGAGAGAGTCCCCTGGGAGGCAGCCCTACAGGGCAAAGGAGTCCAGGAAGGCTGGACATTCTTTAAGGAGGAAGCCCTAAAGGCACAAGAGCGGGCTGTCCCCAGGTGCCGAAAGACAAGCTGGCAGGGAAGAAGACCGGCCTGGCTGACTAGAGAGCTCTGGCTCAAACTCAGGAAAAAGAGAAGAGTCTACAACCTCTGGAAGAAGGGGCAGGCAACTCAGGAGGACTACAAAGGTGTAGCGAGGCTGTGCAGGGAGAAAATTAGAAGGGCCAAAGCTGAGCTAGAGCTCAATCTGGCTGCTGCTGTAAAAGACAACAAAAAATACCTCTTCAAACACATTAGCAGCAAAAGGAGAGCTAAGGAGAATCTCCAGCTCCTAGTAGAAGGGGGAGGGAACACAGTGACAAAGGATGAAGAAAAGGCTGAGATAGTTAATTCCTTCTTTGCCTCAGTCTTTAATAGCAGGGTCAATTGTTCTCTGGGTACCCAGCCCCCTGAGTCAGAAGATAGGGTCGGGGACCAGAATGGAGCCCCCATAATCCAGGGGGAAATGGTCAGTGACCTGCTGCACCACTTAGACATTCACAAGTCTATGGGGCCTGATGAGGTCCACCCGAGAGTACTGAAGGAACTGGCAGATGTGCTCACCAAGCCCCTTTCCATCATTTACCAGCAGTCCTGGCTAACTGGGGAGGTCCCTGCTGACTGGAGATTAGCAAATGTGACGCCCATCTTCAAGAAGGGCCGGAAGGAGGACCCGGGGAACTACAGGCCTGTCAGCCTGACCTCGGTACCGGGGAAGCTGATGGAGGAGATCATCCTGAGTGCCATCACATGGCATGTAGAGGATAACCAAGGGATCAAGCCCAGCCAGCATGGGTTCAGGAAAGGCAGGTCCTGCTTGACCAACCTGATCTCCTTCTATGAAAAGGTGACCCGCCTAGTGTATGAGGGAAAGGCTGTGGATGTTGTCTATTTAGACTTCAGTAAAGCCTTTGACACGGTTTCCCACAGCATTCTCCTGGAGAAACTGGCTGCTCATGGCTTGGACGGGTGTACTCTTTGCTGGGTAAAGAACTGCCTGGACGGCCGGGCCCAAAGAGGGGTGGTGAATGGAGTTTACGCCAGTTGGCAGCCGGTCACAAGCGGTGTTCCCCAGGGCTCGGTGTTGGGGCCAGTTCTGTTTAATATCTTTATCAATGATCTGGACGAAGGGATCGAGTGCACCCTCAGTAAGTTTGCAGGTGACACCAAGTTGTGCAGGAGTGTTGATGTGCTTGAGCGTAGGCAGGCTCTACAGAGGGACCTGGACAGGCTGGATCAATGGGCCAAGGTCAATTTTATGGGGTTCAACAAGGCCAAGTGCAAGGTCCTGCACTTGGGCCACAGCAACCCCATGCAACGCTACAGGCTTGGGGAAGAGTGGCTGGAAAGCTGCCAGGCAGAAAAGGACCTGGGGGTGTTTGTTGACAGCCGCCTGAATATGAGCCAGCAGTGTGCCCAGGCGGCCAAGAAAGCCAATGGTATCCTGGCTTGTATCAAAAATAGCGTGGCCAGCAGGACTAGGGAAGTGATTGTGCCCCTGTACTCGGCACTGGTGAGGCCGCACCTCAAATACTGTGTTCAGTTTTGGGCCCCTCACTACAAGAGAGACATTGAGGTGCTGGAGCGTGTCCAGAGAAGGGCAACGAAGCTGGTGAAGGGTCTAGAGCAGAAGTCTTATGAGTAGCGACTGAGGGAACTGGGGTTGTTTAGCCTGGAGAAAAGGAGGCTGAGGGGACACCTTATCGCTCTCTACAACTATCTGAAAGGAGGTTGTAGAGAGGTGGGGGTCGGTCTCTTCTCCCAGGTAACAAGTGATAGGACAAGAGGAAATGGCCTCAAGTTGCGCCAGGGGAGGTTTAGACTGGATATTAGGAAATTTTACTTCACTGAAAGGGTTATCAAGCATTGGAACAGGCTGCCCAGGGAAGTGGTTGAGTCGCCATCCCTGGAGGTATTTAAAAGACGTTTGGATGAGGTGCTTAGGGACATGGTATAGTGGTGGTCTTGGTAGTGTTAGGTTTACAGTTGGACTCGATGATCTTAAAGGTCTCTTCCAACCTATACGATTCTGTGATTCTGTGATAAGCTGGTGGTTTCTCTCCCGGCATCGGTGTATGATGCTTCATCACTGATTTTAAAATTGCTACAGAATTCCTAGACGTTGTCTGTGTCAACATTTTATTTAAACATTGATAAACCAAACAAATAATCAAAACAACTATAATCAAAATAATTATTGTCTGTAAAAACTCATTTATCCATCCTTTAAGAGGAAATCCAAAATGTCCCAAAATTTGGCCGAACCAATTTGTTTGCATTTCACTCCTTAAACCTTGAGTCTGCAGTGCCACCCTCTTCATATCATCTATTTGTTCATTCAAATCAGCTGTAACATTTGGGATGTGCACACAGCAATCTTGATTTCTGTAAATCCACAATCATCTCTTCAATTCACCCATGTGTTTCTCTGTTTTTCCTCTGCTATTTTTATCATTATTTGTGGGGTACCTATGGCTTGTCAGGTGGATGTTACCCACCATCCATCCTCATTTTCTTCTGCTCTCAACTGTTCTGCCAATAATCTATCCAATTTACCAAAATTTGGTTTCAGGGTTGGAAGTTTTACCTGTTTTACTGGTACCAGGGCAAGGATGCTTTGCTCCGCTGCCTCTCTAGCAGTTTTATCAGCCAATCGGTTGCCCACATTTACCAGGGTTTGTCCAAATTGATGTGCTTTACAATGCATTACCACTACGTCCTTGGGCTGCTGGATGTCCTGGAGGAGTTGAAGAATTTCTTCCTTATATTTAATGGGTGATCCTTGAGCTGACAACAGTCCTCTTTCCTTCCAGATAGCTCCATGTGTGTGAATCTGCTTTCTGTGCTGATGTATTCACAGGGAGAGCTTCAGCTTTCATCACTTGAGTGGTGGTGACCACTGCATACCTGACCATTCATTTTCCATTTTGGACAAAGCTGCTTCCATCCGTAAACAGCTCCAAATCAGGATTAGGCAACGGTTTGTCCTTCAGGTCCTGTCTGCTAGAATATACCTGTTCAATAGTTTGCAAACAATCATGGTGTAAAGACTCACCCATTTCCGAGCTCAAAAACATTGCTGGGTTCACTGCTGTTGTAGTTTTAATTTCCACATCATCCTGTTCCAAGAGAGTGACCTGGTATTTGAGCATGTGGCTCAGGGACAGCCAATGCCCCCCTTTTTGCTCCAAGACAGAAAATACCATATGTGGGACATAAACTGTAATTTCCTGTCCCATGGTTAATTTCCTTGCTTCTTGGATTAAGAGTACAGTTGCTGCCACAGCTTGCAAACATCCAGGCCATCCCTTGCTGACGTTATCCAATTGCTTAGAAAAATACCCAACATCACGTTTCCAGGTTCCTAATTTTTGAGTCAACACACCCAAAGCAAGATGTTATCACTTGTGTACAAACATTCAAAAGGCTTTGCTAAATCTGGGAGTCCTAACGCAGGTGCGGATGTCAAAGCCTTCTTCAGATTTTTAAAAGCTGTCCAACACTCAGGTGTCCACAACAGGTGATTCTCCTGGGATCCTTTCAAAGCTGCATAATTGAGGATCCACAATCGACACCACCCGAGCATACCCAAAAATGTCCGCAATTCCTGTATCATTCTGGGTTCTGGAACTTAACAAATTGCTTCCTTTCTGCCTGCTCCCAATCATCTTTGTCCTTGCAAAATTTCAAAGCCTAAATATATCACAGTCTCTTTCCCAATCTGGGCCTTGCTTTTTGATACTCGGTATCCTGCTTGTCCCAAAAAAATTCGACAAGCTGATGGTCACTTGTAAACAGTCCTCTTGAGTCTCTGCTGCTATCAAGATGTCATCTACATACTGCAATATTATTCCTTCTGAATTTTCTTTCTTCCACACTTCCAATTCCTTTGCCAACTGATTACCAAATATTATAGGACTATTTTTGAACCCTTGGGGTAGCACTGTCCAGGTGAGTTGTGTCTTGTGTCCAGTGGTGGGGCTTTCCCATTCAAAGGCAAATATGCCTGGCTATCTTTGTCTAGAGGTATGCAGAAGAAAGCATCCTTGAGATCAAGTACAGTAAACCACTTATGTTTTTCTTTTAAGGATGTCAGCAAGGTATATGGGTTAGCTACTACTGGGTGAATGTCTTGAACAATCTCATTTATGGCTCTTAAATCTTGAGCTAACCTATATTCCTTGCCATTCTGCTTTTTCACTGGCAGTATTGGGGTGTTATATTCTGATTTACACTCTGTCAATAACCCATAATTCAAAATTTTTGTTGTTAATTTTTCCAACCCCTTTCTAGCTTCCCACTGAATAGGATACTGTTTTTGTCTTACCAGTTTAGTTCCAGATTTTAGAACAACCTTTACTGATTCTGCCAATTTAGACAGACCTGGAATTCCACTAGCCCATACCAAGGGTGTTACTGCATCCTCCACTTCTGCAGGAATTTCTTCTTTCGGCCTTGGTGTGTTCCGTAAGATAAAAATTCTTTCTTCCACAGCTTTTGATTCAGGTATTAACAGCTGAGTCTCCCCATTTTTTTTTTTATTATTTTGTGCATTCAATTTACTCAATATATCTCTTCCTAACAAAGATGACGGACATTCTGGCATATACAAAAATTGATGAGTTACTCATTGCTTTCTCAATTTGAATTTCAAAGGTTGTAAAAATGGCCGATTTTCTTTCTGCCCTGCTGCCCCAATAACACTTATAGTTTTATGACTAAACCCCCCTTTGCATATATTTAATACCGAATATGTTGGCCCTGTATCAACTAAAAATTCTACTTCGTCATTCCCCAGCTTTAATGTAACCAGGCGTTCAGCTGGCGTTGACTCCCCTGGTCTCCTTCAGTCCTCATCATTCAGAGTCATCAACTTAACTGCCTGTAGCGAAAGATCCAATTCTCTCACTTTGGGACATTCTCTTTTCCAGTGCTACAAGCAGAGCAACATCATCTTAAACTCTTATTCCTTCCCTGTTTTTTCCAAAGTCAATACCATAGAATCTTGTGGGATAATCCCACACTGTTTTTGCCACTCCGGATGATTTCTCAAAGCAAAAAAAAAAAATACCTCAAGGTATTTCATCTCATTTCCCTTCCCTTTTGCAAAAGTATTAATTGCAAGATGGTATTATATTGCGATGTACTATTCTTTGACCATCTCTCCCCACCTTCCAAGGTATACATTGGCCACCAATAATTACAATATTCAATTAATTGTTTCCAAGTCAAAGGATCACCCCCCAGATCTTTCCAATGTTTTAAAATACATCCCAAAGGTGTTCTTTGCGGGATGTTTTTTTTTTACTCAGAAATGTACCCATTTCCCAAAAGACTAGTGGTTGTAATTGTGCACAATCACAGGCACTAGTCCGAGGGACCCCAACCCTTGTTGGAGCTCCCTCTGGGATTCCAGCCCCCTGCCGGAAATCCCAACCTTGGAGACTTCAACCCCCTGTTGAAGACTCCCCCTTGGGCCCCGCTCCACAGGCTTTTGCCTAGCAGAGACTTACCAACCAAGGTACCTCTTTAGCCCAATCCTGCGTAGCTTTCGCTGCACCTTATGAGCAGGCTTTAGTGGGACTCCAACCCACGTCCTACCTAGAGCTCTGTTACCTGTTAGAAGGATGCCTTATTACCTTGTTCCAGGGGCTCTTGCTCAGAATTCTTTGGTCCGGGGATCGGAGGTTCTCCCTGAGAATCCCTCTGTGCTGGCTGGAGGTCCTGCGATCCCTCCGATCTGTTGAAATTCAGAAGCAGAGTCCCATCTGGGGTGCCAGAACTGTCACCGAAATTGGGAATCAAACTCCTTAACACCAATGTAGTATTAAGAAGCAGGCATTCTTTATTACGGCGCCGGGTGCACAGGGGATCGTTCCACCTAGCGTGCATACCGCAGGTTGCATCAACCAAAACTTATATTCTTCAATTATACATACATATGCATCAAATTTCCCGGAATGACTATACGTATTCATTATATTTCCTGAAACTAATTATCATATTTGCATGGTCATTACACATGCGTCCTTGAGCTCCATGGGGCTTCTGTGAGGGTCTCTGGTAGTCCTTGGTGGTTGTACAGGTGTGTCCTTTAGTTGACCCCTTCTTCTGGACATGCGCAATCCCACCTTGCTTATGTAACTTGCTTCCCTTCTTCATGGTGCATGGTCCCTAACAATGATTTGGCACCCTTAACACAAACCAATTATTCTAACCACCCTCGACTCGTTGTCAAGATGGGCTGGGGCTGTACTGGGACCATAGCAGCATGTCCGTACTACTCCTCGTCCAGTTGTCTTTGGGCACAGTAACATATCCATAGCCATAGGTGTACAAACACAACATTAAAGCATTGTCTACCCTGCTCCTATCTCTGTGTTGCTTAGTTACAAAAGAACAAACTAATCATTTTGGTTACATTTGGTTACAACATTGTATCAAATACATAGCACCATCTGTCTATATTTATTTGTCAGTATTTAAAGGAAAAGTGAAAAGAAATTTGATCTAAATGTTTGTAATGCACTTTTTTAAAGATGTTAAGAAAGCCACTGCATCCAGCAGACTCCAAGACCTAGGGATTCCTCCTTCCTAGCTATTGAAGCCCAGCCAGGTACAGGTCTCTTCATCCCAGTCCAATGGATGTGGCTGCTGGCTGTGGCTCCCATTTGCAGGTTTGGCCAGTAGCAAGGCTGAGGACATATCCTAGAGAGGTGCACACATACACTAAGAGGATGCTAATGCGGCTGCCCACCCAGACTGCAACTGACAGCACTGCGTTCATAGCACCCACATGTAGTGCTGCTACAACTCACATAAAACATAAATACAGGTAGCCAGGTCTTGCTCCTCCTTCTGATGTTCACTGTCAAATAGATGCATGCACTTGCACACTCTTCACAAGCACCCTCACAGATCCTTCAAATATTAGCAAAAGCTCTCAGTCTACATAATACCTGTGCTTGAACCTGTGACCTGTTGCCATGAAAAGCCGAAATCAGGACTCAATAGTCAGGATGACTATTAAGCAGGTATTTTATATTGCAGCACTGGGGATCTCTCCGCCACAAGTGCTCTGCCAGGTTAGCACAACACATCAGTTCATATACAGAAAAATCATACATATTCATCAGATTTCCTGAAAAGGGAAGTTTTATGGTGATGAGTTCCCAGAATTCATTTACATAGTCCAAGCATGTGCAGTAAAATTAGGGTTAGGGTCTTTTCACCCTCCCGGTGGTCTTCCATAGTCTTCCTCACGTTGTCCACTAGTTGAACTTTGGGCTTCCTTTGTCCATATATAGTCATTGAGTTAGCTCATCAGTCCTTCGGCCTTGGAATGTTACAAGGGGGTCGATTTAAGCTAGTTCTTTGGTGGTGCTTATCTTTGGCACAATCGTCCTGAGTTCCTGTTATCAGTGATTTAATTAGGAAGCCTAACGAGCTTGCTCAAGGCCTGTTTAGTCCCATCTGGTAAGAAGTTACAGGAAATGTCCTATCATCAACTCTGCTCAGCAGGTAACTAAAACTATCTTTGCAGGGGAAGAAAACAAAAGAGAACAAGGATGCAAGTGAAACTAAAAAAAAAATGCAAGTCTGTGTATCACAGTAAGGTCTTAGTCAGGGATTGTCAGGGATTTAACCCTTTCAGACCCTTTATGCAGCCATCATCTCAGAGCTTGGGTCCTTTCAGATGCTGGTCTTCTCCTACTCACCAGCTTATCTAGCGTGAAGTTTGCTAATGAATTCCACATACGCACATGCACTCAGGATTAAATTCTCTGGGAAGAACACACACACACACACATATTTTCCCAGTTGCTAACACATGCACCTAGGGCACAGTGATCCACTGTCTTTTCTCCAGCCACTGCCACCCAGACCTACCGACCCCTGCGACATGCAGCCCCTTTCTCCAGTTGCTGGCACTCTGACCTTGCAACACACATCCCAGTCCCTCCAGTTACTGGCACCAAGACCTCTCTTGCATGCCTCTCTCCAGGTGCTGGCACCTAGACCTGCAGGCTCTGCGACCATGGCCTCTTCTCCAGATGCTGATGTTTACACCTTGCAGCACTCACACATAGGATAGTGCGTGGGATTACATGCAAAAAATAAAAAATTTAATAAGAAGGTAAGGCAGACTGTGCTGGTAGCGTGCAAGGCTCAGGCAGACAAGCATATTGATCAGCAACCTGTTTACAAGTGACGAGGCCCTTTTAACCCGCTTCCTCTCCATTTTTCCCTTGCTCATTCCTCCTCAATCCACCCTGATCCTTCCTTTTCCCTCCCTTTGGCCCTAAATAGCCTATAGTAAGTTTTACTAAATTAAAGCCACAGGCCCTTTCTGCTGTCCCATAAATAAATTTTGCACAGTCCTGCAAGTCCCCTCAAATACTGGCAGAAGAGCTCACCAAGCCCCTTTCCATCATTTACCAGCAGTCCTGGCTAACTGGGGAGGTCCCTGCTGACTGGAGATTAGCAAATGTGACGCCCATCTTCAAGAAGGGCCGGAAGGAGGACCCGGGGAACTACAGGCCTGTCAGCCTGACCTCAGTGCCGGGGAAGCTGATGGAGCAGATCATCCTGAGTGCTATAACACGGCATGTAGAGAATAACCAAGGGATCAAGCCCAGCCAGCATGGGTTCAGGAAAGGCAGGTCCTGCTTGACCAACCTGATCTCCTTCTATGACAAGGTGACCCGCCTAGTGGATGAGGGAAAGGCTGTGGATGTTGTCTATTTAGACTTCAGTAAAGCCTTTGACACAGTTTCCCACAGCATTCTCCTGGAGAAACTGGCTGCTCATGGCTTGGACGGGTGTACTCTTCGCTGGGTAAAGAACTGCCTGGACGGCCGGGCCCAAAGAGTGGTGGTAAATGGAGTTTACTCCAGTTGGCGGCCGGTCACAAGCGGTGTTCCCCAGGGCTCGGTGTTGGGGCCAGTTCTGTTTAACATCTTTATCAATGATCTGGACGAAGGGATCGAGTGTACTCTCAGTAAGTTTGCAGGTGACACCAAGTTGTGTGGGAGTGTTGATGTGCTGGAGGGTAGGCAGGCTCTGCAGAGCGACCTGGACAGGCTGGATGGATGGGCCGAGGTCAACTGTATGAGGTTTAACAAGGCCAAGTGCAAGGTCCTGCACTTGGGCCACAGCAACCCCATGCAACGCTACAGGCTTGGGGAAGATTGGCTGGAAAGCTGCCTGGCAGAGAAGGACCTGGAGGTGTTTGTTGACAGCCGCCTGAATATGAGCCAGCAGTGTGCCCAGGCGGCCAAGAAAGCCAATGGCATCCTGGCTTGTATCAAAAATAGCGTGGCCAGCAGGACTAGGGAAGTGATCGTGCCCCTGTACTCGGCACTGATGAGGCCACACCTCGAATACTGTGTTCGGTTTTGGGCCCCTCACTACAAGAGAGACATTGAGGTGCTGGAGCGTGTCCAGAGAAGGGCAACGAAGCTGGTGAAGGGTCTAGAGCAGGTGTCTTATGAGGAGCGGCTGAGGGAGCTGGGACTGTTTAGCCTGGAGAAAAGGAGGCTGAGGGGACACCTTATCGCTCTCTACAGCTACCTGAAAGGAGGTTGTAGAGAGGTGGGGGTTGGTCTTTTCTCCCAAGTAACAAGTGATAGGACAAGAGGAAATGGCCTCAAGTTGCGCCAGGGGAGGTTTAGACTGGATATTAGGAAATTTTTCTTCACCGAGCGGGTTATCAAGCATTGGAACAGGCTGCCCAGGGAAGTGGTTGAGTCGCCATCCCTGGAGGTATTTAAAGGACGTTTGGATGAGGTGCTTAGAGACGTGGTGTAGTGGTGGTCTTGGCAGTGTTAGGTTTATGGTTGGACTCGATGATCTTAAAGGTCTTTTCCAACCTATATGATTCTGTGAAATACCTCATAATGTTCATGACAATGATGTTTCCTCCTTCTTATCAGTGACAAAGTTCAGGTTGGCTCTCCAAGGCTGTGGCTGAGTAGTTCCTTTAAGGGCCCATCAATCAGTAGCTAAAGAGTTCTGATCTGTGTTATTGCCTGTTACCACCTGCTCGTTAATGTCTGTGTGTTTAATTTACCAGTTTCCTTGTCATTTGTTATTTCTTTTATACTGAATAGTCCTTACCCAGCTAACTTGATGAAGAAGGTGCTCTCACATTCTGCATATCCCCACGCATCAGAATGCTAATACTGCGAATAATCAGTATGTCAGCTGAGGGATACTGGCAGCGTGAGCTTTATCTAACATGTAGGAAGAGTGGTGCTCTTGAATGCAAACTTTCAAAGGTGCTGCAGAGATTGATATATAAATCACTATTTGAATGTCTGTTACTGGGACTTTCACTGTTAAAATTAAGCAAGAAACCCTTTCTCTTAGTCTTTATGTTCACCTCTGTAAGATTAAAACCCCTGCAGATTGCAAGGTAAGGTGCATAATACTGAAGAATGAAGTGTTTTTTCAAAAGATTAAAGAAATACTGCAGAAAAATATTTCAGATAAAAATATAATTGTAGCATAAATTAACAGGTTGATAGTCTAGTTATGGGTAGTGGGAAAGGTGCTAGTGCTGGAAAATTCCTGTCTGCCAGCTGAAGCTGCTAGTGTTCTCCTTTAACTATGAAGGTGCTTTGTATTTTCTCGCCCCCACCCTTACATTGTTTGTTTATTTACTGGATGCCTTGTTTAGCAGAAGTAGTCTCTTAAATTATACCTGTTAGTACCTTTATATGCTATAGACAACACTAAGAAACCGTCAATGCCAAGAGTCGCGAAAAATCAAATTGTGAAACGTAATGTCAAGTCCTGGCAAAACATCCATTACGTAAAAGGAAGTGAAGGGAATTATGGCAAGTAGGCCTGTATTTTCCAAAAAGTATTTTACAAAACTTTTCACATAACTACCTTCAATTTGGACTTGTGGGTAATAGTTTCTAATGCTTTAATTCTTGGGTGATTTTTTTTCTCCTTTGGCTTAAGGAAAAGACTTTTTTCTCTGTTGAATAGAAATGGTGGAGGATTAAAATAATTGTATTTATTGTAAAAATAGTTGTAAAAGTAGTTCCCAACCTGACTTCATCTTTGCACATTTATTTGATTTAGCAAGTAGATTTCTTTTTTGATTTGTGGTTGGAATGTCAGTTATAGAACTGGAGATATGTGATCTATGTGATCTATGTGATGGTTCGTTTGGGGATTGATGCAGGCATTTATTGTGGTGGGGCTTTTTATTTCAAAACTGCTTTCAGTTGAGTACATTATGAACAAATGAAAATACAATGTGATTTCTAGACTTCCAGAGGTAGGTATGCATGTATCAGTTGCAGATGAGAAGGTGGGGGTGCTTCTCTGCTGTTTAATTTTCTTTGCTATCTTGGCGGATGTCCTTAATTTTTCTCTCCAAAATATTCTGTCTTGTTTTGTATTTAGGAACATGTCTGTGTTTTGAATATAAAATAATCTATGTAATTTCTAATGGGGAATTCCCCATGCCCTTTTGCTTTACAACCATGTACAAATGTAATTAACTGTGTTCCAAGAAATGGCTGTATTCAAATTTGATTATTCATTAGAAGCTAAGAGCAAGTTAATCTGCTAAAACTTTGTTTTAATGAAACACAGCAGAACTGTGCGTTACAGGGAATATGCTTTTATAAGTCTACAAGGTTAAGACCTTTTGCTGGTCTGTTGAGCAAGATGCTGAAAAAGCTAAACAAAAGCTTGTTTACTGTGCTAAAGATTCTAGTGTTACTGGAAGATTAAACATATATAGGAATTATGCATTTGAAAGGGAGTGTCTATAAATAATTCCTAAAAATAGGATTTGGATATGGTGTAACTGGGTTTTGAAAGTGCTTGCATACATTGCAGTGGAAAGAGATGAATATTTCATTTTGCTGTACCACCGAACTGTACATTTAGAGCATGATCTTGGTGGCGAGTGCATCAATATCTAGAATTTGAAGTCTATCCCACAACAGCTTTACCATTTATTTTTCTGACTGTAAATTCAGTAAATTAATCTGTATTAACAGAGTCCAGCATGTCTTAGGGGTACTGCCTGATATTCTTGAGAGTTTAAATTGTTGGCTTTGAAGACAGCTAACTCAAAATGATTGGGGACTAAAAAGGTATCCTTTGTCACATGCTCTGTGAGTTTTTAAAGTCTGAGCTCCTGTGGAATCTCATTATTTCTTTAATAATTGATTTTTGTACTAGGGTCTCTGTATACCTAAACTGTATTTTTGAACTGTTCTTGACTTACTCATTTCCTATCAAAGGGAAGCCTATCAAAGTCCAATTACAAATTTGTTACAGCCTTATTACAGTTACTTGTTTTTAGTTTATTCCTTCTATATCACTTACCTGTTGGAGGCTGTGCACTAAGCTGTTTATATCGGTGTTTTTTAGACCACTAATAGATATCAGATGACATATAATAGTCCATTTCTTTCCATTCTGTCTTCAGTATGTGAGACTTCATATTCTGATTTGTGTGAAGATGTACCTTCTGGTGATCACATGAGAAACATTTCCAGTTTGGTGACATTGAGGGGAGAGGGTCTATAGTTTTGTTCAGTGGATGTTGAATGTATCTTCCTGATGGGTTCATTTAATAATGAACTTCCACTGGGAGCTGGACTGTCCTGTGGCAGCAAGGTAAAATACCATCTCGTTTTGGAGATCTACATGAAGATATAGCTGATCTTTGATTGCAGATCACACTGTAGCACTTCTTGGCCTATATGGTCAAAAATAAGAGAAGGATGGTGATGAATGCAGCCCAAATGTAGGGTGTGGTGTCTCAGTCATAGAGCATGGGCTAAGTAAGTCTTACAGCACAATTTCCTAGCACCTACAGAGTGACCAAAACTGCAGCTAGCTGTGTGTGCAATTTCAGGCATCTGTCATAAGAAGAAAAATAAGAGATACATAGACACAAGTCTAGGAGAAAGAAACATGCAGAGCAGCCTGGATTTGTATTGCATGTGGTGTAATCCATAAGTACATCAAAAACAGAGAGTATCTTGCTGCTTTGAATCTCTTTTGACTGTCAGCATTCATGTGTTACATATATACACATGTACATATGTAAGTATGTAAACTGCTATGGTCTTGATACAGCTTGAAGGGAGAGGGCGAAGTTGTTGACAGTGGTTTTGCCAGCTAATTTTGCATAGATGGATGTTGGGCTAGATTTAATCCAATAAAGGTTTTCTCGCTCCCATTTTCTTGCTTTTAATCTGTAAGAGGAGACTTGAGATCTTACAGGAAGACTGAGGTGAATAAACTAAAGGTTGTAATGACATTAAGAGCTTGTCAATCCCCCTATGTAGAAACTCTTATTCAAAAGGGACTCTTTGGGTTGTGGGCATGTACCTACAGCAGTATTGGTTGTAGCAGAAGGTGTTACCACCCCTTAGCTATTTTTTCACAGCCACCTTGTCAGGTTAAAAAAGTCACTGGAGGTAAATGTGTACCTGACTTCCCATCAATCCACTGCAAATTCCAGCAGCTGAGTTAAAGCTGCCAGTACAGGTGGGATTTACACTGATTCCAAACTTGGCAGAGAGGCAGGTGTGCTTCATTTGGATGGCTCTATTGGTGAGTGTAATAATCTGGAAAAGACAACTTCAGGTGATAAAAGTTCACTTTACTTTTCAGTAAAAGTGCCAGTGTAAAAGTCTAACGTGTTTTTACTTTTCACACATGGACTTGACGTACTTAGTTGATTGGTCTTTAATTCGTGAAATGTATCTTCTGAGAGATGACCTAAATCTTTCCAGAATTGTAAATAATAGCTGGAATGTTTTGAATTTTCAGGAAAGTTTGAATACAAAAAGGAGAATATTTGTTCCAGCTGTGAATTCCTGAGTGTGAAAGGAGAGCCTGTTGTAAGATATCAAATTAGGATACTCCTTTGACATTACAGAATCATAAACTGCATTCAATTTGAAGATGAGTTTTGGTTCTAACAACATGAGTTACCTAACTATATGTATTAGTTGGGCTAGTTGTACTTGCTGGTCTGTTTCAAACTATTTCTGTTGTCTTTGCACACACTTGAATTGTGCAAGTTTGAGGATTTCAATCTTTAGTTTGATAAAACTGGTAGCACTTACAGTTAAGATTGCTCAACAATTTCCATTAAGTGATTGTGTGTTCAGGTTCTTGTAGCTCCCAAACTTCAACTCTTCCAACTGGAATATTTTGTCTGCCTCAAGCTGTTTTGTTTGTGGGTTTTGGTTTGGGTTGGGTTTTTTTTTTTAACAGCTTTGACAAAAATGCTTCAGCCATTTCTAAATGAAGCTAGAGGTGGAATGTAATTCTACCCAGATTAAAGTTTTTTTTTCCTAAGTGTACAGTTAAGAAACTCAAGAACCGTCATGTTTTGGATATGAAATACTGTGGGAATTACTTGTTTCAGGACTGCTTGAGGAGAAAACCATCCTATTTTTCCAAGCCTTTGAAAAATATTCATGTCTACTTTGTCCATATGGAGTACTCAGAGTTCAGCTGCTACATTCTCTAGAGTTGTGTGCTGAACAGGCGTGATCATGCATCCCCAGGTTGGGAGGAGCTGAGCTAGGTTTTTCTTGTTGCTTGAATCTGTTGTGGCACCAGACAGTAGAACAGGAAGCAATATCTGTTCAGCTATCTCCTAACTTATAAATGCTTGGCTTTGCAACCTTAACTGTTCTTTGGATGTAGTTCTGTTATGTGACAACCTGCATGTTTTCAGAAAAATTCTTATGCTGGTAACATGTTCCTTAGTGATAAATAATTCACAGCTGAATAAAAATTGCACCTCCACCTCCTTTTATCAGGGCTGCTTCTGCTGCAGTTAATTTACAAGTGTTTGCACTTTTAAGCCATCCACTATGGCTTATGGTATCCATAGGTTGAATTTCCACTGTGAATTGCAGAAGCTGCAATTTCCAGGGCCTCAGCTTTCTGGATTAAAGGATTAGAAAGGGAGCTTGCACCTATTTAGAACAGCTGAGGATCACTAAGCCCAACTATATGAAGTAAAGATTGAACTGAAATTTAATGAGAGCCACTCTGAAGACAAACAGAAAAGCAATTCTTTAAAAGCTTCCTACACAGAGAAAGAAGACTCCTGCAGTGTAAGGCCAGTTGGTACCCAGAACAACTACTGGTGATGGGGTGTGTGGATTTCTTAATGAAAGTTAATTATTAGCTTAATCACTTCACTACTCCCTCCCAGTAGCTCACCTTTTCCACTCTTGAACTCCTTTCCTGACATATTACAGTAGCACTTTGTCAAAGATATAGTGTTTGTAATCTTTAAGGAAAATCAGCCTCCTCTTTTACTACTTTGTTCTTTTGTTGCAAAGTAGTTCTGTACTACTCTTCTTTTGGTTGAAATGAATCAGTAGTTTGTTAATCTTGCTGCTTCCAGTCTATTGAGTATACCACTGTAGGCAGGTCTAAGTTATTTTTCCTTTACTTTAGAGTCATAACTAACAATTCCAGTTCTAAGGCTTGAGTTTCTTTTACATATTGCCAAATTTTTAATTCTTTGCTTGGTTGTTCTCTAGCTGTCTGTACTTAAAAATGTTAAATCAGTGTTACAGTTGCAAATTTGTGAATTAAAAATACTATTGGCATAGTTGATCCTCATCTCCTGCTTGTGCTTATGTACTGCTAGAATGCTATCTCACCGCACCGCTTTTCAGCACGGCAGTCTGTGCGTGCTAAACATACTTCTGCTCGGCATTTTATTTCATCATTTTCATTCCGTGTGCAGTAAATGACGCATACGCTTTATGGACCCAAAGGAAGGACGGGAGGATGTGCCCTGGGGTCAGGAAGGGGCAGTGGCTCACTACCCATCTGCTCATGGGGAATGCCAAGCCTCACCCTCAGGTGTTGTGACTGCAGCATCAGTTCTGGCATCATGTGCTGTCTTTAAAACAATGCCTGGCTTTTTTCTTTATTCCTGCTCATTGCCAATAAATGACAATTGAACAATTAAGGCACAAAGCAGAGAGGGTTTAGCAAATCATGAACTGTTTTTAATTTGCCTCATTAAGCTGCTGTTAACTACTTAAAGCCATCTGCTTAAAAATAATTTTCACATCTTAAGTTTGCTCTAGAGAGCAGGTGGACCTTCATTAGAGCAGGTTTGGTTATTAATGTTTTATTTAGGGGGCTTTCAGTTGTTGTGGAAAATACTTTATTGCTCACTGAACCAAACTTTTCCTGTAAACAAAAGGAAGTGGCACATGTTTGTAACTTGCAGTCTGCTGCCGTAACCATATTCTTGGGAACCGCTGCTGTTCGTTTAGAAACTGGTTTGCTGTGGAGGAAGTTATTTATAGTGTTGCCGTGAAACACCGAAATCAGAACGCAATAGTCAGGATGACTATTAAGCAGGTGTTCTTTATTGCAGCGCTGGGCAGCACTGGGGATCTCTCCGCCACAAGTGCTCTGCCAGGTTAGCACAACACATCAGTTCATATACAGAAAAATCATACATATTCATCAGATTTCCTGAAAAGGGAAGTTTTATGGTGATGAGTTCCCAGAACTCATTTACATAGTCCAAGCATGTGCAGTAAAATTAGGGTTAGGGTCTTTTCACCCTCCCGGTGGTCTTCCATAGTCTTCCTCACGTTGTCCACTAGTTGAACTTTGGGCTTCCTTTGTCCATATATAGTCATTGAGTTAGCTCATCAGTCCTTCGGCCTTGGAATGTTACAAGGGGGTCGATTTAAGCTAGTTCTTTGGTGGTGCTTATCTTTGGCACAATCGTCCTGAGTTCCTGTTATCAGTGATTTAATTAGGAAGCCTAACGAGCTTGCTCAAGGCCTGTTTTGTCCTATCAGGGAAGAAGTTACAGGAAATGTCCCACCATCAACTCTGCTCAGCAGGTAACTAAAACTATCTTTGCAGGGGAAGAGAACAAAAGAGAACAAGGATGCAAGTGAAACTAAAAAAAATGCAAGTCTATGTCTTAGTCAGGGATTGTCAGGGATTTAACCCTTTCAATAGCCATTAGGTAGATCTGGGTACGAGAAAGGAGAATGAGCTACGTGAATGCCTAACATCCCTATTATCTACTACCATCCCCAAAAAATTAGTCCTGGAGAGGAAGAACAGCCAGATCTGTCACAGTGCCTTAGCTGTAACTGAGGACGGGGAGCCCTGCTGCCTACACCCTGAAGAGCTAGCTGAGGAAAAACAAGTTTATTTGTCTACCCAGATTTGTAAAGAAACAATTTCACTGACAGAGAACAAATCACCAGAGAGCCACAGACTCTCCCTCCTATCTCAAGCTGAGATTCATTGTCATTTCAGTTAGATAGCATGTATGCTCCTTTCTGACCTGCTGTGTATTTCTGTGGATTGCTGTGAAATGATTGTCCTGGTTCTCATCAGAGGAGACTGTTTCAGCAGTGAGCTAATGGATTGCTGATATGAATAAGATTGCTGATATGAATAAGATAATTTGGAGTGAAACTAGCTTTAGAAATATTAGATAACGATGGTGTGAGAATTTCAAAGAAGGTCCTCCACCCAGTCTGTGGAAAAGAGGTGGATGTGATTTTTGGAATATTAGCTGACACAATATATATACTAAATATAAATATTTTTATCACACTATCTTATCTTTTTATCACACTAAATATAGATGTCTTTATCAATGAATTAAAAATTCATTAAAATATTGCTATGAAATTGATTGGAGTTTTTTTTTTCAATTGCGTTCTGTTTATTAAGAGGAAAAATGCCAATATTTAACAGGATGTAAATCTTTTGAAGTATCTGAGCAAAAATGTTGCTATGAACTGTAAGTATTCTTTCTATTAAGATTTTATTTGGCTCTTTATGGCAAGGAGGAAGCCTACAAACAGACTGACTGCACAGGTTTGTACACAATGTACTTTCAAGTGTGTGACAAACCAGAAAAAATACAGGGCTTTTTCTAATTGCTTTTGGTTGCAATAGTTGAAGGTATTCTTTGCAACTGCAGCTACTATGTCTTTTAGTTTAAAATAAGACTTCCCAAGGAATCCTTGACTGGAATCCTTTTATGTTTGCCCAGTCATCTAGACCTACATTTGAAAAAATGGGGAATGAAGAAAATACCTTAATTTGTCTTGATTAGAGGGGAATGAATGTTCTAAAAATGTATATGTGTCATTGAACAGAATATGTAGCTTCTGCCATATTTTATATGCCCTCATACTTCTGTTCTCTTTGCTATATTTGTCTTAGTCTGGAATGAATTTTACTTCAGGATTTCACTGTGAAACAGTTCTTTACAGTAAAAACCTTTAAATGACATGGAGCTAATGAAATAATTCTTGTAGATCGAATATGTGAAAAATTAAATCAATTTTTAAGTTTGCAAAATACTTATAAACATTTTAAACATAATACCTTCACAGCTGACTACTGAAGAGTACCCAGTGCCAAGACACTATTGTAAACTCAGTTATTCAAATCACGAGTTGTTCCTTTTTAGTACTCTGGATTGACATGCAAGGTTAGGGCTGATTGAAAAACTTCAAAATATTTTACATGCGAAACATTTTTATGAGCAAAACATCTTGAGTTGAGCCAAGTTAAAGCTCTGAATCCATCTGAGCTGTAGCTCAGATAGCAGGAGAGAGTGATAACCACCGTGGACCTTCTGATGATAAGTTTGGGTAGGGAGCATTGTTTATAGGAGAGAATGATATGTGATGACCCAAATCTACAGTTTTCACCAGCTATATATTTGCTAAGGAATCCTGAAAAATATTTCTTTAGCATTTCCACTCTAGGTGAGAGCAAGTTGTCAAAGTCCTGCAATCTATCACAAAAAGCGTTTTAAATTTCAGTCATTTCTAGTTATAGTCCTTACACAAAACACAGCGAATTCTGCTTTAGCAACACCTTCTGACACTAGCAAAAGACCTGAAGAAGATCTTGCCAGGGTGCAGTTAATGCAGCTGTAGAAGTTGGAAAACTTGTTGTGCTTAAACCTCAGTTAAGCTGCTGCGGCGGCCTCCTTTTCACTTCTACCCTCTTTCGGCTATTTTTTGCAGTTGGGGAGGGGTCAGGGAAATAAAGACAGCTGTATCTCAGTGCAGTCAGCTCCCTTGAAATACTGCTTCCCTTCTGTGCGAAAGATATCTGTCTGTGATGTCTTAACATGTGTGACCACCAGAAATATTTCATCTGTCCCTTTCCTGCTCCTGAGGAGAAGGAACAGAATCGGTTTGCCCTTTCTGACAGGTCTACCCTCTGGTCCAACTGTGGAAGGCATCAGCTGGGGAGTGGAGGAGCCTACTATTTAATGAGAGAGGAGCCTTGAGAAGTCGTAGTTGAGATTTGGAGTGAGATACGTGAAACAGGAATAAAGAAAACACTGTTGCTGGGAGCTGCAAGGCCCTCAGAAGCCCTTAGCCTTACTGTGTTTACTTCTCACTTGCTGAGTGGGAGGAGGATCTGTATCCGAGAGGCTTGCACAGCTCTCTTCTCTGAACGCATGAAGAAGATGCAAAAAAGGCTAGCTAGGGGATGGCTCCGAGTCCTGTGTGTCCTGATGCTACTGGTTCCTGCGTTCCCTGTACTTTCATCTAAGATGAGAAGCAATGTGGAAGAGAAGAGCTGCTGACAGGAGAGAAGGACAGTTCTCAGATGACTGCCTGAAGAAATATATGTGAAATGGGGTGTGTTTCTGATAATTGACTTTGGAAACTCACCTGGAACATGGATTTCTCTGTTTAGGAAATAAACCTTTTCCACTCATCTTCCTGTTCTTTCCTGCCCAGAACCCAGCTGGAGCTGCTACAAGACAAACCCTGCTGAGAGTTCAGCAGCCCTGTCCTGGCTGGGGACTCTGTGCATCTGTGAAAGAAATCTGGCAGAGGAGTAGCGCTAACTCAAGTGACAGAGCTCAGCTGGGGAGAAGGCAGCAGCTTAACAGAAGTAGTTTTAAGCCATATCTCTTGTGAAGACAGTTCCTGGGTAGTGGTGGCATGAGTTGTAACTTTGAAGTCTTGGGATGGTTTGTTTATTTTTTTATGAAAACCACAGACCCCTAGTTCTTGTGTCTACTTGAGAATGTAATTGTGCATTGAAGGAGTAATTTCTAGCCCTTGCATTTGTGGAAGAAAGAGACTCGTGACCTGAATGCCCTCTTACAGCTCAGAGCTAGAAAGCTGATGAAAACTCATTGTTCGTAGTTAAATCACTGAGTAGCTGGGCGTGAAAAGGCTGTCTAGGAGATACTGAGATATAAAAGAAGGGCGTGAAGTAATTTGCTCCAAATTCACAACCTGAAACCAAATGGGAAAGCTACAGGCTTTCCACTTGCTCCTTCCTTTGTTTAGAAATCCATTGGTAAGCAGCAGAGGAGTCAAGAGGCAGCTAGAAGAGTTAGGACAGAAGCATCTACCAGCTCTAACCTCCTACTCACATCTTCAGAGACAAGCAGACATGCTGGGGCAGGACGGTGCTTGGAGGAAAAAGAAACAGAAGGAGAGCTCCAGCCTCTCTTTTACACCTTTATCCCAGAAGGACTGAATAATACCACTTTTTTGAGGTGCTTTGGAAAAGTAGTATCATATCTCTTCTTTTTTTCACCTGGTAAAAGGGAACTTGCATGACTGTAACAGCCATGCTTAGGGCAGTGAATTTCTGGCATTGTGGCAAAGTTGGTCTTAAACATTTCCTTCACCTAGCTTCAGCAGAGTAAGACTTTTCTGGTGCCAGCGTTTTGGGCGCTGTAACACTGGGAAAGAAAAGGTTATGTGCTGTTCTGGTCGGAGTCACTTATTAAATCTGACTGTACTGCTTTTTGAATGAAGGGGGTACTGAGGGAGTGCTTACCGTGGTTGGAACAGGAGCTCCGAGACCGAGTCAGACCATCAGTAGGCTTTTTGTGGGAATGTATGATAGTTCACCCAGAGAGAAACATAAGTAGTTCTCATGTGGTCTGTCAGCACAGAATAGTGATGACTCTACTTGTGAAAGGCAACCTCTGCAAGAAAAAAAAAAAAGGTGACAAAAAAGAAATCTGTGTGTTAGGTAGGAGGTCCAGTTTATGTGGTGGTGGATTCTAATAGTCAAGCAGCCTTACCCTGTAGGTCATGGCGTGGCTCTGCATGGCTGTTTCAGGCACAGTAGAACAGAGCAGGGCTTGTGTTGTACACTGCAAAAGCAATTTGCCTCCCTTTTGACTGAAATAATTTAAATAAGAACATTTACTTTGAGAAATTCATTAGTCTGTTAAATAACTACCTTGTTGGAAATAAAAATCTCCTGGAAAGATTGGATTCTGTGTAGTTCATGGCAGTTCATAGCCAGCCACATGACCTGGTTGCATCCTGGATACAGAGAGCTTATGGTTTTTTATATATACTTTTTTACATATATATATATAAAAATTTAAAAACCCCAAACCCTAGCAGCAAAACAATTAGGTTCTGTGGAATTAAGTAAAAACAGAGGTTAAATTAGATTTTTGATATGAGGGATAGCCTGTGCAGAATGACAAATAGTGAACACATACAGCAGGTTCTATGCCTATGAAGTAAGTTCAGAGGGGATACAGTACAGCTTTGTCCTGCTGAACAGTCTTCAAATTTCGATAATTCTACAACAGTAGATCCTAAAATCATAAGTTTATATTTGGAATAAATTTAAGGTGCTGTTATATAACAACTTCAACTTTTTTTTTTTTTCCCCCTCTTTCCTTCCTACAGATCACACATCCGTGGGCGGGCTGGGAGACAGTTTTTATGAATATTTATTGAAAGCCTGGCTTATGTCAGACAAGATGGACACGGAGGCAAGGAAAATGTACGACGATGCAATTGAGGTGATTATAATTCATTGAGTTTTCCAATATAGTGGAATTTAAAAACCATCTTTAATACTTAAAAAAAACAAAAACAAAAAAACCACAGGAATTCTTTTGATTATGTGAGTTTTAAGAAATAGAGTGATGAAAAATACTAGCTTTCACTCTGAGTAGTTTAAAAAGTATTATTGTGGTATACAACTGATGCAGATTATTGTGCTAAAAATAATCAGCTTGTCCAAAATCGTGTAATGTAAAAGCCCAAGTTATAGTTTATTAGAAAGAAATCTAACAACCCTAAGATGTGTGCAGAACAACCAAGTCACTTTTCTCCAGTGTTCAAAATCATTCTAGGAGTTGAAGTCTTGAATTGTTTTATTCTTTACATTATTTTCTAAAACATTTAGATGTTATATTCCATATTTATCTTGTAAAATGTAATTCATACCTATTCCCTGCTCTGCAGTTCTTTTGTGATATGGTCTTGCTCCCTCTCACAGATCAAGTAGTGCTTGCCCAAGCAGGGCAGTACTGCAGGATGGTTCAGTGGGATTTGGGGTGGGGGCCTTTTTGTGGTGGCTCTGAGCTTTATGCTGCCCAACTCTTATTTTTGTAGTTTCCCCATACACAGGTGTCTTCTTTCATCAGGCTTGGTTGTGCCCATATATGTCAACATGCCTATGCTACAGTTGAGACATGTAGAGCACAACTGAGCTAGTTTTAGTCAAGTTAGCTGTGGTACCAACAGCAGCAAGAACCGTGTAATCTTGTCCAAGTGCTGGTATGTGCTTGGTGCCTAACCTGTTCCATGCTCTGTGCATGCTCTGTTTCTTTCAACACAAGCTTTTAAAGCTCTTAAAGCTTTTAGTGCAGTCAGTCTCCTAAAGCAAAACACCTGTTCTTGGAGTTCTCAAAATTCACATTTTAAAAGATATATAGTGAAAGTTTTAGTCCAAAATTGCTTTGAAGCTGTAATATGTCTTATTCCTGATCTAAATTTGATTACATTTGGCTTTCAGCTACTTAAACTTTTTCCTTCCCTACATTGTTTTAAAGGGTTATCTGCATCATGTAGCTGGTTACAAACAAAGGTATGATAGGGATTCTCTCCTGAAGGAGAAATGCATTCTCTTCTTTAGTCTTGCAATATAAAACAGATTTTGAATTATTTCTTAAGGTTTTTTTTAAGTACTTTCCAGTGTCTTCAGTATGGAGGCAATATGTAATGGTTCTTCTAATATGTCATTGCCTGATTTCTTCTCAGTATTCTCCTCTTCATCCAGCCAAGAGCTGTGTTTGCACTCTTAACCTTTGCCTCACACTGTCATCCACTTTCCAGTTGGTTTTAATCTGAAGTTGGTTATAATCTTTTTGATTTATTGCTTTCCTACTACTGTGATTTACATTCCCAGTTCCTTGATGTGTGACCTTACACTTATCTCTATTAAAACACAGTTGTTCAGGCAAAACCCATTTTGTCACCTGTTCTGAATGATTTTACAGGACTGACTTTTCCTTTATCACTATCTATAGCTCCATCAATTTTTGTGTCCTCTGCAAATTTTTTTTTAGCATTTGTTTCTTGCAGATCATTGGTAGAAATGCTACCTAGTATTGAATAATAGTATCTTTGTGGAATCTTCATGGGATGAGGATTTTTCGTGATTTTTTGTTTTACTTTGAACTGTTCTAGCAAGCCAACTTTTAATCTACTGCATATGTGCTGCCTTGAATTTGTTTAGGACTAATATTTTGTACAATACCAAGGAAATTCCTGAAATTCCTAATATTCCTAATAGCAGCATGCACTTGTCAATCAAATGTTTAATTTTGAAACCACATTATTCATTTTATATGATTGTTCTATTAACCTTTTAAAATACTGTTAAAGCATCAGCTATTTCCCAGTCCTTTTGAACTTCCTTAGCTTTCCAGGGTTTGTTAAAGTCAACATTAGTAGTTCAAAACATTAATTGAGTACTTCTAATAGACTAAAATACAGTTTATTGGGTCCTGTGGGTTTAAAAATGTTTAGCAGTTGATGTTTAACATCCATTGTGGTTACTGTTGAAATATTTTATTCTGATTCCTAAACCATGAGCACTTTAAAATTAGAGGAAATAAACTTTCCCTTTCATCCTCTTCACTGTAAACCCAGTCTTGCAAACATTTTGTATAGGCAAATCTCTGTCTCTGAATGGAGGCACAGCAAAGCAAATTTGGGACCAGATGAAAACACACTGTAGTGTAGATAGGAGGGAGAAAGACCTGAGCTGCTCCAGCTTCATGTGTGATATGACCTGCAGTGCAAGCATCAGATGGTTTCCTCTTCGTCTTTCTCTTAGCTAAACCCACCTGCGTACATTTGAATCTGCATGAATCGTACTGATTTGTGCATTGTGGTACATCCTTCTGGTTCGGGGTTTGTGTTTATCCCAGATCCTACTTGACATTGAAAGACATGGGCAGAGTCAGTGAGTAGGATTTGTTTTACATAATTGCAATTTATGGGAATTCACACAACATTTGGAAAAAAAAGTGTTTTCCTCCAGGAAATAAATAATCCAAACCCTTTTAAGCCTTCTTGCTCTTCATAGGAAAAGTGGCTTTCCTTTAAAAAGGACTCCTCAAGTTTGATGTACCATATTTTAAAAAATATCCTATAATCATCATAATGTCAGTTTTGTCACAGTCTAGGATAATTGAATCAACAAAGCTAATGCTACAGATCTTAGTATCATCTTCAGTGGCAGAATTTTTAGCAGACCAAATCTTTCCTATACTCATACTTTCAGAACAAATGAGGCTTGTACAGTTAACCACATCAGGCTCCCTAGCAGCAGAAGCCACGGTATCATGCCAGTCCTCAATGCCAATTTGCATGATTGTTAGACGACCACTCTGGTAGCTGTCAGAGACTTACTAGTTTCTGCTCTGTCAGTTATTTCTGCATTCTTCCACTGGATCCTGCCATAAGCACAAACTTCAGATCTGTCAGTGGTATTAGTCAAGAAATTAACACAAAAGGAGTGCAGACCAACGCTTCTCTTTCATTACCTTCAGAATGCAAAGGCTCAATAGAGGGCAGTGGAGAAATTTCACCATCCAAATGATGGCTCAGTCCACAGTGCAAGTAAGGAGCAGGGCTCTACTGATGATAATGCAGTCTTCTCCCTGTAATCCAGTGCATTGGCTTTTAGCTAGTACATTCACCTTGGCCATATGGGGACTGCCAGATCTTCACTGGCTACATGGCTGAGGTGTAGATTCACATCACTATAACCATTCAGAAAAGTTGCTGCAAGCATTGCAGCATCTCAAGTCAAGAACATAGTCAGAAAACCATACAGAAACACATGCATATTCAGAACCACAACTATTTTAGATTACTGTTTATCGTCTTCCCCAGATGAGGCTCCTACAAATTCTGCCTTTTCTAACTGTAATTTCAATAATTTTGGTGTTAGAAAAGTTTTTTGTTGAAGAAAACTTTGGAAGGCTGTCAGATGTTATTTCAGTACCTGGATGGAGGACTTCCATGTTATCAAATATTGCTGGGTTCAATACAGCTGTTTTAACAGTCCTGTATCACTTAAGCATCAGCTTTAAAAAAAAAAAAAGGTTGAAATACCTATTGCAGTCACAGAAGAGCTTGAAGCTTTTTTGTTTGTCCATTTTGTTGAAAACAAGACGGTCTCACTTTTTTTATTTAGAGGGAAAAGCTATTTCACTATTTATTGCTTGAATCTGTATTGTAGCAAACTGCATAGTTTGCACTGTGTAGATAGCGAGGAGACAGCTGTGTGCAGCAGACATGACCTCCACATCCACGATAACTGTTTTAGTTATACGTGGGATCCTCTGCCTGTGTGTTCTCAGTATATCTAGTTTTAGCGCAAAATACAGTTGTGGGCATTTGGGGTGTAATTTGTTGTAGGTACCAGAAAAGTAATGAAGAGGGGTAGTAATTCACTTCTGTAATAGATCTTGTGGATGGCAAAGAGAGTAATAAATGCCTTTTTAATGGCACTTTAATCCTTTGACTCTAATCAGCCTTGCAGTACTCTGACCAGTCACAGGTCATGCATGCACTTTGAAGGAGGTTGTGAACCCATCAGATGGTTATGTGTGGAAATACTAAGGAGACTTCTGGGAAGAAGATAGGAATAATATCTCCATGGTAAAGAAGATAATTGTCTTTATTATTATAGACTCAAACTGTAATGAGATTCTAGTTACAAGAAAAACTGTCTAATGCTAAAGACAGTAAGTACTGCGGTAGATTGGTGGGGATTGTGAACCTCTCTGAAAGAGGCTTAAGTAAATGTGTTCCATGTAGTTTGCAAACTTTGGAAAGTTAGGTCAGCTATTCTCCTTCCTACTACCAGAAGAATACCATTTATAAGTCACAAGCAACAACATATATTGGTACAAATGTGCAAAGAAAAAGCAGCAGTTGCCTCACCTATAAAATAATAATGTTTTTTGTGAACAGCTGCTCTAACCCTCAGCCATCCTTTGACCATGTGCAATCAAAAAGCTGCTATGGAGAAGCCGCTGGAGAAGGTGGCTGGAGCATTCTTGTCACTTTCTGTTAAAGACTTACTGAGAGTACAGGTGCTGCCTTTACATATGTTGCTGACTAAAAGTATATTCTTATAGCTGTTTGTTCCTGTAGTGCTCAGAAGTGAATTTGAAAGAAGAAGAAAATTCTTTTTGTTTTGAAAACAGTACTTTATTCTTTGAAGGAGAGGTAGTATGTAAAACTTGGATGTGAACAGTATTTGAAAGTTCTCTTAATCTTCTTGTAGGCCATAGAAAAACATCTCATCAGAAAGTCCAGTGGAGGATTGACCTTCATTGGCGAGTGGAAGAACGGGCACCTTGAAAGAAAGATGGGCCATTTGACCTGTTTTGCAGGGGGAATGTTTGCCCTTGGAGCAGATGGTTCCAGAGATGATAAAGCTGGACACTATTTGCAGCTTGGAGCTGAAATTGCACATACGTGTCATGAGTCATATGACAGGACAAGTAAGATATATTGCTAATCTAGTTATTTCCATAGTTGAAATACAGAAAATGTAATTATTTTTAAGATTTGTTATGGACCTATGCCTTGTCTAACATGCACTGGTTTTATACCAATATAATTTTTTTAACATCCATGTATTTACTTCTGATCTACATCATGGTGAGTAAATGTAAAACCAGACTTTATATGGTTCCTTCCTGCACGTTTATCCCTATTTTTGGATCAGTAGGTTATATGGGTGCAGAGAGGAGGAGTTTGTGTGAGCTCTTGTCCTCCCAGATATATAGGGCAGTTTTTCATGTCATATATACTGTTCTTAACAGTTATGTAGAGTGAAAAATTTGTAAATACACCTTTTACTGGTTTTAGCAATAGTACATTCTGGGTAAGTACAATTAAACTAGAGAGGATGAAGATTAGTGTGCAAATTGTGAGATGGCCAAAGACCTGACTAGTGAGAAGGCAATATCAGACTTCACTGTTGGGCTGGAAGTTTCTCAAGTTCAGTCTTTTGGACCAGGTTTATTTTACATCTTTAATAGTGACTTTGATGCATAAAGTTGAAGTGTGCCGATTACACTTACAGTGGCCGTAAAGTCATAAGACACAATTAAAACAGAAGAGTCTCAGAATAGTAAACAGGAAAATCTTGAGGATTGGACTGTCAGAAATAAGTTGTTCACTAGAAAAAAGGCAGGAGCTCTTTCTCTAAACTGGGAGTTGAAAAATGCCAGTGCAGTCCTAGTCTGTGTCAGGTGAAGAATTTTCAGCAGAGATTAAAGAATATTAATACTGCCTTAGAAGACACGTATAATTTGTCATTCAGAATACGCTCTACAAATCTGAATTTCAAGCAGAACAAATGCAAAGAAGGACTAACAGAATGATTAGAGCAACAGAACTTTTATCTTACAGTGGGAAAGTAAGAGAGGTTGGCCTGCTCAGACTAGAAAAATAATGCCAAAGAAGGGAATAAATTTGTTGTCATCTCAAGGGGTAAACACTAAAAAGAAATAGAGTTATTTTAATATAAAGACAACACAGTTGTACCAAGAGCAAGATTTGTAAGCTCGCCATGAATAAATATAGGTTGGAAATTGGAAATGGCTTTGTGTAGCCATCAGAGAAGTGAGCTTCTGAAATAACTTCCTAGTAGAAGTAACGGTAACTAAAACTCAGGGAGTTTTAAGATGAGAATTCATGTATTTATTCACAGGATTGCATAGTATCATTGTATAATTGCCTGTCATTTCAAAGAATTCAATCACATAAGTGATACTTTTACCTGGGTAGCAACAGCATTAAGAAAAAGAAGGAAAAATATGAGGATGCTTATGGAAAAAGGTAGGACATAGTAGCTATTGTTGCATTCTGAAAAACTGCATTTAAATGTTTAGTTTGACACTTAAAAATAAGCAATGCTAAATTTACAGTTGTTTGTGCAGTCCTAATTTTATTTCTTCAGATGTTTATTCTGTACCCTAAATAAGTCAAAAGATGGGGGGGATAAAAAGTTTGGTTACATATTTAATGACTGTATAAGAACACACACATGCAAGAAACAGACTGAAAGTTGTACAGACAGCTGTAAATTTGCAATGCCCTAGTTTTCTTTTATTCAGTCATACAATCTCAGGAATGTGGATTTTGTTTGGTTGGTTGTTTTTTTTTTTTTCCTGGACTCATTTTTCGAAGAAAATAAAGAACTGTTACGTGCAAAATGTCAACTTCTTCATTATGCTTTTACAGCAGGATTTGAGACATAATTGTACACTTTAATGAAAGAACTAGCTGGTTGCAGAAAAAAACCTCTCTTTCAGAGGGCAGACAGTCATCCTGGTTCAGCTGATAGGTTTATGTTTCAGTCAGCAAAGGGGAGAGCCTGATCTCTTTCTCCTATAGACTTGGGAGAATTCTTGCCCCATTTGGTGTCCCCAGAGGAGACAGCAAGGTGCTGAGGATAGAGAGCTCTTTTCTTCAGATAAACCAACTAGAGCTGTCCTTTCCTGTGTCTTCCCAGGGTTGCTCATAATAAACTGCAGTACATTCCTGGTTTTATATTTTAGTATAAAAATGCTACTTTATGAAGCAACCTACATTTCCATAAGGGCTGAGCATGAGGAAAAAAAAATGATGCTGTTTCAAGGTCCAGTCTCAGCAAAATCGAAACAGAATTTCATGGAATAAAAGCACTTCTGGAAAAGAAGGGCATTATATTGCCAACTGTCAGCAACCTGTTGCACATGTTGCAGGTATGAAAGCCTGTTTAAAAAAAAAAAAAAGAATTTGGTATTTCAGAAAGCTTCAGGCAAACTAAATTCTATATTTGCTACTGTCTTTACGATAATGTTATCATATAAATCATGGAATACCATCTCCTGATGGTTTGAAATCATGCTTTCCATGTCTTGCATAAATAAATAAATACGGTGACATGATAGATGATTTAGGGTCCAGGACTTCTGGGTTTTCAGACAAATTCCATTGGAGTAACTTTGATCTGGACAGATTTTACCAGTGTGATAATAAGTAAAATGCTCTTGTCTTGCAGTGACAGTCCACATGCCTATTTAGCATTGAGGTGATTTTCTGCCATGACATTTGTGGCTGGAGGTTCTTGATGTATTAGGATTTTTTTAAGGCAATTATAGTATCCTATCAGGTCACTTCCCCCTCTCATACATTGCCCTATGTCTTCAGACAAACTTGATCACCCTCTATGAGGCAGAGCATTTGTGGTGACTTCAGCCTTCTTTAACAAAACAAGACTTTCCTTACTTTGTCAAGGGCTATATTAACAGCCCTTTCACTCGTTCCTGTCTTTTTGCCTCTCTTCTTCATTTACTTGCCTTTGGGACTGAAGTTATCACAATTGATATGAGAAGTCACCTGTTCAATTATGATTGCCCAGACTCTCATCATTTCTAAGACCATCTCTCTGGTCCCTTGGATGCATTTGCTTCTGTTGATGGCTTCTAAGACCCTTGAGGTCTTAGACAGGCCATTATGAATCCTTCTCCATTTTCTGGTCTACCCCTTGATGTCAAGCATTCTGTCGCCATCCAGTTTGTGCTCTCAGCAGTGATCTTCATGGTGTTTAGGAGCCGTTGCACCAGCAGGCAGTTACACCCTCCTCTCCCAGCTGACAGGTGGAGGAGCAGATTGTATTGCAGGAATCCCACACAAGCCTAGCTGGGTTACAGTGCTCCCAAACATTCTAACCCATTCCCCAACTCAAATATTTCTTTTAGGTTCCCCAGATGCATGATGAAAAGATGTGTGTTTTGCCACAAATTATTTGGGGAGGAATGAGGGCCACCCTGTAGATACAAAAGCGTCCTGCTTTTTCACCTCTTTACTGGTGAAAAAATATCCTCCGCTGCCCATCCTTTCTTTCCATTTTGGCAACAGCAATCACTTTTCCACGTAACCAGCAAAAGTTGCCACGTGGTCACAGCTTTGCACAGTAATGTTGTAGACTGACTTATTTGCTTTAGCATCATTGGAATGAGAGCTTTCCACTGACTCTTTGGATATTCCTTAGTCCCCTGGAATGTGTATCAGTGATCCCTTGCAGGTTTTTTGGATGCTCACAGTGCATCATTGGGGCTTGCTGAAGATTTTAGGACATTTCTTAACTTGATTGAAAATGTGGCACAAGTTAAGGCACACCATCACCTTTTGGACTGATTGTTGCTGGCGTGACACCATGACACATATCCCAACGTATAAATAAGACCAACCTCAGATCTGTGAAGCTACCTTAGAAAGGCCACAGCCTATTGCACCTACATGTCTTGCTGGGACAAGCAAAGATGCTTGATCTCAGCCCACGCGACTCGGTTTCTTCCTCATTACCTAACACCATTATCATTGATAGTTGCTGCTGCTTTAGTCAGAATTAATCAATACTAAGATGAATAGTTTTTTCATAGATGCAGATGTGGAAGGATGAGACCCCATTTTGGACTTACAAGGACTGCATATGTTTATACATAAGCTCAGTTCAGGGTGATGATGGAGGAGATCGTCCCAGCTCTACAGAGAGGAGGACTTTTATCTATTGAATTCAAGGATACCTTATTCTACATCTCAGTCAAAACAGATAACAGAAGGTATGTCTTGTGGTAGAAACAGACCCATTCCAGTTCAAAAGTCAGTTGCTTGACTTCTGTACAGATCAGAGGGTTTTTTGTAAGGTATGTGTCCATTATAGTAACCCAACTTGGGTGAAAGTATCTGCTTTTGTTACCTAAGTGACTGAGTCAGGTTAAAAGCAGGTTAATCATTCCCTTCAGGTTAGCGTGGGGCTTTTTAGTTGGACAGTTAAACCGAGTCAACACCCTGCTGTTTTTTGGGAGCAAGTCTTCCAAACCTACCCCCTGAGAAAATTTTGCTATCCAAACATGCTATTTTCTCACATCAGGCCCACGTCTCATTGTTCAAATGTAAGGTGGTCTGTCTACATGTAACAGCCTTCTCCTATATGGCTTGTTACAAGTTTTGCCTTAATCCTTCTAGATGTTGCTACATACTTTGTATTCCCTTTCCCACCAGATTGTGCATTCTGTCAGCACTTGTTACCCATTTCATCTCATGATGCTGTCTGCTCCACTGTGCTGATTAGTACAGAGAAGTTGGAAAGTCCTTGTGACCATTCCTGGTGTATTTCCATGGGCATTATATCCCAGTGACAGCTGGCATCACTGCCATGTAATCAATAAGATGTTTATGCAGGGACACAGTCTCTCTGATAATCTGATTCACCTATCAGTGTTCTCCAGGAATACCTGAGAGAAGAGCTTAGACTCCTGAGTTGTAGGCTGGAGAAGTGACTGGGGATATCCCGAGAGGCTCAGGCCCTTGCCCTGGCTTTGTGAAAATCCCTGTAGATTCTGTTTAAGCTGAGGATCAGTCTATAGCACTCCCTGTAGGATTCCCTTCTAATTCACCAGCTGGAGGAAGCTGATGGTCTTTGGAAGGTGAAGGCAGGGGGTACAGGCATGATTCTGATCTGCCTCTGAGCAAGGGATTTGTGTTTCCAGGATCCATTGAACTTGTCAGCATGAGACCCCCGAGGCTCTTCCTCTCTTCAGGAAATTGTGGATGCATGTGGCACCCCTTGGAAACACCAAGGATTTGAAAAGTCATATTGACGGTCAAAGTCGGAAAGCTTAACTATAACCAGAATAGTCTTGTGATGTGTAATCTACACATGCCTCTGCTTCCTACCTACTCTGCTTTTTTCTGTACCATAACCTATTGGTAGATTATTGCTGCAGTCATACTAAATCTCCCATCCTGTGACAGGAGATTTCAAGATTTTACTGTAGTCCAGTGTGCTTGATTTGGAGATAAGATTGAGAACACCAAAGACAGAAGGCATGCTCTGATCTGTATGCCCATGTACCAGCCCAGCACAAGGAATCATAATACTGTCAGTAGGCACTGGTAAGGCTAAAATAATACAGCTTCATGTACTTATGGTGCAAGGTTTCTCAACGTTTAAGCTTATGTGTGGACTGCACATCTTGAGGTATTCCAGTTACTGGGCATTAGTTCTTTGTTTTACATGCTTAACATGTACCACTGAGAAACATGGCAAAGGCATAAAATAATTGGTAATGCGAAATCCATAAATGCTAAAAAAAAAAAGTCCATTGAAATTGAAAGAATAGAAAGACCACTAACAAATCAATCTGAATAATTAGCTTTCATAGGTATCGTAGAGGTTAGATAATATGCAAAATTATCTATATAGATGGCAGCATGTGCTGATTTATGGTACACAGTATTTTTAATAAAATATACCATCCTTTATACATAAGAATTTTCCCAACCATTAGTTGATAGTATGTAAAGTATTGACAGACTACGGACAGATTATTTTAGGATGAAGTTTTTTGCATGTCTTTAAAGTTTCTTGACAAGAACTGTCCTCAGAATCTGGGTACAGCTTTAGCTGTTTTTATACATGTGACAATTCCAATGTGGAATAAGCCAGATGACTAAGATTTCAGCTGAGACATTGTAAGGGTAGGAGTAGATGCTGTCTGTATCCCAAGACTCTCAGTAAGCAGCTAAACAGGCAAAGATGAAGAAACAAGAATGTCATGAACTTGTTTTTGTGAGAAGTATAAAATAACAATGTACGTTGATGAAATGGTTCAGAGAGTCTCAAACAAAAGTATCTTGGAGGTTCTTTCCTCAAATTTTATATGAGTTAGAGCCTAGAAAGATTTGTTATAATTATGAATCCTTTCTTACTTTCAGGAAATTCATTGCTAGTTTGACTGTAGTCTTAAAGGAACACACAAAATTAAACAATGTTTTCAAAATTATTTCTAAAATTAGATATATAAATATTTATCTAGAAGTCTGAGGATTTGCCCTTATTTTCAGCAGTGCTAAATATAGCTCTCATTGAAGTCAACTTTAAATCAGTTAAAATCTCTTTTAAAATGGTACTGGTTTAGCTTTCCAGTTTTGCACTATGATGTGAAATTGTTTCTCATCTGCTGTCCCTGCTTAGAGTATAGCCTATCAGCCCCATTAATACCAAAATACCTGGATTAAAATGTGACCACTATAGCATTGTAAAATGGCCTTAGATGGTTCTTTGCTTAGAAGAATGCTCCCCTGAAAGGTACTATATTCATAGTAGCTTCTTTACTTTAGTCAGCTATTAGTAGAAGAGCTGTGGTTAATTTTACCTCCTTGGTTTCAGATAAAAATTCAGTGAGATTGTCACAATATGCAGGAGTCACCCATCCTTGGGTAGTATGATTTTTTGGAGTGCCCAATAACATTAGAAGTATATATGAGTAAATAACTAAAGATTTAATGTACCAGCAGGCTACAAAGCAAGAGAAGGTGTCACAGTTTCTGTAGGTGATGCGTGACCAGAACTGCCTGAAATCCAGCTTCTTTGGTGGATAAGAGTAATACAGCTGACATGGTTTACCTGATTTCCAAAAGGCTTTTTCAAAAGTTCTCTACTAAGGCCCTTTAAGGATATTAAGCAGCTACAGCATAAGGAGCAAGTACCTGCATGGAAAAAAAAAAACGGTTGTAGTATAACAAATAGGGTAGAGGTAAATAGTCAGCTCTTGCAATGGATGAATGGTGATTAACCAGTAGTACTCTGATATATTTGATATATATTTATACACATATGTGTATAAATATATATTTATATGTAATATATATTATATTATATATATATTACATAATTATATATTTATATGTATAAATATATATTTATATGTAAATATATATAAATATATATTTATGTGTATACACATATGTATACACATATGTGTATAAATATAGAGTATGTTTACATTTTACATTTTAATATGCATATATCTATATGTAAAAAATATACATATATACACATATATAAATGATCAGGAAAAGGGCAGGATCAGTAAGGTAAGTGTGCTGATAATAACTAAAAAAAAAGGCTATTCAGGATAGCAAGGATGAAAGAAAGCTGAAAAATTACACAAGGACGTTATGAGGTTGAGTAATTGTGTAATAAATTACTAAATTAAATTCAGTGTAGTTAAATGTAAAGTGAGGCACCTATGAAAATATTATTCCTAACCTCACATATAAAATGATGAGCTCTTAGCTGACCATTACAACTCAGGAAATTGCTCTTGAGATTATGAAAATGTCAGGAAAAACAAAGTGAGAAAGAGCAAAATAGAAAATGTCATTATGTCACTGTATTAATCTTGTCCACGCTTTCAGTGCTGTATTCAGGCTGGTCCTCTCATCTCACAAAGGATATAGTAGAATTGGAAGAGTTGCGGAGAAAGGCTAGAAGGAAAACTAAAGGCATGGAACAGTTTCCATTCAAGGAACAACTGAATTGCATAGTATTCTTCAGTGCGGAAAAGGGACATTTTAGGTAGGATTCAGCATATTTGCAAAATCACTAGGGAACTGGAGAGAGTGGATAGGAATCAGTTGTTCACTCTCCTCTCCAAGACAAGACCTAGAGACTATTGAATGAGTCTAGCAGGAACCAAGCTCAAAATGGAAAAGAACAAAAAAAGTGTTTCTACACCAAAGAGCTATGAGAGATGTGGAACTCCTCAGTAGAGGTTGTTTTGGATGCTTAAGGCTTACACAGGTTTAAGGAAACACCAGATAAATACTTGGGAAATAAACCTATTAGGAATTACTGACGACATAAAGTCTGTCTAGTTTGGGAGAAGCCTTGAGCTCAAAAAAAAATGGAGGCTGGTAGAGAAGCTGGAAAAAGGTATCTCATATACTTGGTCTGTTCTTCCTCTTCCCCATCCTTGTCTCATTTTGGCCATTGTTGGAGACGTGATACTGGACCAGACAGAACTTCCATCTGGTTCAGTATGGCCATTCTTATGTTCTTAATTTTGGATAAGTAGAACTCTGTATCTAATCTCATTGATTTTGCAGTAGAATTTGTAAATTTTTTTTACTGAAACTGGTAAAATGGCCCATTTTGAAAGAACTATCATAAACATTTCTTGATGGAGTTTTCCTTCCCACATGTGTGGCTGAAGCGGAGAGTGGTGCTTTTTTCTGTTGGCATCCAGAGCCGTACTCCCTTGAAACAAAAAGATAAGGAACTTTTTTTTGGAAATGTTCTGCTGGGGCACGCACTGGGAGGTGCTCATATTTCTCATTGTAGTATTCTGAGTATAATGAGACCACGGTTAATTTGAGCCTCTAGCCCATAGGAATTACATGATTAATTGCTTTGATAATTTTTAAAGCTCAAGTGCAGCTTCAAGGTTCAGCACCTTAAAAATTCTCTGCCAAAGCAAAGGGTGGGGTGCAGCTGCAGATAAGAGTGCATTATTTATGTCAAATTTGAGGAATAATGTGTAGCTTTATAATAAAAAAATATATGTAATTGCATCTTCATATTATAGATAGTTTTTCTACAGGTACCTCCTTCTTACATGAATTGTCATCCAGATGCTGGCACAGGGCCGTTACAGCTTCCTTTAAGGGCTGAAATAGTGAATCTCTTAGTTCAGAGATTTATTTTCAGGTGTGGCTAAGTTTTCATCGCCTGGTTGTAAACCCTTTACTTGAGGATCACATTATGAAGCACATCAGTTATGGTGGCCTGACAGCACTTCCCTAAACCAAGAGAGTTTGGATAAAGATGCAGGTTATTTGAGATGATAGTACCTGGTTTTGTTCTAAGATCTTTTCCTGCTGTGCTGGGTGGGATCAAAGGACATCAAAACCTCTGTTGACCCCCCCTTTTTTTTTTTTCTTTTGCTTCTAAAGAACTGGTATCGGTCACTTTAATTTTATCCTATAATTGAACGTGTTAATGTGTTTATATTCTTATTGTTTCATTTGTTTTCAAGAGGATTACTGTACTCCTGTCAAGATAGGTAGTTTTCTCACAGGAATTGGATACATTATTCCAAGAAAAATTATAGGCGTCAACAACAGGAAATATTTATGAGACTGCTTAAAGACAAGCTAGTTTCTGCTTTTCTCACATGCTTGGTATATAGCAGTCTCCTTGCCACCCTTCCTGCAAAGATTGGTAAGGAGTAAATTTTTTCTTTTTTTCTTTTTTTAATTTCTTTCCTCTGCAGCATTAAAGCTGGGTCCAGAAGCATTCAAATTTGATGGTGGCGTAGAGGCGGTGGCAGTGCGGCAGAATGAGAAGTATTACATCCTAAGACCAGAGGTGATTGAGACCTACTGGTATATGTGGAGATTCACCCACGATCCCAAGTACAGGCAGTGGGGCTGGGAGGCAACACAGGTAAATGTATTAATTATCTGTTAGTAAATTAATTCTATGTATTTTCCTTTCATAGCCACTTTAATCTCGTGGTACTGAAACACTTCAAATGGTAATTGATTTTCACGAGTTCCTGTAAACCACAGCACATATGGGGGTGCACACAGTTATTTCTGTTTTGCAACTGCTGAATCAGATGTACAGATGAGAAACGTGTTCAGCATTATACAGCTGATGGGTTTTAGGCATGGAAATAGAATCCACTAGTCATGACTCCTACTGTTATCAGTAGTCCACAGCCCCCAAGAGAGGTAATTTATCCTGGGAAATGAAAGCGTATTATAAATAACTTTGTTAAGCATGTGTTAGCACTCCGTTTAGATTAAAAGACAAAGCTATTCTTACGGTTCCTTCTTGGTCAGCTATTAAAACCGCAAGTGTAGGACAACTGTTCTCAGATGGCTTGTAGACTAGACAGCATGTACATCTGTATACATGGGTTGGTATCATGGCTCTTTCTTTTCTTAGTTGTCTGATTGGAAGGAAAAAAATTTGCCAGTCAGTTTATATTTACTCAATTATAACAAAAAAATTACATCACTAGAAGTAGGCCAGAAAGGGAAGTGAGTAAGTAATGGCACATAAGGCAGAACTTAAAAAATGTTGCTAAGGTATTTTACAGATTATTGCGCTTTTTTGTATAGCTGCTTTCCTGGGTTTAAATCTAGTTATTGTATGTTTTAATCAAATTCCCAAGTGTGAAAATGCTTCTGAGTCTTTCTCACTGGAAATGCTTGTACTGGTCTACAGAAGCCCAAATTCATTGTAAGACTCTCAACGCAGATCTGTGCTCATGGCCTTCCTTCATTCATCCTTTGTACATAGATGGATAATTCCTTTGTCTGATAGTCATAGATTATGGGCTATATGAATAACTAGGGTTCATTTTCACATGACAATATAATATTCTAATTGTAAAAATTATTTGTAATCCCCAAAAGACTTCTCCTTTTAACTGCTTCCTAGGGGTGAACTTGTGAGCCTTTTCTGGTCTCATGTTTCTCACTGCTTCCACCTGCTGGTCTGTACTGGGGTCGTGGGTCGTGCAAAACTCATTTGCTGGCCAAGCAGTTTCTGGTCATCTTCAAGGTCTGAGTGTCCAGTGGATTACTGCAGTTCCTCCACTTCCCTGCTACAGCTCCAGCAGTCTTTGGAAACACAGCTCAAAGCCAGTTTCGGAGATTAAAATAAACATTAAAAGGTAACAAGACACTAACGAAATATTTTGAGTACAGCCAAAGGAGATGAGGGAAGAGCAAAGGAAGAGGCAAACCAAGAGCCTGGAGAAACTTTATTCTGCAGGTGAAAACCAGTTTTACTCCAGAGGCAAGAGACCCAGCAAAAGTACTTGGAGCAAGAGATCTGTTGAGAAGCATGGATCTGTTCATCAGGTGGAAGATAGTTAAGGCACATTCAGAATATTTAGCTGAGCTCATCCCTATCCTTCCATCAGCACAATTACAATCACATAGAAGAGTCCAAGTATTTTAAGATTGTGTCTTAGTCTTGGTTAGGTTTTGCCTTGTAGACTGTTTTGTTATAACCAACGTTATTCTGGAGAGAGGTTCCACACATGTCACATTTGTATTCCAGAATGCATTGCTGCTCTCTCCAAAACATCAAACATTGATTCACATCATCCGTCCTGCCCAAACTATGCATGTTTCTAAAATGACAAAGAAACAGATTCAGTAACCTGCTCCTTGCCAGTGTGTGTACTACACGTGTGCTGATCTAACACCAGCTCCTGTCAGAAGCTATGGCTAGATGATCCAAGCTGAGATTGGGTCCTTTGTACTAGGTTAAAAAATTTACAAATGTAAAGTTTTCAGGCCAGGATCTGTCTCTTAAGCACACTGCGAGCATGTCTTTGAATTGCATTTTGTTCAGTTTTCTCCATTTGCCTTCATATCTTAGTCCTCATTAATGCTTTCAAACCAAACACTCCCTTCCTCCTCCCCTGCCTCCAATTTTCTCTGTGTGCAGGAAAGGATTTTATTTTATCCTTTTGTCAACCTGCATCGAAGTTTTGTAAATCAAGCAGCCCATGTGCTTAACTGCCTCTGTCCTTACAAAGTGCCTTTTTTTGCTTGCTTCCTCAATAAAGACTTTCTTTATCCAACATAGCCGTAAAATATTTTTGAACTCTTCGTAAATGGTTTTGCATAGCCTTCCCTCCCATGATTACAGATTTTCCTTCCCCCACCATCATACTAACACAGAAGCTTGCGAAGCTTTTTGTTCCCTAGAGTTTTCTGTTCCCTGCATATAGATAATAAGTTCTTGTGTTTACTCCTCACACCTACTCACTACTTTCTCTTCATCCCTACCACACACAGCTCTGGTTGTGTTTCCACTTCTTTTGGTAGTTTGTTCCATTATTTAATTACTTGTGCTTTCCCATTTGAATTTGTCTAGTTTCACTGTCAATCGCTGGATTTTCCTATGACTTCCTATACCATATTAAAATGTCTTTTATTCTTTATTCATGTTTTCTTTCCAAAGAGTTTTTATAGATTGTAATAAGCTTACTACCGAGTCTACTTAAGATGCAAATTGTACAAGAGCAAATTGTGTTGTCTCCCACCGTAAAGCATTTTCTCCAAATGTCTGCACCCACGTCAGTTCATCATCCTTTTTAAAAAATTAATTCTAGAATTGCATATTCCGGTTTTGTCTCTATGCACAGCCCTGTGCAAAAGTAAAATTATATCCCTGCTACTGTTTACTATCCCTGTGTGTGCACCTGCCACAACATCCTAGCCAGAGTTTGTACTGGATTGTCTCATGTGGCCACTGAATTCTTTTAAGTGTCTCTACTTTCCAGGCTAATCTGGTTCTGCAGTTACACAGCCTTTATGTCTAGATTTAGGATTATGTGCCTGGTTATATGAAACTCATTTAGTTTGGGCCCCAGTTACCACCAGATTACACTGACTGCTGTTATTTACCTGTGCCAGTTTTGCCAGCAGCAATGTTGCGGTGATTGATAAAACTTCAGACCTCTCCTTGTGGATTTCTGTGAGAAGCAGCTCTATTTGTTGATGATTTTACATTGCCAGTTCATTCTTAGAGCACTGTCAGTCAGTTTTAAATTAAGGTAGTGATATTGATACGTTATAGTGCTGCTTTGTCTCACCATAAAGTCTTATGGTACCATGTCAGTTGCTTTAGAAACTTTTAAGTTTATTACACCTCTGCAGTTACCTTTATTTGTCAATTTGTAGAGCTCAAAGAATGAAATTAAGCTTGTGAGCAAGATAGTTTTCTATAAAACCATGCTGATTGGTGTCAGTTATCCTCTTACTCTTCTCTATTTTTTTACATGTTTCCATAATTGTTTGGGACTAACATCAGGTATGCCATCTTAAAATTATTCAGCCTGCCAATGCCTCGTAATAGTAGCATTACCTTGATACCCTTCCAGTCATCAAGGATTTTCCTGTATTCTAGGGTGCAATAAATTTAGCTTCATTTTATCAAGGAAAGTGGTCTTCAGCTCTTGAGTGAAAGAGTATCCAGGTGGCAAATCAGTAGCCTCTACACCAAGTACTCTGAGATCTGTGTGAAGGCAGAACATGGCAAATTTCAAGTGCCTTTTAAGCAGCTTGACTACAGCACCAAACTTTTTAGTGTCCTGAAGTTCTGTACACCTCTGAATCAAGGACAATTTTTTTATCCATATTTGGATGAATACCTGTATAGCAATCTTTCAGAGGAATTTTTCCTCTACAGTTCATTACTAGTGTCTAGATCTCTGATCAACTAGGATAAATCCTCTGCCTGTCCTGAACTCCAGTCTAGCCAGAGTCTGTCTCCCCAAGGAGAAATTTCTGAAGATACAAGACTACTTGGTAATTGTAAGGAAAAAAAAAATCAATATAAATCAGACATTTTCTTTCTTCAGGCTTCTAGGCCTGCTAGCTTCACCAGTGTTGCACTTAGTTATTCAATCATGAGACCTGTACAGCACAGAGCAGGATCTCAGTGCTATCTGTTATCTACAGTCTCCAGAATAAATGAGTTGTGTCTCTTATGCTGACTTGCAGATTTAATTCTTGAGGAGGAAGGAGACAATGTCCTAATAGTGGTACCATTTGTTCCTTCTTTTCATTTTGCCACAGTCACTAGCAAGTTTCTCCTGTCCGAGCTGTGGTACAGAGTGTCAGGATTGCTGCATCGTTGACCAGAGGAACACCTGCAAAGTCAGACTCTGCATGTTAGAAATTCTGGCAGGATTTTAACCATTGGAGCTTCCCCCCCTGCATCTTGTCACGCTCCAGAGCAGAGACAAGGTCATGTTCTGCTGTATTACAGAAAAGGGGATAGTGGCAAGAGGAGGCACTTCATTTGCTGCCTAGAAAGCAAAAGTACTTTGGCTCTTGTTTATTCATATAACACCTGCCTAGCGGCTATAGGACTTGTGGGCAGAAATGTGCAAATGGTTCCATAAACAGCGTATGCATTCTTTCTTAAGAAGTCAGCCAAGCAATTAATTTTTTTCTTTTCCTTTTTTTTTTATTTGGCTGCCATGTGATAGCTAGCATCACTTATGGTGTACAAGAGCATGCAGACAAAGAGATTGTCATGCATGTGATGCTGTTGGGCTAGATGTGTCACAGTTCTCTTCAGACTGTAGAGAAAACCTAGTCAACCCAAATCCCAACGTGTGAATAGTCTCAGCGTAGCCCTAGCTTGCACTAGGCTGAAAGCAACCAGATCTGAAAAGAATTCATCCAGACACTTTCTCCTTTTAGGCTCAAGTCCCAACAAAAAAGGGAATGTTTCCATCCGAACTTGGAGAAAGCTGCACTTGAGATAAGGAATTACAGCGAGAATTAGATTTTGCTAAGAAAGACTGTACCTTTCTTGGCATAAGCTCAGGCTCTAGAGCCACGGCCATTCCAGTAACATCGTTTTGCCAGTCTCTCCTCTTGCTTCTTTAAAAAATCTTGGTCTTCAGAAATTTGAAAGAACTTTGTGCAGTCTGGATTATTCTTTGGTCCATGAACAACCTCACATTTCCACAGGATAAGAGTGTATACTAGGAGGAGGTTAGCTGTAGTACCTGACATGCTGTGACTTACTGTCCTAGGTACCTTGTTCATTTGCCTTTTCACTTTTCTTCCTGATTTCAGTGATGGTATCTGCCAGCATTCTTCATCCATGTGTCCAATGGAAAATTCTCCTTTGTTTCCCCAGTATTTCTAGTATGCAAAGGCTATAGTAAGGACCTTGAAGAGTTAATTTTGATTGAATTTGTTTTCTCTGCATAAAAAGGGACATCATTCAAAACTTATTTGTTCCTTTGCCTTGAGTCCCCTCAGCTTCTGTTGAGTATAACTATCAAAAATCAGAGTTAACGAAAATCTGGGCCTAAAGCACCATGCGGAGAGAAACTTCATACAGGCTAACAGGCTGAATCATAGATTACTGAACTACAGGTAGCTACGTTCAGTAGTTGGTAATGACAGACATCCTGAGCCAAACGTTTTCCTTCATTGCTGTGCCTTTTCTGTCCCTGCACGAATCTATTAAAAGGGTTAGTGTCTGCTGAGGAAGCACTGCCAAAGCAGCAGGGAAGCACAAATAACCTGTGAATCATTTCAGAGTCGTTTCTTTGGGGCCGGTTTTAATGGCTGATATTCTTGTGTGCTGTAGGGTGGTGCATGTGAGTGGAATAATGAAAGCGTAGGCAAGAGGTGGTCTGAGCTACTAATGCATTCTTTCCAGTCTCCTCCTCTTCCATTGTGCTTTTTGCAGTACTGTGTTGGAGCTGACTAGCTGGGTGATTTGTGAATCACGGATCCATTGGCCCCTTTCTGCATGGAATGTTTATGGATTTAAACTTCATGTTTTAAAGATAAAGAGCTCTTCTGCAGTCCAGCACACAAGCTGACTTGAGTTTCAACTGTATAAAGGGGAAACAGAGAAGAGCACATGTAGGAGATGGAAATGTGGGGAGAAAGCAGCAGCTAGAAGAGTTTATAAGATGAAATCAACAGTCCCTAAAGATGAGTACTGTATTTTATTCCTACTTTCAGTAAGTCCCTATGACTAGCTACTAGTCACAGAGTTCCTATAACTCTTCAAACTCTTCCAGCTGCAAAATCCAGGGACGTTTGTCATCTTCCTGTGCACCTCACAGCACATGTTGCATTGATTGACTGACGGGATGTTCTACTCAGTGTTACCTATGAGGAGCCGTACCAGCTCAGAGCAAAAGTCTATTGAGTCCATGTTCTGTCATCAATATCAGTCAACATTAAATACCCAGGAAAGAAAGTATTCTTACCCATAATACTTTCTTAGCATCTAGTAGTTTGTGAAATGTGGTGTCGTTAGTAGCCCTGGAGGGATTTTACTTCTTTATGTGTCCAGTCCCTTTTTTTTTTTTTTTTGGTCAGTGTAAACTGTTAACATCCACAGCATCCTCTGACAAGAAGACTCACAACAGAATAATGCAGCACAGAAAGAGCTACCTCCTTTGTTGATCAAGCCTGATCCTTTAATGTTTCCAAATTTTGCTCTACAATTAAATGCTCCTTTTCTTTTCCCTTCCTCTTTGCAGGCAATTGACAAGTATTGCCGAGTCAGTGGTGGCTTTTCTGGTGTCAAGGATGTCTATTCTTCATCTCCTACATATGACGACGTACAGCAGAGCTTTTTTCTTGCTGAAACTTTGAAGTAAGTTCTCTTCACTCTTGCATCTTCCTGTAAAAGCTAGGATCTAAATTCCAGAAGAATGCGGTGGCTCAACAAATAATCTCTTGTCTTGTCAGGGTGGTTTGGCCTTTCTTTTTTTCCCAGCTTTAGGGTCCTGGATCAGCCCATTTTACCAGCAGAAAATACAAGTGGAATTTCCCATACAGGAAGCTTATGCTGAGAGAGCTTTCGTTTTTAAGACTTCTGTTTGATTTCTGGCATCACAGCAGAGGAGAGGTTATCTCCTTTTAAGAAATTCCCTTTTCAAAAGACTTTTTTTTTTTAGATACACTGACTTGACATGTCTTATACAAGTATGTGCCGTGCTCTGGTATTGTAGAACCTGTTTCTCCTGTGTGTGTCACTGGAAGGGAGTAAACACATGGAACAAAAGTCCTTCGTGCCCTTGGATGATTTTTCTATATTTATCCCACAACATATTTTTCTAGAATGCTTTTTGGCGTAAGCAAGAATATCAGGCATATTTTATAATCTCTTACATACTTAAATATTTTAAATTCAGTCAAATCAGTAGGACACCTGTAGTCCACCCTGCAGAAGCTAATGCTTGCTGTTGCATATTTGGTTCAAGGTAAAATGTTCAAAGTCATTGGTCTTCCACCATGTTTCTTTTTAATTAATAACAAAAAATGCTATACTAGAATGTGCCATAACCTCTAACTTACGGAGATGATAAGTACAATAAGAAAAACTAGTATAAAGATAAGAATATGTTATGGGGATTTTATTAAGAGAACCATTTTTAAAACTGAGCTAGCGTGTCATGGCTACTCATCTCCCTCATCATTGACACAAACCAGCTATCAAGAGCACTCTTTTGTCACACAGTTGTGATTGCTTCATAGGCAAAACCCCAGAGCAATGTCTTCTAATATGTGACAATTTTCTTGATACTCAGGTTACATCAGCAAATTTGGTAAGATAGTTCTGGCATTGAAATCTACCAAGACTCCTGTATTGGTTACCTCCCTGAAATCTTGTGAATTGTCTACTTTTGGAAGAAAGGTGTCCGAGTTGGCTATATTCCCTACCCCTTTTTTTCCCCTCCTGCATAAGAGAATGTTTGGAGAATGTTTTAGTTGGTTAAGTCCATAGACAGAAGCCACTGCTGGCGGTGTGAATGAGGCCAGAGCTGCTATTAGGAGACATCGTTGTTGCCTCTGCTTACACATCCATACCACTCTCTACCGCCGTGTGATGGACAGGATGACACATATGTTGTTGCACAAACCTGTCAGCAACGAAGACTCATTAAGGTGCCCTTTCTGTCTTTAGAACCCAATGATATGACGAAAAAATAGTTGTAACCATTTGGCGTGCAGGCTTTCCAGAATAAACAGGGCTTCTATACAGCAGCAGAATTTACAGTATTGGCAATGTCAAATTTACAGGTTTTAGCTGTAGCTGATGTATGCGAAGATTGATTTTGTGTGTTGGGAGCTCACAATGCAGTGGGGAGAAAGCAGGTCCCAAAAGTAGCATTACTGGTGCCTACTTCAGGCACCACAACATGTTTCACTGGCAAGAAGGGGGTCCGAGTTCATCACGTGTAAGGGGAGAGTCTGGCTATTCCATCTTTCTGCTGGCTCCTTACCAAATTCCTCTGCATAGTCACAATACTTTGTTTCCCTCTGTTATCAGTATAAAAAGAAAGTCAGCCACTGCTACTTCCTCTGTTGTCTTCATTAATTTTATTTCACTCACTCCTTCAAGTTCACTTTCTGGAGACTAAAAGCTATACTCCCAAAGAGAGAGGCAGCAGTTTCAAACAGGTCTAGTCAGAGAAGCAATACCTCCCCAGGAGCTGATCTTATATGATTGATCTGCCTATAAAAGCCAAATCAGAGAATGAAATCTGCTCCTAAGGGACTTCTGTGGTGATAAGGCTGACCTTTGAAGTATCACCAGAATCCTGTCTGCATCTTAAATAATCACAAGATCTGAAAATTCACTGATGCATCACTTAGTAACTGGATGTGCTACAGTGCAAGCATTGCAAAAGAAGGCAGTTCTAGGAAGGAACTCAGAAATTTTTATTGGCTTTTGGTTTGGATCATTTCCCACTTGCAGGACAAAACTTTCTGTTGGAGAGCTGGATATTACATGTTTGATGTTGATACAATTGGCATAGCCAAACCAGAAACTGGTATCACCTTGAGATAAAATAGAGAACATAAGGTCAGGATAGCTCAAATGGCTATGAAAATAAAGACAGAAGGGTTGGGTGTGATGCCATGAGAAAATGAAGATGTCCCTCAGAAGAGGGGCATAAAATGTGTGTTATGGAATGCCTGCTGTGATCTTTTCTGCTATTGATGATAACTTTTGCATCTTCGTTCCCCTCAAATTCAAAATTAATACCTCTCCCAAACATGCATTGTTGCTGCTCAAATACTTTGGCTCATCAAAGATACTCGGCAAATTATGAGACTTTGGGCAGTATGAGTGGCAAGAAGGTAGCTGTTTGAGTTTTGGGAAGGAGCAAGATGTAGAAATAGGTTGCTTAAGTTATTCAAAGCAGAACATGAATCAAATGAGGAAGGTGAATTTGGGTAAGATGAAACATTGCTGCTGTAGTGAAAAAGAGTTTGGAGAGCTGCAGAGGGAGAAAGCAAGGTAGGAGTAAGGAGGAAAGAAAAGACATGCTTTAAAGATGAATGAAAAATGTAGAGAAAGAGACTAGACGTGGGATGAAACTGAATCATCTCAGCAAGAAATTTTTATCTGTAAACAGTTAATTGATGAGGAAGGGAAGAAAGAGCTTCACTGACTGGGTTATGCTGTGGATACAACTGGCAAATAAAGGCAATGGGAGAATTATCAGGCAGTGACACGTGACTGTAGACAGTAGACGCTACCGACGTCTGATTGAGAGAGAGCAAAGTAACAGCAGCCTCAGCAGAGCAAAGGCAGGACAACATGTGTGCACATTCTGGGTGTGACAGAGCCCACTAATGGGAATGAAACCCCTTCTTGTCACGTGCTGCAAGACCTGTCATTTTCTGGATGGCAGGAAAGCAAGTTGTAGCAGGAGCTGAGAGGTCCTGTACACCCACAATGTTACGCTTGCACTTGCAGAGTCAGGTTTTCTGGAACAAGGGAAATGCCTTTTGAATTTTAGCAATTGAGTTTGGAAGTCTTGACAAAGATCCCTACCACCAGTTTCTCCTACAAAGTATAGCACAGGCACATTCAAAAGTGTGTATTAAGAAAAAGGAACCAAGAAATACTCTTCTTCCACATATGTCCAGAAACGTTAACTTTGTTACATGCTTCATGTGCTCTGCATTGCTTTATAATGTACAACATTTATGAATCCCCTCTGCACAATATATTGGCCCATTTCCTCCGACCAGAAGCTGAACCAGCTTCCAGCATGTTGATGACAAGTCAGATATCTGGCATGGCTTAGTGGCTTCTCTGGTGCTTCCTCAAAATCTTTGATTTGGATTAAAGAGGATTGGTCATTTCCAAGTGGGTTTACTCCATTAATTTTTTGCCAGCTTCTTCTCTGCTCCCCTGTCCCCCAAATCCTTGTGCTTGGTGTCTTGATGTTTGTTTTACATTGCAAGTCTTTGAAAGGAGTCTTGAAAAAGAGACGTTACTTGGAACGATTAAAATGCTGTCTTTATAACAACTTTTCATTGAAGGGCTTGATCATGATAAAAATTACTTCAGATCATTATAATAGGGAAGGTTGTGTGGGTGCTGTACAAATATTGAAAGCAGGTAACTTGTTTATAGCTTTAGCTGCTCACTGGTGGGGCCTGAAGCTGCTGTGTTGCCCCTGCCTGTCTGTTGCTCTGCTTTAATACCCACCATTTTTCCTCTCTGTCTTGATATCTAGGTATTTGTATCTGCTTTTCTCCAATGATGACCTTCTACCATTAGACAACTGGGTTTTTAACACAGAAGCTCATCCTCTGCCTGTTTTACATTTAGCCAACACCACGCTGTCAGGAAATCCTGCATATCGATAAAAACAGCTCTATGAAGAGGAAGAGAAACTGTTTTCAGCTCTGTTTTGTTTACATGGACCACTTGAGACTTTAAGCAGGAGAGGAGACAGACACTTGATAAAACTAGACCTCTGAGTCAAGCGAGTACTGGCGTGAGAAACGAAGCTCTTCAACATATAGATAAGTTAAAAGTTCTGGTTTATACATGACCAAAACACATTAGTGTGGTATTTGCAGGACAGAGACTTCATGCGCTTTGAACCCCAGCAAGACATGGAATCATCTACTGTTTAATGTAAACGCAGCAGCATAAGGAAGAAGAGGCTTTCCCATCCAGGGAGAGGAACTTGCTGCTGCTGCTGTTGGCTGTTGCAAGAAACAACACACCAGTCACCTCTTCAGATCGAGTGGGTTCCAAATACCCAGATCTTATTTTTCTTTTTGTGTGTTTGATGATGGCATGAACAAAGCAACAACAAAAAGCAACATCATTGCACCAGAAGCATCAGAATTTGAATTTTTTTCTGTACCTGTGTGGATTTTCTAAGGAGCATCTGTTTGTCCAGACTGGCAGCCATTCTCAGGGCCTCTAAGCTGTTAAAACTAAACTCTAAACTATAAAAACTATTGCCTCTCCATTTTCCCTTTTCAAAACAATGCTGAAAGATGTGTTGTATGCTTACATCAAAAAAAAAAATTAGTAAGCATTTGGTTTGTAGTTCACTGTCAGCAACGTGGGCTTAGTTCATTTGGTAAGCTACAGTCACAGAGTCTGGAGCATATTGCAAGGGTAGGAAGGGGCCTAAGTTTCCTTTCCTCACAAATCCTGTCACATGGAAAAAAGCATTCCCTTATTAGTCCTGGTTCTTTTAGCCAAATAAACAGAGGTGACAACATGAGAAAAACAGTCTTTCATGATTTATATGACGGGACACAGTATATGGCACTTAAAAATGCTCCTCTTGAGCTAAGCAGCAGGAGTTTGTTGCTTTATGTTTTTCCACACAATCAGGATTTTTCCTAAAAGTTAAATTTCATGCTTTGGATAGAATTCACGGAACCTTCTTTGCAGGTATGTATATAACAGAAGCCCAAAACTGCCTTTGATTTAATTTACAAAACTCTTTCTCGGTGCTCCAGTACAAAGACAACGTGATCTTCTTTGGAAACAACATAACATCTCTTACATATGAGTGGAAAAAGAAACTGAAGCGTCTCTTCTTCCATTAGTTTATGAGAAATGAGATGCTGTTACCTGCATGGGGTTTTTTCCCCAAGTATTTCTAGGCTGGGTTTGGACAGTATCACTTAAATGGAGTCTGCTTCAGTCTTCACGTACTTGCTAAAAGAAGTTTCATCTTTTCAAGTATATCTGAATCTCTTTTTTTTTTTACCATTGTTCCAGAATCCATACAGCTCAAATCATTCTTTTTGTTCCCCTTTATAGCTCTCAAATCCTTTTCCCATGGTGACTGGCCCCTTTGCTGAAAAAGAGCTGTGAGGTGCTCCTTTCCCTCCTAATTAGTGCACAGGTTCAGTCTTTAAAAAATCTTGATTGTGTTTTCATACTGAAGTGAGTGGAAGAACTCTTCAGTGAGCTACAGCAGTACAGCGTCAGATCTAAAGGGAGTGAGTGCTATTTCTCCCCCTCAAAAATGTTTATATATGAAGTTTTATATATAAAAGCTTTTCTCTCCATCATATTATAATATATCTGACTGTACATTATAGTAGAATTTTTCCCATAAAATTTTTCTTCACTCTCTTTGTTACTAACTTAGACACAGAAATCATCACATGATCAATGCTATCAGATGCTTTTTTCCCCAGTTACTTCAGTTTAAGAGGAGGAAGACATAGAGCTTGGAAAAAACTCCAATCTCAATGTTTTTATCTAATACCAGTTACTTAGTTATTTAAGTTATTTACCTAAGACCAGTTACTGTAATTTGCAGCAGTATCTTAAAAATAATTTGAGAACTAATAAAGTAATTGATGTAGTAAATAATACTGATTCAAGTAATTGTTTCTTTAAAATCAGAAATAGCTTAATAAATGGATTTTTCTTACTGGTCCCACATTATTTTTCTAATTAGTATTCAGTGACTTACTGAAGAGCTAGTCGTTTTCCATTTTCCGAAGTTCAGATATGTCGTGTTTTCAAATTGAGTTTTTTCCATCCCATGACAACTGTTATTAGTTTAAAACTGCACTCAATTGCCTCGTTCTCCTAAATCTCTCTGGGTACGAAGCAGAAAGAGGAAAAGCAGACTCTTCTGTTTAAAAAAAAAAAGAGAAAAAGAAAAAAAGAAAAAGGCACTTTCCACCCCATACACACATCCACACACACCTCCTGATATATGCAGATGTAGAATGGCTGCCAGTCTGTTCAGAGGAAGGTCAAGGACAGAATTCTGGAGTCCCAGAAACAGCAAACTTCTTATCATTGTTTGCTGCTCTTCCACCCCCCTCTTATGAATTAAAGAGCGACCCTTCAAATTAATTCCTCCATCAATCCCAATGGATTAACTCACTGCCACAAGAATGCTTGAATTGAGGACCTAAGCCATTTCATGTTATGGGATGGTATTTTTCTCAAAGCAGATGTACAGTACTGCTATTTCTTCTTTGTGTAGATAAGCAGCAGGTACCAAATAAAGGACACTTGTTTCTTGTTTTCCAGTTACCCCAACAGATGTCAGTTTCTACTCTATCACTCTTTAAAGTACAAACTATCCTTTTCCTCCAGAAGTTACTGATGTGCATAGTCTATCAAAAATAATGCATTTCATGGACTAATTGCTGTGTCATTCATGAACCTCTCCATCCTGAGATCTCCTAGAGCAAGCTGAGTTTGGAGGTAATGGGTTCTGAGCAAGGTGGGTGCGTAACAGCCAAGCACCACGGATATTGAAACTTTTGACTGAAGTGACATGCCCTCGTTCTGAGTCTTTCACAGAGAAGTAGGTTCTGATCTGCAGAATGGTGTTACATGCAACCCAAAGTTCAGACTGTTTTCCCTCTGGGTACATAAGGTACAGTAGAATATTGCCATTTTCATTCTGTTGCTGCTGTCTTACATACTTTCATGAAGACAGAGTGTAAATTTAAGCACAAAATGACTTTTTAGTCCTAGTTGTTTCCGAGTCTTGCGCTGTATTCTCTAACAAAACAATCCTTGTTTTCTTTAGGTAGCTGTCCCATTTTAGCAATTTCTACAATACCCTCTCCTCTTACAGGATGAAATAAAGAACAGAAAATCATGTATGTTTTTGGCACACTGGATTTGGGCAAGAGCCTGGAAATCCCAAAATTGTCTATTTCCTGTTTGCATGCAGTCAAAACAAGGATGTTCAGTTCTTTTCCTAATCCAAATCTCAAGCTTGCCTGTTGGTCAGGATCTGCTAGCAGTACATTTTTTTCTAACACTTACAGCTTGACTTTTCAAAGCAGCCAGATTTCTGCAGCTTCCATTGACCACCCTGGAGCTGTGTGTGTCTTGCAGTCAGGAAGTCAATTTCTTAGCTTTGTCCTCTAAATAAAACCAAAATCCTTGAATGATATTCTGGGTGTTCATTTTGCTGCACAGTATGGTCCTTAAAACTGAATGCTTAAGAAAAGTATGGAAAATAGTAAGTACACTGGAGTAAAGGGAAAAGCAGGTAGTTCCCTGTGCCAGTCACACCTTTGAGGGTCCTTTAGCTCCCTACTCCAAATTCATGGATCAGTGTCTTCTACCTCCCAATCACTGACATATTCCCACCCAGTATTTTACAAGATTAGAATGTTGAGTATCCAGGTTCTGAAAAGTGAAAATAATTACACGCTCCCTGTAATACCATCCTTTAAAGGTCTACCCTGTGCTGACTTACAGCTAAGCAAAGCACTATTGGGTTCTCTTTTATGATCCCCTCTTCTATCCCTCAGGAAATGATATTACAAACCTTCATAGCATTAACATCGAAAGGATCAACAATGTAACCTGGCATCCACAGAAAATGGTGAGGTGGTTTACATCTCAGGGCTGTAGTAACAGGCTTTTAGCAAACTGAGCCTGTTATGTACATTAATAAGTCTAGTCCATGTTTTTAAGGGGACAAATAAGAAACAGGGTTCTTGTTACCAGAGAAAAATGAAAGCAAGCTCTTGATCCACACTGTAGTTTGGAGATCTGTTCACCCTGATAAGACATCCCTCTTTCACTCCTTGAATTTTGAGAAACGGTCTTCTGACTCAAGGGTTTGAGTTGCCATGCAAAGAGGAAACCCAAGCTCTTTTGCAAGTTATGTGCGTACAACTGTAGCAGGAATGATAAGTACTAGCTGCTTCGGCTGTCAGCCCCTTCTAACAAACTGCTCTGTAATTGTCCAGAAAAGTTGGGAACCACTGAAGTCAAAGGAGACAGCCTGACTTGTTACGGTGAATTGTTGCCTTTAATCCTAATCGCTTGGTGGAAGTTGGATTTGTGTTCTGCCTTTATTCTTGCTTTGTCTAAAACTTATTTAGACAGATTATTTTTCCTCCAAAATAATAAAAGGGCAAAAGTCTATCTTCCGATGTGGAAACCTTCTGCCTCTGACCTGGAATCCTGCATATGTACTTTTTACAGATTAAAAATAATATTGTATATAAAAAAGATTGAATAAAGAATGTCTTTAAGTGAAAAAGGTGCATTTTGTGTCCTTTGCCTCCAATAGCAATCTCCTGTAGCATTGGACTGTGAAGCTGATCCATAGCTGATTTCAGAGGCTTGGTGGTGCTGCAGCTTTTCTTTCCCCTGCGGCTTTACTAGCGACTTTGTCAACTTAAACATGTATCAAGACCCCCTATGGCAAAATTAAACCCCTGTACCCCTTGCTTGCTTTTAACAGGTCACTGTAGTGCTCAAATCTTTCTCAAGTTGTAGGTAAATGTACAACATTTTGAGGCTGTTTTCTGTGTGCTGTTGTGAAAGCCACCAAATCTCACAAAATGTTGAGATTTCTACCCTATTGTTAAATTTGTGTTAAAGTGGCTAAAAAGTTCAAAGATTCTTAGTGATGATGGTAAAGGGGGCAGGCAGACAAGCAGTGCTACTAAATAAACTTAATTTTCTTAAGACACCAGGTTAAAACTCCACCTTTTCTTGATACTAACTAGCCAGTGAATTGGGCAATTAAGTCTGTCCATCCATTCCTCTGCCCTCTGTGAAAAGGAAGAAGTTTGTAATTGTTTAAATATTGTTCACAGGGAAATTGGTATGAAGAAATTCCTTCAAGTGAGCCTATTTTCCCCCTGCACCTTTAAATTCACTGGAACTGCTGCTATAGCTCTGTTTTGCAGTACCGCAAGTTAATAACCAGATTTGCTTTCTGATTCACATTAACTGTAGACAATCCTTACTGTCTGACATCACTCATATTGCTCATACGCGGTACCTTGTTTTCATGGCGTGCCGTGACTGCCATCCTGTGCATCCTGTTTCAGTGCTTTATATCCAATGCCCAACCTTCCTAGGGTGCTTCTGCCTCAGGATGCAATGACCTCCTTCCGTATTACTTCATAAGAGAAAATTGCTTCCAAAGTGCCATAATTCAGTGCAACACATGACACCAGGTACACACCTGCTGTCCTGGTATGCCATCCATCTTGAGATCCAGTTATGCATTCAGCTGTTGCTCCCTAGCTTTCCACACAAGCTCTGCATGTTCATGATGCACCCAGCTTCCTACTGGAGTGCCACTACCAAAGCAGTGCCTTTGCATCCATTGATCTTCCTGTGGTGTTCTCAGCCCTTAAGCCACCTCACTGAAATTCACTTCTTGCGTCAAAGCATGTTTGCTACCTCTATCCATGTCACACCATCTTAGCCACTGAGCCCTATTGCACAAAACCTTGCCTCCTGCTCTAGTACTGTCGAGCTCTCTATCCTTGTGTATAACATTTTGTCCAATACTGAAGGCTTCATTACTGTCCTTACTGCTTTTCAAATGGGATCCTCTCCTTTGTGGTTGCACTGCATTGTCTCTGCCTCTTCAATAGGGAAGTGTTTCACCCCTCTGCTTCTACCTCTTCTGAAACACACTTTATTTGCGCATCCTCTATCTGAGGATATATAGTGAATATCCTCCTCCATTTCTCCTTTAGCACTCTGCCTGTGTGTCACCCACTCCCCTCCCTTCCCTTGTAGACTCTGTGGTTGTGTGTGCTGCTTCCTGGAGACCATGTGCCTTTCCTATGCATATTAATTAGCTGTATTTTAAAATTCTGAAATTAATCCTTAATGGGTTATTTTTAGCCTTCATCTTGTAGCTCTGGGAGTTGGCTTCTCTCAGTGCAAAGCCATAGGCATTCTCTGGGCTTTGGAAAGGAAACATTACTCTATTTGTGCCAGTTCACATGTGGGATGTGTGAAGGTTGGTGGTGGTGTGCTTTTTTTTTTTTAATGTGAAGAGCAAGAGTCTTTTTGACAACAATATTTCAGACTGAACAAACTCCCGTGGGAAAAGGTTTGAGAAGAGCAGCCACTCATATAGCCAAACTACTTCCAGGTAAAAATTCAGGGAAGGATTTGGAGAGGAAGAAAAAAAGCACTGTCTGTCCATGTGTACCAACAGTTTCAATGTTTTCTTTCTTACATGGTTTCCATTGTACAAGTAGTTATAGGCAACAGGTATGATGTCTGTCTATTACCATATAAACCAGAAAGGATGAGCTGCTACATGACTGAGAAAATAGCATCATGTGTGGTTATGGGATCACATAGAAGTCCCACGTGAACTGCATTATGATGCAGCTACAAAAAGTAAGAATGTCCCTAAGTAATTTCTTCCACAAGCTGGTGCTGCATATATCTGCATACCCATCTCTTCACCAATCATGCTGAACCTTCAGCAAGGAAATCAGTGGAGGAAGCCCCAAAGAATACGAGTGGATGCCAGCAGTCTGTTACATCACCTGTGACAAAGGCTGGTGCACAGGTTCCAGGAGGTGAGGTGCAGGAAGATTTCTCATGTGGGCGGATAGACCCACCCATGACTGGTGTGTGGATCATGCCCAGCATTCCTGTGAATCCCTCTACAGAGCTTCTGGCTTACCTTGAACCATCTGTGAGGCCACACAATGTATTTTGAAGAAAAGAGTCACTGAAGATGCAGAATTAGTTGGGATACCAAAGACAAAAGTTTTCAGGGTAACCAGATACTACTTTTTACGAGATGTATTATTCTCCAGATGAAGGATGTATGGTACATCTCATGTAACTGATCTTCAGTAATATATGCAATACTGCATCTTGATTAATTTGTCTTGAAAATATGAAGTTGAACACAAGAGCTGCACAGTGGGTAGGAATTGGAGAAAGGAGAAACAATGAACTATAAAATGGAGAAGGAAACTTCTAGGTGTTTTAGTGAATGTCACTAAATCCTGGTACTAGGACAAATCTTCTGTAATGGCAAGAAGAATTTGTTTGCAGCAGAAGAAAGTTAGGAACAATTGTCAATAAAGAGAATGAAGGATCAGATAACTTTGAGGCCTGAAACAGAATCAGACAAAAGAAATATAAAAAGTCAAAAGGCAAACTTGTTCCTCCAGGGACTAGGAATAAAACCTTTCACTATAATCTGGGATGTTGTCAGTCTGAAATCATTAACATTGAGAAAGACCTGAACATACAGTCAGCTGTAATGACACAGATCACCAATGCAAGGTGAAAAAAAGCAAGTGAAAATAAAAGAATGGCTGTGCTGAGTCAAAACTAAGGTCTGTCTAACCTAGCACCTTGGCTCAACGCTGACCAAGAGCAGATTCCCACAGAAGAGTAGAAAAAAAAAGTATGTACTGATACACTTCACAAATGTACCCTGCAATGATCTGCAGCTTCCTGAGCCATAGGTTGTATCTTTGTATTTAATAGCCCTTGACATACAGGGGCAGGGGGGATGTTCTCAGGAATTAGTCCAGTCACTTGCTGAATCAACAGAGACTGTCAGTGTGCAGAACAAGCTCTGCCAAAGAGCCTCATGGTGTTGGCAAAGCATGCATGCATTGAAAGGGTATTTCTGATGAAACTCAGAAAGTATCAGTGTTGTACAAAGCAGGATGAACACACCTGAGGTATGGTGTATGGTTCTGGTCACCTGTATTTAGGAGGGCTTGTCTCAGTGGAACAGATGCAAGACAGGACTATTTAGGCTTACCAGGGAATGGAGAGTTTGTGCTAAGAGAGGTGAGAAGAAGAGTTTAGCCTGGCAAAATGGAAGACTGATAAGGGGATAACTGCTGTCCACAACACATCAAGTGGCTGATCATCCTGGGAGAGGAAAAAACTGTTTTTCCTGAAGGACAAACCTGGCAAAAAAAACCCCACTCGAATTGATACATGCAATATCTGAATAATTTCTGACAATGAGGTCCTAGAAGTAGAAAACATGTTGATCTGCTGAAGAAAAGGATAATGTTGTGTGCTTCCATGCAATTTCAGGTACCTGAATCAAGGATATAGGAGGTCCCTTCCTGTCCTACATTCCAGAGCTCCTATGGGAGCTCTATATCTAGGGTTGAATTAACAAAAGCCCTGTCCTGTGTGCTGTTATCTGTTTCTAGTGCAGGGCAAGTGTAAAATGCCATTGGATCAGAAAAAATGCCTTTCTTATCTACATGGATGGGAGTAATTGGTTCACATTTGCTCTGTGGTTGAGTAATGGTGAATAGAAAATCATCAAAATCCTTGCTATTAAGTTTTCTAACATGGTTATCCATTGAGCTTTCACCACTGGATTTGCCATGGCTGAATCAGAAACATTGCAATGTGTTGAAAGACAGTGCTATCAACATAAGACACCAATGTCTTCTGTGTAAAAGGTTTCTTATTGAACAAGAAACAAGGAACAAGGAATATGATACTAAAATAGAAGAGTGGTACAGTCCACAAATGAGGTCCTTTGTGCAATGATTCTTACACAGCAAAATAAGTAAAGATCTTCAATACCCTCAGAGAGATAATCTCTGAAGATACCATCTGTTGCATGCACTTATATTCCGTTTTGCCCATATTTGTATATGCAGATTTCTGTCATAAGCTCATCTTGTCCTTTATTTGGATACATATCTCATTATTACTTGAGGTGCTTTATGTCTCTGGGTTATTTCTGTACTAATTAATGTTTATATCAAGGAATTTCCCTGACAGTTCTCTGGCATTTTTGCAAGTATACTCTTAGATCTGCACTGATACATAGTTATGCTTTTTGTACACTTTAGCCAGGCAAATCATTTCACGGTATCCATACTTTATTGCTGTTAGTGTGCTCAAATCTTAAAACCAGTGTTATTTGGGCAACCATGTATATCAAACTAATACTATAGCCTGCTAAAACCTTATGCCAAGCTCTGGTAAACTTAGTGTATTCCTACTTGTGTCACAGCAAGGTTACGTTTTCAGGTTCTCATTAGATATTTTTTAGCTGTAGTGGAAATTTCCCTCAGGAATAGAATATCCAAAATCTTTGCATACCTACCAGTCATCAACTTGTGGGATTAATTGCTTTCCTCTGAAGCAGACTGTGATGGGTACAGTGACAAAAGGGAGAAATTTACTGCCGCATCCAGGAGACAATGTGACATTGATTTTTTTATTAGCTTAAATAAAACAAATACTGCTTTTCCAGGTGTGCAGCCTAAGTAAACCTTTCTATATACTGCCTCTGATTTCCTCCAGTTACTGCTCATGCTATTTCTTAATAGAGCAAAAGTCTATGGGGAAAACACGTCAACCCCTTCACAGAGCACAGTGCATAGCCCTGGAGATGTTCCATCTGAGCAGGTTGTGTTCACTGCCAGATGCTTGTTAGCTGCATCAGAAAGATGCTCTGCCTGCGTCTATATTTTACTCCTGCAGTAGAAATTTCTCTGCCTACTTGAGCTGTCGGGAAAGGGCACTGATGTGGCTGGCTGTACTCTGGTGCTACTACCACCTTCTCACCTCTCTGCTTGCTGCTGTATTCTGTGTTAAAGGCATATCCTGGCTAGTTAGCCCAAAATTTGAAAGTCATGATTTGGTTTCAATAATAGTATGAGACTAACTTAAAAAATGGTGACATTTGAATATTGGGTTCAAATGACAGACACTCATAGTCTGTCTCCCAAATGCTTAGCATCCTTTGGCCACCTCTGAGTGTGTAACACCTGATGCAGCTGACTCACCAGGATGTGCAAAGTCCCCTGCTTCAGCAGCCAGCAAGGCTCAGCAGACCCAGCCAAGCACAGGGGACACAGCAGTCTGCCCTGAACAGATCAGGAAATCAACACAAAGGATGGTGGTGAGTTTGTGATCTGGGACATAAATTGTGACTGTGAGGAGCTTTCTCCCTGGAGAGGAACAAACACGCCTGACTGGGAGGTCTGGTAACCTCTGTGGACACTATGGGATTTCAACTGGCTCCTGTTGAGAAAAGACTATAGTTTAGTTCTTTAGCTGCTTGACAACCCTGATTTTTCAAAACCTCTGAGTCAGGCTGCAAGAATTATGAGATTGCTTCTAAATAATAAGTTTGAGGATCTTTTTCCATGTCTTCAGGGTTTTTTTTTTTTTATCTTGAGCCTTTGGGTCCCTCATAGTTTAATATTTCCAAGCCCTTCTCTTCCCTTTTCTTCCAGAATGATGAAAAACACCCTTAAAAATAAAAGAAAAAGAAAACTCGGCATATCTCCCAACCTGGCAGAGGTTCCAGCACTTTATGCCAGCATCATGAAATAATCAAGAGTGGGCACTGCTGGATTAAGCTCACTCTGAGCACTGCTACAAATGCTAAAGTAAGGGCAACTTGCTTTTTGGAAAGCAAATCTTTTTAAACTTAAATCTGATACAGACAAGGATCTTCATTGCCCAGACATACCAGGCAATTTCTCCTTTTGACTGCTCTAGTTCAAATACGCACGATTGGCAACATCCTGTTTTTAGTGAGACAGCTCACAGTCACCAAATACAAAACACAACACTGACTAACGTGACATCCAAGTAGAATGTCCTGTTATATAAATGTGATCCCCACAATTACTTTTGGGTTCTTGCACTGATCTTTATAGAGGCAGGTTTATTTTTCCACCCCAAAGTGAATAATGAATGGGATTCATACACTCAGCCTTAACTGTTACCATCTGTAGTTCTTCCACCACTCGCTGCAGGAGTGCTGGAGGGAGAAGGGAAGGGAGACACTTGGGGTTTTTTTAATCCTGTGCTACATATCTGCTTGTACAGAGAGGCCCATGCAGACTTCCAGTGTATTAACCAATTTGTCTTCAGACAGGAATGGAAAGCTAGACAGTGGGGCTCTGTGTTTGGGAGATTCTTCCAGACATTATCTGGGTTGTGCTCTGTTGTCGCAGCTAAACATGGCATCACTCCCACCTGAGCAATCTTTAGAGAATGAACCGGTGACCTTGCACAGACTTTTTCTTTGAATAGATGCATCAAGCCATTCCCCTAAAGCTACGTTATGAAATGTTGACTTGTAAGAGGGGTTGCAAAGCACCCAAGGATGTTAGCAGGCGAAGAGGTGAGATGAATACTTGCATGAATACTGGACATGATGTATCAGACTTAATCCTTTCCTCTGTTTGTCTGAATCTACCACACCCAGTAGCAAGCAGCCTGCACCAGCAACGTTGCACTGTGTTATTTGTGATAAAAGTGCAGGCTTTATGAATACAGAAACTCAGCAGTCAGAATATTAAATTGGACTTCACAGAGCAAGTGAGGGGAAACTATTGCTAAAGATAACATCTTGTGGCAGTAAGAGGCAACAGACTAACAGACACAGCAGGTTTAAACCACGTGAAGCAAGCATCAATCCCATTGAAGAGCTGATCATAAACTCCTTCCTTTCCAAGCAAAGAGTGCCACTGAGGAGTAAGTACTAGGCTCAGATCTCTCTCTGCCCAGTGTGTCCTAGTCCAGGAGCTGCAGGGAGGGGACACACAAGAAAAATCACAGGTTTATACGGCACTCACCCTACCCAGCGGTCAGTCCCTGACATTCCTTGTCTAGAACACTTTTCCCTGTGAAAGGGTGATGAGATCAAAATGCGGACCTGGTCCTTATGCTGGGATGTCACCCGGATCTGCCCGGTGGCCACTTTCCAGCTGCCTTTCTAGTACAGCAGGAAGCTTTGCCCTTGGCACCTCTGGCACCAGCAGCCTGGGCCCTGATGTCCAGCACACGTTTCAGAGCACAGCGCATCTGCCTGCTCCCTGCTGTTCCCACAGCCTAAGTCCAAGCATAGACACACTGACAGTACAGCCGGCTGGAGGAGATCTTGGCTGGGGTCTATGTCCTGCAGTGGGACCTGGTCAATTTGCAATCTATCGCAGTGCATGTTACAAGAGCTAACCTGTTGTGACATTTTCTTATTTCCCTTCCCTCATTTATAGCAACACCGTGAACAGAGAGCACAAGGTAAATGAGATCATCGTAAAAGTAACTACTTTCTCTCTGTAATATATAACTAGTAAATTTAAAAGGGCTGAGGAAAAGTCCCTAGAAGCAAGAAAACTTGAACACTGAAAAACGGCCACCTCAACCACTTCTTACAGGCAAAACCTACCGTGCCATGCTCAGTGTCAAACATGTCTTGATTATTCCTTGTGGCTGGCCAGATGTGCTCTAGCAACACCTGTGTCCCAGAGTTTATTTCAAGAGCCTCGTAGACAAGAGGCATCAATTGCAAGATGGACCAAAAGAAGCCTGCCATGAGAGTGACTGTCTTGAACATAGCGGTGGGTATGCACTGTTCCTTATGTCATCAGCATTTAGAAGTAAGATGTGTAGAAAGCCCAAGTACATGTAAAAATCCAGTGTGCTTTTTGGTCTAGATTAATTTAAAAGCTTCCATACCTAAACTTGCATGTGGGATTATCAGAAAAATGTATATCTAGCTCCTGATGAGATCACCACATTGAAAAATTTGAGATGCAAGAATATTTGAAAAAGAAAATAGCGTGTAATGAGAAACTGAAGATGCTCCATTCATGTAATCTTTTACAAAAAAATATGAAGGGATGAAAGGGATGAGGTGATTACAGAGTACATAAGTGCCTTCACTGGGAGGAACTTCAGAGTTCTCAAAAGCTTTTTATTCTAGTAGAGAAGCATAACAAGAAATCAAAAGCCAGAAACTGAACCTTGACAAATCCAGACTGAAAAATAAGGTATACATTTTTAACAGTGAAAAGGCTTAATCACCAAACAAAAAGTGATACATTCTTCTTCCCTTGACACCTGTGGATGAGGTCTGGATGCTTTTCTGTATTACACATTTCATTCAGGCCCAAGTTAATAGGTTCAGTGGACATAAGGGGTGAAAGTCTATGGACTAGATTATTCAGGCAGTAAGAATAGATCATGCAATTGTCTGTTTTAGCCTTGAGAGCTATTGCCATAATTTTTAAAAGGCTTGGATGACTTTCTGAAGAGTATCACTTGGTAATTAATCTGAGGAAAAAGTGCTACAGCATCACTTCAAAAGAAAGATCTTCAAACCAGGCTGAGCCTTACTGAAGGAGAAAGTCCTTGAGAAGGGATATGGGTGAGACACTGGGTTTGGAGTGTAATAGCTGGTTAACAAGCCAGGCAAACTCTCCTGTGTACTGACACCTTAAAGCTCTTTAATCATGTTGTCTTTTACAAAAACTGAGAAATACCTATGAAGACTCACAAAGGCAGATGTATTACAGCTATTCTGTATTAGATGGTAAAGACCCTCTTGGACTGAAAGAACTTGATGAAGAAATGCCTCTCTACACCTTTTTTGGAAGCTCTATGTGAAGCTGCAACACGATGTGCTTGAAGCTGATGCAGTTACAGAGTAAGACTGTGCACAGATATTCTGGACCTCTAAGGCCATAGAATACTGCTTGTACAGCTCCATGGATACAGCTTTCTTTCCAGCGTACCACCTTCAGATACCAGTAGCAATGACTACTAGTTTGCACCAAGCTGTGCCAACAGGAAGCGATAGGAACATAATGGTCCACCTGGAAAAGAGGTCAGCTCTTCTAGTTAGCACCAGCAGATATACAAATTAATGGCTAAATGAGCTGCTGAATATTTTGTGGAAGCTTTGCTAGCCTGTGCACCATTGGACTGTCCTGGCATTCTTCAAGCAGAAGTGCTAAAAAAGCTTTGGCAGTAAAAGCAAGATCAAACAAATCCCTCAAAATGCAGAAGAAAGTGATATTAAATGTTTGTAATAGCTGCAAAATCTTCAAGAATAAAATTACATTACTAATATCAAATGCAAAAAATTGTTTTGCCCTCATGAGTTTTGTTTTCTTTTAACTTTCTAGGCTGGCTTTCCACATCTTAAGGCAGCAAGAAAAGCAGTCTTTGTTTGCCTAAATGGTCTTCAGCAATGATATTAAGCACTTTGATGGAAGATACTATATAGTGTAAGTGCTATTGCAGGGCAGTGCTTAACTTTCAGCCCTCATTCTATACAGACCTCTTTCCCACCCATTCCTATGACTCCGCAGTTGTGAGAGGAGAGGTGCATCCATTGATGCCAGGTGTACCTGGAGAAACCAGGTTTGTAGACATACTTTTGGTGCCAAGAGTTCTCTGCATTTTTTTTATATAGGAGATGAACTTAACAAGAAAAGCCTACCCCACAACTCCCCAGTTCAAACCAGTCTGTTAACTGAGCGCCTCACTGTCAGGAACTTCTGGCTATTTGACAACAAACCCCCTACCTGCCTAATCAATGCTAACAAAATTGAGTGGCACCTGTTACAGGACCAAGCTGGAGATTGTATCTTCTTTGGTTTTGGTTACTGTTCTTTCCCCTTTCTTAGATTGCTCCTCAACTACTTAATATTCAGTGCCTGCTGCTAGCACTGGAGAGGCACATTTTATTTAAGAAATGTGAGAAGTTTAGTTATGTGAATGAGAAACTTCTAGAAATGACAAACATTGGTATGAGAAAGAAATTCATGGCATGGCCACACATGAATTCCAGTTATCCAGTGGTTTTTGAACTTGGATGGAGCTGTAGATGGAGAGCTTTAAAGAGGGAGAAGAGCATTACATGGGACTACAGGGGTCATGACAAGAACTGGTGAAATGGGGATGTCTTTTGAAATGCATCCTACTGTACTCCCACTTTCCAAACTAGCTTTACAGCAGCTATAATCTATTATATCTAGAGGTATAAGTGACAGATTTTTCAGGTTAAGAGACCATTGTTACTCTGGTTTCCTACATAGCAGAGGCTATACATAATGTTTCACATTGTGATTCTGCACCAAGCCTATGAACTGAGCCAAAGCTTTTTTTTTTTAAATGCAGTTTTGATTTAAAGATCGCAATTGAGAAAGTTAACATTTATTTTGTGATTTTTATAATTTAGTCTGTATTAATTCATTTAATACATCCCTGGATGTATTCATTTAATACATTTAATACATCGCCATCCCTGGAGGTATTTAAAGGACGTTTGGATGAGGTACTTAGAGACATGGTGTAGTGGTGGTTTTTGGCAGTGTTAGGTTTATGGTTGGACTCGATGATCTTAAAGGTCTTTTCCAACCTATATGATTCTGTGATTCTGTGATTCTGTGATTTAACATCATAGTGTAAAATGACAGCTTGTACATCAAACTTCATCCAATAATAAATCAAAACTTTTATCGTTATTTGAAATCTGCAATGCACTCAAAATACCAATGTCATGCTTGTCTGACAATATGGATTATTCATAAAAACATGCTCATTGCATTTACTATCCAACTGTCCTCCATTGGCCGTATCCTATATTAATGATACCAATGCTGGGCATGTATTTCCAGTATTTACATGATAGTCACTTTTGCTTCTGTTCCTCTGGAGCTTCTTCAGTATTCCTAAATTTATTAAAAATGTACATTAATAGCTTAGAGTTCCAAGTCCATTTTAGCAAGCAAAAATCTGTTCCTCTCTGGCAACAAAATCTTTAACAGCAAAAGGTGGTCTTTAAACTCAGCTTTTCTACCTGCTGGAACCAGAAGTAATTAATTTGTCTGTAGCATGTAACTATCGCTGACATATCTTTGCTACTTCCCCCTTTTCTGCATGCCTGAAGGGTAAATAAACACCTTTCCAGTAACGCAGCCTTAACATTTTTTTCTTTTCCAGTGTGTATACATAAGTAAAATTCTTCTGACTGTGGTCCTGTTGACAGCAGAGTTTCATTGATAACCAATAGTTTGCTTTACTGATTGCTAACAAACTAATTACATTAGATGAATGGCACTGGTCAGGTAACTTAAAAAGTAATAAGGCTCTTACAGATCAAGTACATTTTGTAGCCACTTTGCCAGCCTGCCAAGCATAAGAGTATACAAAAAAGTTACTGCGAAGTAGACTAAAGTGTAAACTTGCAGCAAATCAACTGCTTTGCGGTAAGAGTGCCTGTTCTCCCGCTGGGTATCCCCTGAAATATCTTAATTGGCTTGTGTTTGTAATCGGGTAACAACACGCACAGGCTGGCTCCGTGACTGACGAGCAGCAGGGTAACATGTTTAGGTATCCATTCCCTCGGGCTTTCTGGGTTTTTTATTGCAGACTCTTCGCTGTTTTGGGCAGATACCTGAAGCGAGAAACAACACAGATGCAAACACCTGAGGGTGCTCGGGGAGGACGGTGGCCTGGGTCCATCTCTCCTCCTCACCTTCTGCTGGCCCTCCCTGCGCCCTGGCACCAAGAAACCCAACTGAATAATTAGAGGCGTAAAAATCCTGACCACACAGCAAAAATATGACTAAAAATAAATAACGTAGGACTTTTATTTTCCCTCCTTTTCTGCTGTTGGGCAGGTTTCACACCAGCAGACACTCCGGGGGGTGGGATACAGCTCCACAGGGCAGGGGACTGCGAGAAGCTCAGCACAGGGGGCCCTTTCTTGCAAATTTAAGGATCTTAGCCATGTTTTGGGTTTCGCCCTCATCCCGAGGTCTTTATTCACAACGGACAAGGAGGCGCTGACCCGCGCGCTTCGCGGCAGGGCAAGGCGGGCGGCTGATGGCGGCACGGGGCCCTCCCTAGCCCCCCGACGTGGCAGCCCCCCGGCAGGCTGCCCCGCCGCCGGGGCGAGGGCGACCCCAGGTCCGCCCCGGGAGCCGCCCGCGCCCCCTCAGACTGCCGCGGAGGCCGCACCCCGCGCAGGATCGGACCAGGCGGCGGCGGGAAGCGCTTCCCGCCTCAAGCCCTCCCCCCCCCCCCCCCCCCCCCCCTCCGGTGGGTGAGGGGGAGAAGGGAGCTCCTGAGGGGAGCGGCGGGAGGCGCGGGCCAGGCGGAGTCCCCTCCCGCGCTGCTTCTGTCGCGGGGGGCAGCCACCCTCCCCCTGCCTGGGCCTGAGGTCGGGGCTTCTCCCAAACACCTTCCCCGCCGTGTCGGCGCTGGAGGCGAAGGGAGCGCCGGGCGCCGAGGACGCCAGTGCCCCTCGGGCCGTTCTCCCACCCCACTGCCGTGGGGCAGGTTTTTTCCCGCTCGGGTGCCGGGACGAAGGGTCTCCCTCCCTGCCCTCCATTCCCTTGGGTCCTTGGCCCCACGCGAACACGGGGACTGTGTCTGCCGTGGAAGGGATGCTCAGCTCAAATTTACCAGGCGGTGGGATGAGGGACAGGGTAGTGTTCATGCTAAAAGGCAGTAGCCTGTAGGGCAAAGAGCATCCTCCCTACGGAGTGACGATCTGCATGGTAATTACTGCTGCTCTGCAGTCTTGTTCAGGGTCCGTTCATGGGTGGTTTCCACATGGAAGGAGAGAAGGAGCCATGTGTGGCTATTTTCAAGGAGATCGCAGGAAGGGATCTCCCCACCGACATCTCCAAATGTGAGGAATACACAAAATTAATTCAGTACCTCCATAATGTAAAGCCAGTAAAGTCACTTCTGCATTTAGTTTACAGCCAAGTGTCCAGGTCATCATTAGTCATCAGGGATTAAGGATGGGAACAATCCTGAATCTGCGAGTGAAGAAAGGGTGTTGCCTTCCAAGTCCAACCTTAAACTAGGGTTTAGTAAAGGCTCACAGTCTCGTAAGTCCCTTTCCTTATCTTGCTTTCTTGCTGAACATTCATGTTGGCTTCTCTTTCATTAAGATGATGAGGCCAGTAGTGGGAATGAAGATGACAGTCCCCTGGCAGATGATCCCAAGAACATGAAACAATGTGAGACATTACCAGAGGCATTTAAAGGTAATGCTTTCCAGAGATGTAGCAAGGCAGAGGCCTATGAAAGCCAGCATGTGTCAGAAATGCACTAGAGGGACCTCCTTGGGGAGAGGCAGGATGACAGTATTCATCTAGAAAAGGCCTCCACAGCATCCTTCTCCAGCCAGAAGATGCTATAGGAGACTATCACTATGGATACAGTGAGTGTGAGGAAATCATCAGTCAGACATCAAACCTTCAGCAGCTTGAGGCATCCCAGACAGAGAAACCCCACAAATGTCCCAAATGTAACAAGGGCTTCAGGTGGTGCTCTGATTTAATTAAACACCAGAGAACCCACACAGGTGAGAAGCCCTTCATATGCAGTGAGCGTGGGGAAAACTTCAGGGTGAGCTCCCACCTTAGCTCCCATAGAAGAATGCACACAGGGGAAAGGCCCTACCCTTGTCTCGAATGTAGGAAAAGCTTCAGCCAAAACTCTTACCTTAGAAATCACCAGAGAGCCCACACTGGCAAGAGGCCCTTCGAATGCATGCAGTGTGGAAAAGGCTTCAATGATTTCTCAATGCTCACCCAGCACCTGCGAACCCACATGGGTGAGAAGCCCTACGTGTGTTCCCGATGTGGGAAGTGCTTCAAAACAGAGCACTCACGCCAACAGACACCAGCAAGTCCCCACAGGAGAAAAACACTTTATGTGTGCTGAGTGTGCGAAGTGCTTCCAAAACAAGACACACCTCAAGCAGGACTGTAAACTTCACCCGAAATAGACAGCAGGACAGCATTTCCCTTGGGTCTATGACCATTGGTGCCTTGCCTTTAAAAGAAAAAAAATTCAATTATAAATTCTATGATGTGATTGAAAGAAGGAAGAAAGCACCAAGGGGAGGAGAGGGTCTCTGTCACAGCACAAGTAGGTTGCTGATGAGGTGGGAGGAGGGTGGCAGGGTAGGGGCAGAAATGGGAATAAGCTTCCTGTCAGCAGGAATGGCTTGTCCTGAGGATTGAAGGAAGGATTCAAGAAATAGGGAGGAAGGTTCCAGGTAACAAGGGGGTTCAAGGTAACAAGAAATAGGGAGGAAGTTCAGCAAAGGAGGAATTTGGTGCTTAGAAATCTGATTGTTGGGAGCACAGCCCTTGGAGAGATGAAAAGATCCCACTGTCTTACTGAGAAGGCAAAAATCACAAAGCAGGCTCCAGCAACAGGAGCCCGCATTTGGGAAATGAGTCACTTACTGAACTATGGAAGAAAAGTTGTTCTTTATTCTCTCTGGCAGCATCTGTAGGTATTTTAGGAGCTCTGTTAAACCTGGGCAAAGATGTCCCAGTTTTCTGGTACATGTTGTAACATTCCAGCTCTTTGATGTGTTAAGTGCCTTCCCCTATTAAATAGCAGCTCTGCTTCTGTTGTTCTCCCCCTTCCTTTCCTGCTCTGTTTCTGTGTGCCCGGATTGTCCTTTCTACTACTTCAGTGACAGAGCAGCCATGGCTGCGCCCATCATCGGTCTCACTGGACATGAGGATGAAATCTCACTAGTCTGGAAAAATAATGGGTGTTACTGTTTGTTAAACACCTTTTTGATTTTCTGAGCAGGGTTTGACAACCACCTTCAGCAGTATTTTGTCTTACGCATCCTGAGAGCCTTTTTCAACCCTGGAGGCAACTGAGATAACCGTGTATATGTGAATATATGGAGCTGATTTGTAGCTTTACTAGCAACACTGAGAGGGCTGTGAATTTTATGTACTTGGGAGTCTTTAGGAGGCTTATGGCCAGCTCAGAGCCTTCTGCCTAGGAACAGAGTGCAAGCAGGCAACTGGAAGGGATTATGAATGGTGGTGACTGGAGGGAAACAGACTGCAAATGGAGGGGCCCAGAAGAGATGGAAGTAGAAATAGAACTGGAGCGAACTGGAGGGGAACACAGTATTTACAGAGGGGAATGGAAAGGAACCATCTGGTGAGAAAAAAGCTAACAATGCAGGAGACTGGAGGGGAAAAGAACGTGAATGGTGAGGCTCAAGGGAAAGAAGGCATGAACAGAGGGGCTGTAGCTAAACAGATTTTCACCAGAGAGATCTAGACAGAATGAGAACATGGAGACCCAGGCCCACTCCCTTTCCTGTGCATCATGTCTCTAACCACAAGAGAAGAGGCCTCAGCTGCCCTCGACCAGTTTTGCAGATCCTCGTACCTAACCTTCCATAGAAGTTCACTAGCTGCAAACTCCTCAGTTCTCCACAGCCAGACAATGGCACACCTGAGCTTCTGAGGTCTCAACTGTCCCCTGCTCTACCTGCCCTCTAGACATCTGGCTTTTGCTCTCTCCATTGGCCAGCCTGCGGCCCTGGAGCCCAGGGTAGCTGGGGTAACAAAGCTTTTTGGGATGGTTCACATTGAGATACCTCTCTCCCTGGCCACTGCCTCCCTCCTCACCTCTGTTCAATGAGTGGAGATCCTGGACACCTGCATTCCTGAAGCCCCAGGGGGGCAGTAAGGTATAGGGGTTAGAGCAGGAGTGCGAGACCCTGGAGGTTTGAGTTCTGTTGGTGTGAGGGCAGGGGCCGAAGGGGCTCAGAGAGAAAATGGTAGGGTTGGACACCTGGGTACCCAGGGAAGGCAGCTGGGCCTTGTTGTTAGAGCAAACACCCCTATTCTATGTTCCTGGTTTCCCTCCATCCCTGACCAGGTTTTTGGACAGCAAGACATGGGGTTGCCTGGGACAGCCATAAGGTGCAGAGCCCATCTTTCTCTACTTGTGAGATGGTGAAAGATGCATGAACTAAGAGGACTGGCAGGGAACAGAGCGCAGCTGGAGGGGAGGGAAGTGGAAAAGAGCACAATGGAGGGGTCTGGAGGGGAACATAGTGAGAACAGAGGGGGGTGCAAGGGGTAAGCATGCAAACGCAAGTACTGGAAGGGCAATGGAGCATGCACAGAGGGGACTGAAGGGGAACTGAGGGCACAGGAACAGGACAGGAGTGGAACAGAGCTCAACAGGAACTGGAGCTCAATCTGGAGATGAACAGAGCATGCAGGGAGAGGTCTGAAGGTGTAATTATTATCATAAAGCTATGATTATTAACAGCACCAGTAGGTAAGACATGACCCCTGTCTGCAATTTGCACCTGGAGTCCTTACTGTCCTTCATGGGCAAATTGTTCTCACCAAGAACTACTCTGCAGTTCAGAGTCCTGTTGGGTAGAGAACAGACTTGTTTCTAGCAGTGTTTTAGAAAGAAATTTTAGGGCATGTGAATGAAATTAAGTGGCCTAAAAGTGGTCCGTAATTAGGTACTGAGACTTATATGTTTGAAGCGGGCACAGCAGCAAGGCAGAAGCACACTGACTGTTTCTCACACCTGTGTGCCTTGGGCAGTTGGTAGCAGCTGGATTAGAGGTGCCTAACTGCTGCCACTGGTAATGAGTGGCTGACTGATGTGGGATTGATTTGACCTCATTTTGGTCAATTTTGAAGCCTGGGTTTAAGCAAAACTGGAAAATCAAACAGACAATTAGGCTAATTGCAAAGCTAAGCAACAGGGGTTGATCCTTCCAGCAAATGCCTGTGAACAGGAGACCATCTTAAACCATATTTTATTAGCTCCCTTTCTGGATAGGGCAATCACCCAGCTTATAAAATATTTTGTTTAAAAACGAGGTTGGCTAAATTATGTCCACACCACAGCAACTACTAAAAACATGTAAAGAGGGCTCCCCAGATTACTCTCCATTTGTCTGTGGTGCACACAAGGTTTGTGCCTCGGGTGGTTCCATGCCACCATGTTGCTGGTCCTTTGCTCGCTGTCAGCGGCTTGCTTCAAAATGCTGTACAGTTAACAGAAAAATGGGAAGCTTTGGCTCCTACTTCAGTGAGAAGCTGTGACAGTGAAAAGTGCTTCAGTCACAGGTTTCTCACCCCAGTGTTGGACCAAAGACAACAAAACAGCATGTGCCCAAGCTGCCCTTTTGTCTGGATCTGCAGCTTATGCTGAAAAGCTGGAGCAGCTGAGACATAAGCCCTTGGGTATGTTCTGTTGACTTTGCTCCTGGGCAAAGGGATGGGACAGGACCTTTGTAAACTGCTGCCATAAGATAAATTGGACCAAATCATGGCCTGTCTGGGGAATTAGTTTATTAAAACAATCTTTATTTTATTAATGTGATGTTGAGGCATGAGGGTCTCCTAGTAGGGGTTATACAGCTGGTTAGCAATCCTCACTCTGATGTGCTGCTTGTCTGCCGTGAGCAAACTAAAATGTGTTAAATAATGCCTTTTATCTGTTTTTAAACTCCAGTACACACATCAGTTTGCTTGGTGCAGATTCTATCCAGGAGTTTGCAACTCCAAATTTCATTTTCAAGTCCCTTATTCTTTAAGGTTGCTGCAAACCTCCTCATTCTCCATCAATCTCTAGAGGAGTTATCAGCTTACAGTGTAGCAGGGGATGGGTCTCCTTCAGCATGAGATAGATCTGTGTGCTCACCAATAAAGGAGGAACTCTGATGGAGGTGTTAAGAGTACTGCTTGCTCAGTGGAGAACTGTGGAGAAGTTGACATAGTTATCTGTGAGGCAATAGCATTCAAATCACATCCACAGTACCAGTTTGCTGAATGCTTACAAAACCTTCAATGGGAGCTTGGAAGACTTATTTCTGTGTCCCCAGAATATGACTGGAAGTTCTGGTGGCTGGTATTCAACTGCTTTGGATCTCACATACTTAACCTAAGATGTTACTAAAGAAAATGGTAATATTTGCACTGGGACTATCTAATATCTAGGGCACTGAATAATTAAATTCAACACAGACTTTAAGCTGCCAGCATCTCTGGAAATGTGATTTATTTACATTAGTACTGAGTCAGGTAAAATGTTTCTGTTTGCACCATCCTGAACGTAACAGAGAAATTCCCATCTTTTAGAGCTGTTTTCAGCAAGTGAGCTGTATGTTTAAGAAGCAAACACTGGATCACATCTATTTGTTCAGACAAGTTCTACATTTTTGGCCCTAAAGTAAAGTTACACATTCTGCAGAAACTCATATGGCCATCAGAAGAGCACAGGGACAGCACATCAGCTAAAGTTAGCCTTTGTTCCCAGCTGAAACCTGGAAATAGCATGATTTTTTTCAGCACTGTTTATTTTTCCTCCGTGTTTACAAATGTCTTGACTCTGCAATGGAAACCCTTCAGTGACCAAGGCTGTCCTGCAATATTTTTCTCCTTTTCATCTTGTTGAAGCTGTTGTTCTGCTGGGCAACCATCAGATTTATTGCAAAATTGGTAACTAGGAAAATGAGAATGGATGAGGAAGTCTTCAGCTGACCCAGTCTCCCCCTTCTCTCCCTCCACAAACCTTCTTAACTAAAATGTTGCACTTACATTGTGCTTTTGGCCTCACAATGCTTACAGTGCCCAAATTAGCTCTCAAGTTTGACTGTCAGGTGAATGGCACATGAAACTGGCCAACGCTCTTGAAAAACTGAGCAAGATTTGTAGCAGCTTTTGCAATCAGGTGGCTTCTACCTGCTGCGTGTTTGGTAAGGCTGGCAAGAGCTGAGTGAGTAGGGTATAGCTGTGTAGTACATATTTGTAAAGTGTAATCATAGTTCTAGGATGAATTGTGCTTTACAAAAGCCTTAAAGGTGGCGTGGAGTGACAAGAAGGGCTGATGTGTTCACACCATGGACTGTGTGGAGTCTTACTAAAATATTCTTCGTGCTGCACAAAATGTAGAAGTGGATGTGGACTATACAGTAAAGTTACCCTGATCACCCTGTACTCAACAAACAAATGAACATTTCACTTGTATTTATTCTGGGTTGGGGCAGGGAGAGTGGGCGGAATGAGGAGGCTGTTACACAAAGTCTTCATTTAAATGCTTTGTAGTTATCTGCTGCTGCTGTTCACCCAGCTCTCCTCTGGCTCAAGGCCCGACTTGTTTAGCCAGGTCTCAGCTCCTCTTAAGACTTAGGCAGCCTTGCTTTTCAAGTACTCCCTTCTCTGTGGGACCATGGAGGCCATCCACTGACCAGTGCACTGCTTGGCCTCTTCCCATGTGTAGCGGGGCATGTAGCCAAAATCCTTCTGTGCTTTTCTATAAGAGAAGGTGAATGGGGTGTTCAGTAGAGTGACCAGGTGACGGTTGGTGGAGGGGATGTATCTGACAAAGGGCCTGAGCAAGAAGCTCACGATCTCCAGCAGCAGTGAGAAGTAATACAACATTTTCAGAGGCATGGGGAGGCGGGGTTCAATTCCAAACCCCAGGTCCCTGGTCAGCTCATAATTTAGATCTGCGTAGCTCATATGAGGAGTGTCATCTGAGATGTAGTAGAATTGCCCCCTGATGTGCTCAGCTTTCTGTGGGACCTGCAGGGCTTTGGCTGCCTGCACATGTGCCCAGGCAATGTTCCCCACGTAGACGGGGTTCACCAAAGCCTCCTTCCTGGAGAAGCGCAGGTAGACATTTTTGTTCAACAGACACTTATCCAGATGACCTTGAAGAAATGGGCATCCTTCTCCAAAAATGTACATGGATCTCAGGGCACAAGTCATCAGCATGCCACCATCCTTTAACACCTGGCCATCTGCTTTCAGCACAGAATCCTCTGCCAGTCTCTTACTCTGGGCATAAGGAGATTTTGACACACTCTTATAAGCTGTATCTTCATCACCATTGAAAATTGGGTCACCTTTGCAGTTTGGGCCTGTCACTTCTATGCTACTTGTATATATGAAGTGCTGGACATTACAGCGGACACATGCCTCCAGCAGTAGCTGAGTACCTTCAAAAAAGAAACATGCAAATCAGTCTAGAGCTCTGCAAGCAAAGAAAAGTGGGCTTTTTAGATCAGAAACAAGATCTGGCCTGAGCTTGGCCAGGTCTCCCCTCTCTGCAGCTGGAAGAATTCTGTCTTGAACTGGGCAGAAAGTTCAATGAAACCGAACCTGCTCTGAATCTGTATTTAAGTGCTGTCAGTGCACCTGCTGGAGTTAAGCAAGGATGAACACTTGGTCTTAATTGCATGCTCTGGGGTTTTTTTATGCCAAGAGTCAAATATTGCTCTTGCTTAGGTTAGCATGGATGCTGACCACAGATTCAGTGGCTTGTGCCTGTTGGTTGGATTGACTTGGCTTAAGGCAGAGAACCTTCAGAAGCTGCCTCTCTCATTAGGTACCATCCATCCTATATGCTGAAGCCTCTGTTTTCCAGGCTCGAGGATGGTCTTGGGTGGTTTGCTAAGCAGGGACAGCATTAATGTGGGACCTGAAGGTTTGCTGCAAAATCAGCTTCACCCAGACCAGTGGGAGTCTATCCACCATTCAATTGGCTTTGGAGGAGGGCCTGAAGAGAAAGATCTTATCTCAGAACAATGCACAATACTATGTAGTCAAAGATCATAGAGTAGAGTGCAGTGAGCAAAGTGATGATTGTGTATGTATGCCTCCTTTTTTGGCATAGTCTGGATTTTACTTGCAGTAATACAGGATTTCTTACTTTTAAAATCCTATTATAATGCTTTCATCGAGGAGAGCAGAGGTAAACTTCTGTTTTCCTCTTTCAAGGAAAGAGCCCTTTCCTCTTTCAAAACAGAAGTTTTCCTTGAAGTTCAAGTTTTCCTTGAAGTCCAAGCAAGTTCAAGGTCTTTCAAGTAGCCAAGAGGGTTAAGCTAGGAAAGGACATTCAAGGGGAAAATAAATATCTTAATAAATTGGGTTGTTTTAATTACAGGTAGACTCTTTTCTTTTTCTTCTGAGCTTTGAGGCAACAATTGCCTTATGTGTTGTGCATGGTGTAATGAGAGACATTATGTGTGAAAAGGCCAGTGATTTTGGAAGAGAAGATACAGTTCAAAGACATTTGAAAATGTCTTTGGCAAAGGAACATCAAACTAAAATGACTGATATGATATCAGAAGGGTGTGGCCTAAAATCTAGGGGATAAAATCAAACACTAGCATTGAGGCACGTAAATGATCTAACAAGTCTGCTCAGTCTGTTACAACTAAAGGCAGCACAATGCAGAGCAGGCTAGCGTTGTTAAAGAGAATATAATGAATAAAAGAGGTTCAGAGGACCGAGGAATATTGGCAGCAAAATATAGACCCATTAATGAGTGAAGAATGGGAAGAATTATTGAACTGAATATTGTTAGGGCACCAAAATCGCTTTTTCAAGCTTGAACAAGAAAAAGAAAGAAGTTGAAACAAATGGAGAATAAATCTGGATGAGGCTTTAAGAAACATTAAAGAATTGCAAAGAAAAAACAGCCAGGAATAAATTCACTTGAAAAGTGAGTTCATGCAAGTCACTATGTTAAGGTGACACATAAGCCAGGATCATCTGGAAAATTAATTAATTAATAAAATATATTATTTTAAAAATTAATAGCTTAATTTTAAAAATAAGCCTGCATTCGATGCTGTTTAGTAAGCAAGGGAAAGTAATAAAGTATAGAAGGCTAGATAAAATCAAATGAGATAGCAAGTTTAAAAAAAAGCAAACATAAAATTATCTTGGCAGTTGGTATCTGTTCAAGATCAATTTCACCCAAATAAAATGTGTTTTATTTGCAAATCAAAGTTGTATGTAAAAAATGAAAAGGTTCTTATAGTAATGGGAATTTGAGCATCTTTCACATAGCATGTAATAAAGTAAATCTTCCATGGAGCAGGTCTCCAAGTTTTGCTTGCACACAAAGCCCTTCTGGCTGAAGATCTGATTCACAGAGGGTACTTTTGTTTGGATTGTATTTAATTATTTTCTTAATTCCCTTCCTCCTAAAAATTTGCTTCCCTTCCCTTCCTAAAAGGATATTTTTGCTCTGAGGCAGTGTGGCATGTGAGACAGAGGAAAGCCCTGCATCATGGCAAGTTTAACTTGTTTTTCTTCTGGCTTGTGAACATCCACATCTGATTCCTTGACACATTTGTATTATAAAAGTTCTGTTTTCTAGGATAAACAAAACTTTCATCCTGCAAGTCTATGAAGTACTTGTGTCTTGGCTGGTCAGAAAGCCAGAAAAGCATCAGAATGGAAATGGAGGGAAATAGGAAAGAGGACAGCACTATTTGCTGACTGATCTTAGGGTCAGTTTGCTCTCAGAGCAGGACTGGTGTGTGCTTTCATTCTACCAAATGTTATGAGCTAACACTCACTGGCCCAGTGGGCTTTTTTCACCCACAGGCAGACTCTGTTAGCAGGGGGGATATGAAAGATTTATGAAAACCTAGGTACTTTGTGCCTAAGTCTAAACCTGCCGAAAGGAACGATGGGACAGACTTAAATAAACTCTTTAGCTCTGACTCCAGCTCAGAGCTAGAGAGCTTTCTGCTTTTGGGAATGCTTTTTAATATTTGTTTGTTTTTTTGGGTTTTTTTTCTTCCCCATGGGTTTAGTCAACACATTCTGCTGTGAAAAACAGATTATAGCAGGAGTAGGCTCATAGAGAGCAAGCTTTACAAATCCTCTTTCTGAACTACCACCCCTGTATATTTATTTTTCATACTACCCAATGCACAGATTTACAGGAGCTTGCCTTTCTGCTCTTCCCTTCTGGCAGAGACTTAAGAAGCTGCCCGCTGGGCTCTAATTTGTGGTCACTGTCAATTTGTGGCTTTGACTGAGCAGAAATGAAAGGGTCTGGAAGCTGAATGTACAGGCAATGAGCCAGGCTAAAACAACCAAAATGCCATCCCACTGTTTTTAAGGTGCATGTAAGAGACAACTCAGCTATGAAGAATGCTCTCCTGCTCTGAACACTGGTGAGTAGGCAATATTTGTAAACATGGTGCCTATAGAAATATGTTCCTTATTTTTCTGTGAAGCAGCCTTGTATCATTGGCAGAGAGGAACAAAGGACCAGAAAAACTAATTCACATAAATAAGAACATCTTCCCCAAATCCTCACTAAGTTGCTGAAGCAACACAGCCAGGGAGGTTCAGTGTGCATGCAGGTTAGGCAGTACCAGTTCTCTGAAAGGCATAGAGGGTTTTGGGATCAGAGGGAGGGGGATGAAGTTGTTCTTTTAGGAAATATATTTAAATTTCCCACCACCTGTTGCCACACAGGCCATTTCTAAACCAAAACCTTCCCCCTTCATCTGACCTTTTAATGAGGAACAGGGGCTCCATAGTAGAAAGGGAGATCCTATCACTGAATGAGCGGTCACTGAAACCCCTCCCTCCCATAGCCTTGAGTTTATTGGATGAATTTTAATTATAAGCTGAAGGTCAGAGAGCATCTGCTCCTCTGTCTGAACTGCATTCATGCACACACAGACATAATGGCAAATGGGAGGAAAAGGAGAAGAGGAGGAAGAAAAAGAACAGGAAGCAGAGCGCCACAGGGTCTGGGATGTTAGCAATGCAAGTTAGCTGTAATTGCAGCCAAAGCCTCTAGTGTTTGTAAAAATTAAAAAATGTACACAGGCCGTGATGCTATATGGGGAGGGAGAATAAGAACCGATTTTCTCAAATGTGCATTGAGATTTCAGAGGTGAATTGCTTCCAGAAAGGTCCACTGAGCATGGTATTATGGCCATCCCCACTGAAGGCAGAGCCTGTGCAGATCTCAGGATGGGCATATGTGAGTGCTGACAGGAGTGAATTAATCCTGCAGTGCCCTGCAGTGGAAGACCGGTGAATGCTGCATGTGGAGAGGGCCAGACCAGCACAGGGCTGCACATATGCATGCTTTGCATTCACAGGTGTGGCTGTGCAAGATGCAGAACAACCAGTTAATCTGGCTCAAAAGAACAGGTCAGGTGCTCCCTTTCCTCAGCAGGTGATGATCAGGACATAGTAGACATGGTTTTGCGGAAGGTGCTTCACCCGCTCACCTGTTACATTGACTTCCCAGAGCAGCTGCTTCTCTATGAGGCCCAAGGTGTCAATGATGGAAGCCGTGTGGATGACGAGGGAGACCCCCTGACAGGCACGGTGCAGGAACGTCACATCTCGGATGTCCCCTTCCAGGATTTTCACCTCAGTCTTACCCTGGAACTCTGCAAAGGCAGCAGAAAACAAAGCAAAAGACCTTACAGGCATCCTAAAAAGAGCACTGAAAGGAGTGGTGAAGGGCTGTGTGGAAGCTGACACTATGCCTGGGAGGTGCTGACCGCCCAGGCACAGGAGCGATATTTTAAAGCCGGCAAAACAGAAGGCATTTTCCAATGGCTATATTGTGAAGTACTAATTACAGTGCTATAGAAGTCTATGTTGCATTACCTACCGTATTTTTGGAGCCAGTATTCAACACCGTTCTTTCTTTTTTTTTTTTTTTTTAAAGAGAAATCTTTCCCACTGCTAGCAAGGGCCTGAAGCTTCCTTCAGTTGTGACTATTTTAAAGTTCACAGGGGGAGTAGCTTTAGGGGTTCATGTTCTGGTGACTGGCTATTTATAAAAGTGTTAACCCAAGTATACTGAACAGCCAGGCACTGCATGCTTCTGTCTTCAAGGTGATGAATGATCTCTCTCCACCCACAGCATGTGTGCACAGAGCTGTGTTCACACCTATTTTCTGCCCCTTGACCTTGCCCATATTGCAGCTCTTCTAATACATTACTTACAGTTCTGACACATCTTTTTTATGTACCTTGGCCAGTATTTACTGTGCCTCCCTCTTCTAACTCTGTCCAGCTCTGGCTCCATGTCAGCATCTGTGCTGTGGGGTCATTTGTAGCATGCACATCTTTCTGGTCCAAATCTGAACTCTTAACGCTGCTATCCTGAGCTCCTGAGCTACCTCAGCCCTGACTTGCTTTAACTCCTGCTTTTTAAGCCCCCTCCCTCCCCAGCAGCTAATGTGTGTGACCCTGGTGCACTCCTGGGTCTCAGAGCCATCCTTCCCCTAAGTTTTGCTGGGCAGAAGCATCCTTATACAGCCCAGAACTACACTAACAAAATTGAGCCAGCACAGGATGATCACCTGGAGAAATTTACACTCTGAGGCGATGCTGCTCTCCTGGGAAATCTGCTGGCCTGGCTGCAGCTATGCCATGGGAGAGGAGAGGACTTTCTCAGCATGACTTACAGCTTTTTAGAATGTGGTGTCATTACAGCAAGTCCTCTCGCGAGCCTCTGCTGTGGCTGCACTAGAGGGCTCCCCAGGCACAGCTACTGGGAAGGGACTCTGCAGCACAGGCAGATGCTCTGTCTTCTTCCAGTATAATCAAATGCCCATTTTAGATAAGAGAAGAACCTGGTTAATTTATACAGCTTTTAGCCTCAGCCGTGACTGAAATCTCGTGTATCCTAGTGCTTTTGTCACCAGCTCCAAAGCAGGCAGTATTTCATCCCATGTCTTTGATGGAGAAACACTAAGAGAGACAGCTACTGGGGTCTGGAACTGATTGGGAGTATCTTTAAAATGGTTTTATCTCATTATCTCTGTAACACGGTAGAATGTAATCCTGTATTAATTTAACAATTATTCGGATGCAACAGGCTTGAGGGTCTTTTTTTTTATCACAGTCAGTTGGTCCGAGATGTGAAATTTGTGAAACATTTACAAAACTGTTACTAAATCTAGAGTTACTGCTCTCCCAGCACAGTCACTGCCACATGCTCTCTTATGCTCTTTTATGTTTCAGAGTGCATTAATTTCCTAGGGCTCCGTTTCCAGAAGGTTTACACTGACCTCTACTTGTATGGATGCAAAAGTGTCAGACCACGGGGCTAAGCTTTTTGTTAAGCACCTGGCCGTTAGATTTTGAAAGGGTTAAAGACCTTACTGTGATACATAGACTTGCATTTTTTTTAGTTTCACTTGCATCCTTGTTCTCTTTTGTTTTCTTCCCCTGCAAAGATAGTTTTAGTTACCTGCTGAGCAGAGTTGATGGTGGGACATTTCCTGTAACTTCTTACCTGATAGGACGAAGCAAGCCTTGAGCAAGCTCATTAGACTTCCTAATTAAATCACTAAATCACTGATAACAGGAACTCAGGAGGTTTGTGCCGAAGATAAGCACTAAAGAACTAGTTTAAATCGACCTCCTTGTAACATTCCGAGGCCGAAGGACTGATGAGCTAACTCAATGACTATATATGGACAAAGGAAGCCCAAAGTTCAACTAGTGGACAACGTGAGGAAGACTATGGAAGACCACCAGGAGGGTGAAAAGACCCTAACCCTAATTTTACTGCACATGCTTGGACTATGTAAATGAGTTCTGGGAACTCATCACCATAAAACTTCCCTTTTCAGGAAATCTGATGAATATGTATGATTTTTCTGTATATGAACTGATGTGTTGTGCTAACCTGGCAGAGCACTTATGGCAGAGCGATCCCAGTGCTGCCCAGTGCTGCAATAAAGAATACGTGCTTAATAGTCATCCTGACTATTGAGTCCTGATTTCGGTGTTTCACGGCAATAATTTGCTCTAATAAACATTAGTCTTTGTACAGGCCTTAGGTTGATGTTCTCCATGAATAAGGCTTTGTGGGGTTGCAATAATCCAAAGGATTTGAAATACATGGTTTTCACAATGTAAATTCTGACATGTGGCCCCTTCAGAGTGATCACTGTTCCTGGGCAGGAGTTAGGAAAATGGAAGTTTTTACAAATGGAAATCAAACCTTTCAGGAAAAATACAAAAGAAACCTGTCCCTTTTAAAGCTGATCACAGGGATAGTTGGTATCAGTCACTAGAAAGCTGCTGTCTAGCTGCTTTGTGCCTTGTTTGGGCTTGTAATTTAAGTTGTGTGTGTGATATGAGGCAGGAAAGCTGCTCCTCCATTCCACTTCAGCCAGCAGAAGTTGCTGTGGTAAGTACAATATGGGCCTTATTCACTTTACCAGCATCAGCTAGATGTCAGAAATCAGCAGATTGATCTTGTTTTGCTCTGGGGGAAGAGGAAAACTACAGGTGGGCTTGGAAGCAGAGAGAGGAAAGAAGAAATGATTGACAGACAGTGGTTTCAGTCTGAGATGGACAGCAGAGAGAAACTTGATTTCCATCTGCACAAACCATTGCCCAGACATCAGAAAAGCATGTATGTATCAGGTGGAAGGGGGAGGAAAAGAATAAATTCAACTCAGCTCTCCATTTTTGCATACAGTGATTATGAGAAAGTACCTACCCACTGGGAAAGCTTCATCTACTTCACCAATGGTTTCTGTGTCCTCTGAGCTGTAAGCAATGCTCCCTGCTTGCTACGGGTTAGTTTTTGCTTGGAAATGCGATGATTACTCAATAAAATTCAGTGTCCTGTTGTGAGCCGTGCCTGACTCAGCAATCCAGTCAGACTATTTGCCCTAAAATGTCTTTCTCTTTTCTATATGTTGCTTAAAGTTAAGCAAACAGCAATGTCTGTGGGACTTAGCTTGAATTTCTTAGTGCTCTTTTACAGAGGTCCTAACAGCTGTGGGGTGGATGGTGGAGAAAGCCACTCCTTATGAGAGATCTCCACTTTCCTGGTTAACTAGATGGTTCATTAAAATGGTTTACTTTGTGCATTCATAGGATAAAATAAAAAATTGCATCTTATTTTCATTTGTAAAGGGTAAAGCAATTTATTGTCTTCTTTGGCCCAGGGAAGCCGAAATGTTTATTCTGTTCCCATTTCAGCTACTGGGATGTTCTGTTGCTACTCTGACTTTCTATTTTGAATGCAGTGATAAAGGCAAAGTAATGTCTGCAACGTTGAGCAAAAAGCCAGGAGGAAGTTTCCCAGAGCAGGAACTTTCTCCCAGCAAAAGTCCTGGGGAAAAAAAAAATTCCTTCTCCCTCTACTTTTCTTCTATTTTGCAGCAGTACTGGGCTAGCAGTGCAAAAACACTCAGTGCTCAAGCATCACACAATCTATAAATGTCCGTCTCTGAAAAATGACATGAAATGATGGTGCAGGGGGAGACGGGGGAGATGTACAGAGGGATAAGGCAAGGGGGAGTCAATGCTTTGAAATAGTGAGAAATCCTCTTGAGAGCAACCTAGGAGTTTCCAACTTTTCCAGAAGTGCCAGTGCAATAGTGAACAAAAAAAGAATTGCATAAGTGGAAGCACAGGAAAGGCAGAAAGATAAATTTGAAGTGGAGATGGGAGGTAGGAAACCCAAGGCACCAAATTACCATGTTCAACGTGACGTTCATTCTCAACCACACAGTGTAACTGGGCAGACTCCAGCTCACAGCACTTGACATTGATTGGATCATCCTGGACTCCCCAGAGCTGTGGAAGACCGCAAATGCCACTGTTTACGCGGACTGAGTGCAATGGTCAAGGTCTCAGCAGGGAAGTTGTTTGGACAAAAGACTAGTGTCCCCGAGTGTCTCCTGGAACAAAGAGCTGTAACTTGCACATACTCCTCTGTCTTACTACCTACAGCCCTGACTCTGCAAAGATATTGCAAGTAAAAGGTGCTCAAGAGCTTAGTGAGAAAGCAAACCACTCAGCTCTGCTCCTGGCTATTCAGGAAATCCAAACAACATACACTAGCAACTAAAAGTCCCTGCAATAAAAATAATGCAGGTCAGAAGACTCCAGCCCCACAGTTTTTGCAGCAGCCCTGTATTTGGAATAAGAGTCACTGTGCTGGAGAAGGGCTTGAAAGGGAATGGCAGGAAGATATTTCAGGTAGTCCCAAGCACAAGCACTGGCAGGACACTTGAAGAGATGTAGCTATAGAGGATGATACAGACAGAGGGACTGCCAGTCAAAGTGCAGGGCCTCAAGGCAGTTCAAACAAATCTGAAATGCCAGCCTGTTGTTCCTACTACCTGTTTGTGGGGTAAAAAAAGCTCTGAGAACTGATTTTTCCCTTCCTCCTGTGCTGATCAGATAGGCAGCAGGAATGTTGCAAGAATAGGAGAGGGAGTGTCTGGGCAGTGTTCAGTGGAGGAAGGAGGGAGGATAAGGAAAGAGGTCCTAGAGCTTTCCTATTAACAAAAAAAGGAACAGCGAAACCTTTGCTGCAGCCCAGCCAAGATTGTGCTCACACAGGCATTTTCACTCCCCAGGAAGCTCCATTATCCCCACAAAGCTCTCCTGGCCCAAAGCAGCCCAGATGCTTCTGTTGCTGCCCTGCTGCATCAGTGCTAAACCACACACGCTCCTGCTGCTGCAAGTGCTTCAGTCTACTGTAGCTGCAGGTTTTGTCACTGCGGGAACTGCCTGGAAATCTGAGCAGGAAGGGCTGCTGCAAGGTTCAAGGGCACCTAGCAAATCCTCAGTGAAACGCTGAATGAGACTTAATGAGGAGGAAGTCCAACTTGTATAAAACCATCCTAAAGGCTTGTGCAATTTGCACCAGGTTTATGATGCACTGTTACTATTCTTTGATGACACTTAAATGCTTTATAGAAAGACTGTGGCTTTTTAGCAAATCGTATGGGGCTATTCCATAAGGGTTCCCATATAGTCGCTTGTATAGAGGCATAATAGTCTTGAGGTCAAGATGTGATGGAAGAAAGCATTGTCAAGTAAATGTGATATAGGGAGTTAAGAACTTGATTGAATTTAGGTTCCTACATGGCTTTTTATAGGTGTGCTCAGGATCCCAGGAAATGGGACATTTAAAATATAATACTCTGAGCTTCTTTCCCCGCCACAGACTGTTTCTGACACTGGGCATATCACTCATTTGTGCTGTCTCCAGTCCATTCAAGAAGCCAGAGTCCTGACTTGCCCTTTGCAAATGGGTCCTGTCTCTTCTGTGCATGGCACAAAAGGGTTGTGGTCTCCAGGCAACTCTGATAATATTAAAAATAACAACAAATTTTTAAGATAACTCATCACAACTCTCAGCCAGAAGATCACTATTAACCAAACTAATCACAGGTTGAAGAAAACCATTAGCATTTGCACCCACTGCCTTCTAGTCTAGCACATCAGAGACCAAGACAGTATGCTCTGGGTTACACTGCCGCCCCCCACACCCCCAAGTATAGCAATGCTTGCATTTTCCTTCCCACCAAGCAGAAGTGTGAGATTTTTGCACTAATTTTGCTCTGTGAGTTTTGATGTAATAGAAGTCGGGTTGAAGGCAGCCTGTTTACTGCATGAACAGTATATAGGTCTCTCTTCCAATCTAGAGAAGCCTCAGGATCTGGCAATGAAAACTGTTGCTTTTACGTTTTATGTCCAATTTCTGTGCTGGAAGGAAAGGGAAGGATAAAGCAAGACTTCCTTGAAATAAAACCTCTATCTGCAAAGCTGATTTGGATGAGAGGTAAAGACTTCCAAGCTATCCACATGAGACAACAGCACATATACTCGCAACACATAGTCCTCACGAGATGGTACTTACTTCCAAACCTCCTGAGTGCTTCATTGCTAAAGGCTTTGTCCAGCAGTCGGATCTCAGCCAGTGCCTCCTCTTCTTCCAACAGTAAGTGGACAATCCTCTGACCAAGAAATCCTCCTGCTCCTGTCACCAGACAGCTTACCCCAGCCAGGGACATTGCTCTGGGTTGCTCCTCAGTGGTGAACTGGCTGTCTCTTGCGCTTAGACCAGCTGGTTCACTGCCTGCCTGAGGAAATGAACACACAACATCAACCTCTGGAGTCTTTACAAATCAAAGGGTGTTACCAGAAGGAGATACTACTAGAAAACAAACTCTAACCCCTACATTAAACAACAATTTTTAAAGCATGTCTTACTTTTGCTAGCTATTCCTATTCAGAAGTAGCCTACACATTTTTCCATGCAAAGAAAAAACTATTTACAAACTATTACAAACTAAAGAAATTAACAAATTTGAAAATGCTCAAAATCAACTTCAATGTCAAACAAACCCCACGAAAGTCTGCCTCAATCCTTGGTTCCACCTCTCTAGCGCTCAAAAGACTGTGGGGGAGATTTGCCAGTATTTATATACTGCAGAGCACCACCTTGGTCATTTTGCTTCCCCTCCCTCTTGCGTGCCTCCTTTGCTGCGAACAAATGTGATGCTTCCAACCCCCCTCAAAGAGGAAGGCTCTGGATGCAGCAAGGTCTGAGCCTAGATGTGGTCCTGCGTGCCTAAATCCTCGGAGGGTAAACCCTCATGCTGATAATTTGCTGTAGCTGTGCTTGCTTGTGTAATACAGTGTTAATATGAAGGTAGAGAGCATTAAAATTAAACGTAAATAGTAGGAGTAGCTGTTTATAATGGTTTGAGAAGTGGACTCTACTGCTGTAGGTTTTTTGGATACTGGGCTCCCCCATTATAGCATGGGTTTCTCACTCTTTCTATGCACGATCGAAAACTAACCTCTGGGATTTTGTATTTGTTCAGTATACTTGAGACATTTGAAGTGATGAAATGGTCTAATGTACCATTAAAGTTAAAGTCAAGCTGCAGGAGGAAAAGATTCACCTCTGAAATGTCTGGTGTGAGAGTACCTAGTTAAAAGAAGGCTGTGGCTGGCTCTTTGTGCCTTTGCAGTTAACTGTGTCATTACTTTTTACATCTCCAAAATACAGGGAAAATGCCCAGGTGTTTCTCCCTAGGGTTTCACTCCAGTTCTAGCAAAACTCTTTTCTAGTGTGAGACCAGGGCAGGGCTTAGGCATTAGCCTGAAGCTCCTAATACCTGCACTGCCTTCCCAGGTGTTTGTGTACTGTCAGGACACGCTGACTGGAGCTGTATTTTCTCTCTCTCTCACACAGGGGTAGGCAGACATCCCTACTGAAGCAAGATGATAAATAGGTAGCTGCCTTAAGCAAGAAGGAAGTTACAAAGAGGCCCAGCAACACAACTAATTAGGCTAAAATAACTGGAAAGGGGATAACTGATTTCAGGCACAGCTGGAATGGATCTCTAAAAATGCTTTACTTGCATTCGTGCAACTAACTCCTAAGCTCCCTTTTTTATTCTGTCATGAATTTTGTTCACTCATTAAAGAGAGCCCTGGAGAAAAGCTATAGAAGCAGCACCCCCACATTGTTACATTTTTAGAGCAAAACTGAACCTGCAAGTGACAGGAGGAAAGCAAAACCATTTCTGTTGGAGGAGAAAAGTTTCTAGCTGACACAGATGACAAAGTTTTGGCAACTGTTTCAACCACAGCATCCTTGAAAATCCTTCCCTTACCCCAACAAAACTTTAAAAAAATTATCAGTGCTTCTTTCCTTGGCTTCTCTCAGGCAGGACCTTGACGTTGTACGTTCTTATCAGAAGCTGCTGCAAATTAATTTTGTGCAGTGCATGCATTTTGCAAGGAAAAATAACTGACCAAAGCCTGCTGCTGCAACCAGTGTTCTCTGAAACAGTGCTTCCTTTTTACTGTTAGAAAGGAAATAAAATGCCTTAAAGAGGCATTATAAAAACAGACAACACAACATAGCCTCTTAGGATAGAAAACACTCTCCTACGCCAAGCTTGCCTATTAGAATGACCAAGATTAGCAGGGGTAGTGCTTTACATGAGAATATAAATGCTGCGTAGGGGATTGTAGGGAGATTTATTGCTGCTGTGCTTTTGTCCTCTTAGGTACTGGGCCAAATGCTTGGCTTAGTTTGAGGGAATTTTATACACCGCTACATAGCAGCCTTCATTTCAACTGCCACTTGTGGATGTCAGGGATCAGACAGCAGCAGTTTATTCAATTCAAGCATAGACGTGCTCGTGCTTCCTGCAGTCTCACCTAGAGACAACATTTTCACCTTCTGTTTCTTCTTGACATTGCTGTGTGGGGTTGCTGGGTGGCATGACAGCTCCTCTGTGCTGCAAACAAAACTGGCTCTGGTGTTCCCTGAAGGACAGGAAGGCAGATGCTGGAATACACTGTATGCCCCAGAATGGTGTCAATTAGCAACGAGGCCAGAGCCCACCAGACCCCTGACCACCAGGAACCTCTTGAAGAAATTCAGAGCTATTGCACGGGCCTGGGATTTGCAGACTAAAACATAATTCAGCAGCATCTGAAAAGTTTACCAACTCTGCATTCTGTGTCAAGGCATAGTAATTTTTTAACTATGTTGTCTTCTTCTCCTTGACTTAAAACATAAAACAAGGCCTTCACAATCTGATATTTTGCTGTAGAATGGGCTGCATGTCTAGGAGTATAATTTTGGAAAATCAGAGCTTGTAAATTTTGGCTTGTGTTGGAGAATTGCTATATATGGACTAAGTGGATAGCTTAATATATGTGCAATCCACTATGTCCCATCACAGCTGTGTCCCTAATCCGCTGGTCCAGGAACAGTGTTGATCCTCTGGCTTTATTGGTGCTTACTGTGACAAAGATACTTTGGGGCAATGGCTGGCTGGTGTTAGGAGAACACATTTTTCTTAGCCTTGTCACATGGAGAAAAAAGGATTGGGGGGGGGGGGGGGGGGAAGTGGAGATGAGAAGACAGTAAGAGAGAAATAGTGAAGGGAAAATTCCCAGCAGCATTGAGAACAAATTGTATCATGGTACTGGAATGAATAAATGCAATAACATTGCAGAGCACAGAAGTTTTAGGTAGGATAAAATATACTTTTACACAGGGTGATGCTGTTTAATTGTGCAATCAGGCAAAAGAAGCTATCCAGGAGTAAGAAGAGAAGAACAGAAGAACAGATCCTTTTCTCCAGAAAAAAAGTCTGATTTAGGAAAGGTATTTCTGGAGTCTGCCCTGTTGCCCAGACTGATGAGAACTGAAGCAGGAAAATGCAAAGGTATGCTCATCCTTTAACTGGACATTTTGCTGTCTAAACATAGAGTAATTGTGACCAGAAAGCCACAAAAAATCCATGTGCTTCTCATGTGAAAAATTACTGTGTTTCTTACGATCATATGCCTGTAAGTTTAAAATGCCTAGATGCTGGCAGCTCTGGGAAAGAGGGTGTACTTTGAGATGCAGATTTGCTTTAGGAAAGCTCTCCCCTTCAGGGCAGGAGGCACTGTTCCCTCCTGGAAACATTTTCCTCTCTCTTCTGGTTACACATTGACAAGAGGCAACAAGACTTAAATAATTAACTTTTGGACAGCTGTGCTGAATCAAACTCTGAATAAACACAACTTCTCACATTGGGGAACAGTTTTAAGACACTTTAACCAAGATATGAAGACAACCACCTTAAGAAGTCTCAATGTTTCTGTGTATTCAAACTTGACAAAGAAAATATCTCCTATTTCAGTAGTACCAAAATTCTTTTGGTAGAAGGGAGAAAGTGATTGTAAACTTTTACTACATGATCTTCAAGATCAGAAAGACTTACTTGTACTATTCTTTGCTATATTAGACAGCACACAAGTTGGGCAATTAACTAGAAACAAACATTTAGTCTCATTTTCCCTTTAGTTTTAGGTAGAACTGTGTTTCCTCAACTGAAATTGATGAGTGAATTATATATTTAAAGGCCACAGAAATTTGCACCATATGCCAAAGGAAAATGTTTATATTTGGATCCATTTTGTAGATAAACTACCCTTGTAAATAGACTGATTCCCTGTCCCTGCTACATCCTCCAGGGATGCTGGGAGGGAGGAAGGTTTGATTAGTCCTTAACCCACATGCTTACAATCTTTTCGGGCATTTTTTTTTGGAAGATTTGACCTTGCTTAAATTTGCATCAGAGGTATTCACAACAATCAAATACAGAAAGCAGGACAGAGTGTAGAAAGGGGGCATGAGACTTTGGTATGCATTGGCACAGGCTTAATCCACATGGTAGAAAACTTCCAAAGTCATGGAAAAGTTGTAGGATGGGCTTGTTCAATAGACTCTCAGCCTGGTTAAACCCTGTGAGCTCTTCTTTTCAGCCCACTCACCAAATAGCTTTCTTTTTCCCTCAGAAAATGCTTTCTGCAGCCTCTTTCACAGAGGTATAGGTGCTGCCTCTGCAGTTCCATGGTAGTTGACCATAGCAACACACCGGTATGGCAGGGTACAGACCTGATGTGCGGCTCTTATTTTATGATTCTGTGATGTCCCCCAACAATTTAGATTGAAAAGAGCCTCTGGAGTTCTCTGACCCAACCTCTTCTCAAAGCAGCATCAGATTAGACGAGGTTCCTCAGGATGCTCAGGACCTTATCCAGTCTCCAACTCTAAGGATGGAGATTTCAAAAACCCTCTGTTGCAGCATCTGACCACCCTCAGAGTGAATTTTTTCCCACTAATTTCTAACTGGAATTTTCCTCATTGCAACCTGTGTCCATTGCCTTTCACCCTTTTACTGCACACATCCAAGAAGTTAGGCTGCATCTTTTCTGTTCCCTCCAACTGAGTAGTAAAAGACAGTGATGTGATCCCCCACCCCCCGCACCTGTAGCCTTTTCAGGACTGAGCGCACCCAGTTGTCTCAGTCTCTTCTTGTACATCCTTGAAGTCCATTAAAGTGTGCAATGTGGTATTATTCCTCAGTCTTATCTGCTGGGCTGTCAGTCTGCCAGCAAGGTTTATTATTACTGGAACAGAGAGGAAGGCCTCCATGTGAAGGCCTCTGGAGATCACTGCAGACACTGTTATCTTTGTGAGAAATTCAGGTCTAAACAGAGTGACCTAACAGGGCTAGCTTCTCTCTTCTGCCTCCTTAAGGCCAATTTAAAGTAGGGCTTATGCAGAAGGTCGCTTCTTGATAGTGTGGCTCCTCCCGTGCATGCCAGGGAAGTGGGCACCAGGACAGCTGCCAGTTGCAAAGCAGGCTGTGACAGGGGGTCTGCACCACTGTGAGCTGCCTCTTTGCCCCAGAAGTGGTACTCTGCTATGGGTGGTGGCTTGCCCTTGAAATCTCAACTGAAGAGCGGCTTTATAATTTTCCCCCAGGATGCACATGCCTGATTCTGTAGTGATTCCCCTTTGGTACTGACCCCTGTGGCATGATACTCGCACAAACCTGACCGACAAAATCTTCCCTTCCCCTCACTCCCAGGGGCATGCAGAACTATCCAAGTGTACAGGCATTGCCTCAATTTTGGAATACATGCTGATCTGAAAGGGAGAAGGGGCTAGGAGGATATTCTATATTATTATATAGTTTGAAAAATCAGATAGAAAAATTGTATGGCTGTAAAGGGCCAACAGCAAGAGACAGGATTGGAGAACAAGATATTTCAGCTCTGTGATGCTGCTCATTCCAAATGCCTGCGGTCCTGGACCCCTACTGACCTTCATTTCACTTGCAAGTGCTTCATGCCTCTTCAAATCTGGCTCCAGATGTATTCCACTAGACATCCACATCACAGGAGTTGCAAATTAGTGGTCTCTGCAAACATTTCTGGTTTAAGATGTTTATGCTATCTTATACAACAAACCTACAGAACAGCTTGATCAAAGGCTACAATTTGTCTGGCTACATGTAGTAGGGTTCACATGTCCTTCAGCTCCACCTGCCCTCCTATCCACCATCCCCCAACTTCACTGCCATGGGAAAAGCAGAGAAGGTGATCACAAAATAAAACCATTGTGCTTATTTTCATGATGTGGCATTGTCTTTCCTTCAAAATAGATTTCGATCTCATGGTACTCAACAATGGTGTAAATGAAGCCACCACAAATCAGCTCAGCAGTGCAGACAATTTCCATCACAACTGTTTCAGTTCCAGCAGATGTCTCTGAGTTTCTTAAGATGACTTTCCTCCTTGAAAGGTCTCCTTCACAACTGTAAAAATGACATGCTTTCCAGCATCTTGTTTTGTTGGCTTTAAATGAAAGCTGAGACTCTGGAGCCTGAAATGAGAGTTTTTTCTGCCTCAGCAGAGCAGCCTTGAGCACTACCTGTGCTCTAGGGAGCACAGACTGCTGTGAGGAGTGGCACGAGCAGACCAGCCATGCCCTGCATGAAGCATTGACAGAGACTGACTGCAAGTGAAAGGTATCTAAGTGAAATGCAGGTGAGAAATGGATGATTTTTCAGTGCCTGGATTTCTCCAAACAAAAAGGATTTCTTTCAGTGAATGGGAGTATAGAATAAGGAGCAAAGGCCTTGATGGCCATCTACCAGGGAGGGAGAGGAGCTCATTTTCATGGAAACAGAGCTTAAATGCAGTTGTCCCAGACTCTCACCATCTACTTTCCCATTTCACAGCATCAGCTCCAGAAGACAGCAGCTAAATTCAGGCACTTGCTCACTCTCACACTTTACATGCCCATGTCTAGGTCTTCTAGATCATCCAGAAACAGATCTAAAAAAATCCAAATGCTCAGAGGGAAGTCACCGAGATGTATCAGAGGAAGCACGCTGGAAATCCTGCTCCTCTCCAGAGCTTAGCCAGATGTCTCCGGTCTGCCAGCAGGCCCCTTCAGCCACTGCCATTTGCATAAGCTGGAAGCCTCTCTTCTAGCAAGTTTAGGACCTAACTAGCCTCATTTTGTTCTTCTAAGATACATGCAAAAGGAGGTGCTGCTGCTGCCCCCCCTTTCCCTTGTACACCAGGAGCCAGTGGGCAATGTGCTCAGCAGGAATTGGGGGAGCACACGTGCCTTCTCCTCCACAGAAAAAGCAGCACCTCTTCGCTGCCAGGAGAGAGCCTTGACCGAAGAAGCTCATAGGCAGTTTCATGGGAGGAGAGTTGGCACTTTCTTGTTGCAACTTGGCCACACAGCACTCCAAACCAGGGTTAGGTAATTGTGTGGTCTCGTGCACCAGCGACTCCTGTGGCATTTTCCTCCAAGTAATTACTGGGTGAAGTAATGACCTCACGCCCCCACCTTCACCCTCATACACAGGACAACCTCAGCCTAAAAAGCACCACTCTTCCCTGCCTGCGGCCCCTTATTCTTGGTGCTTTTACTGAACAATGCCAGAGCTCCAAGGGGAGCAGAGAGAGGCCCCGCTTGGGATGCCCATGCCTGGTGCCCAGGGCAGTGCAGATTGCAGGAGAACACTGTCCAAGGTTGCCCTCTGCCAGGAAAGGGAGCCTTGTGTGCATGGGAAGACTGGGAGGTACACCAAGCAGAGGAGGCACCCAGCAAGTTGGTACTTCTTTGGCACAAAGCAACATGAGGCATCCCATTGCTGCACAGCACCCCTCAGCCACTTTGTGCTGCCATAAAATGCCCATAAAAGCAGCAGCTGCGCTGGTGAGTCTGGCCTTAAAAATTATTTATAAGAAAACAAGGTCAGGTGTCTTACCAGATATTTTTAAGATGACATTGCATTTTTAAAGTTGAGGCACATTAGCAGTTTTCATGTATGTATACAATCCTAGTTTATCTAGCCTCATTTAAAAGACCTGATTAAGCCCAAGTAGTTGAATCAGTTAAACTCTTTACAGAGATTCAGCTTATCTCCAGTTACACTGGCCCAATTCCCCGCTGATTTACTCACCACATTTATAACAAAGACCAAATGTGCATACAGGGGTTTTAGCCATTTTAAATAGATGAATTCTGTTTACACCTTTACTTGGACAGCATTATATAAAGATTAAAAAACAAGTATTGTTAAACTCCTCCTAGGTAGCATAGTTTAAATACTCATGCTGCAGCCTATTGATACACACAAACCCCAAGAGACAGCAGCTCCAAATAATACAACATCAACAGACTTCTGCCCTGGCTGCAGGACCCTATCTACCCCGACTCTGCCTCATCTCCACTCCCCAGTAGCTCCCTCAACTCTGGGCAGCAGCAGGCTGCCTTGCTCTTGTCTCTGGGCAGCCAGAAGGCAGCTCTGGCATTCCAACCAAAGGTCCATGACACTGGGAGGCTCATGTTAGTCAGTGATACACAAAAATAATAGCCTAAATGAGGACTGAAATTTTCCTGAAGAAAAATAATGGGGAAGAGGGGCTGGTGGGGGACATAGACATGATGCAAGGAGATGGAACGAGGAAAAGAGAGGAAGACTAGGTGGTGTAGCTGAAGATTGTGCTGTAAGGAGTGCTACAGAAAAGGAACCATCCAGGTGCAAGAGAACGAGAAGAGAAGAGAAGAGAAGAGAAGAGAAGAGAAGAGAAGAGAAGAGAAGAGAAGAGAAGAGAAGAGAAGAGAAGGGAAGGGAAGGGAAGGGAAGGGAAGGGAAGGGAAGGGAAGGGAAGGGAAGGGAAGGGAAGGGAAGGGAAGGGAAGGGAAGGGAAGGGAAGGGAAGGGAAGGGAAGGGAAGGGAAGGGAAGGGAAGGGAAGGGAAGGGAAGGGAAGGGAAGGGAAGGGAAGGGAAGGGAAGGGAAGGGAAGGGAAGGGAAGGGAAGGGAAGGGAAGGGAAGGGAAGGGAAGGGAAGGGAAGGGAAGGGAAGGGAAGGGAAGGGAAGGGAAGGGAAGGGAAGGGAAGGGAAGGGAAGGGAAGGGAAGGGAAGGGAAAGGAAAAGAGCTCCTAGTTGTCATTAAGGACCCATCACCACCAGGTGATGGCAGGTGGGTGGCACCACCAAGAGTGTGCTTCCTCATGGGGAAGCAAGACCCACGTCTCAGGAAGAAACTTGGACAGGGAAGGGGTGAGCACACATCTCTGTTACCTTGGGGAGCAAGGGTTTATGCTGCTCTACACTGGCAGCAGGCGCACCGCTGCTTTTGCATCACCTTCCAAGAGCAAAGGCCACGTGCTGCTCAGGTGGTGCCAGCAGCTCCTGCCCACTCCGTCGCCCTGCGCTGGCCGCTGTGCTGTGCTCTGAGAATGCATAGGTCCTGACCACTGCTCGGATGAGTTTGCCATGCAAATTAACTACATAGTGAAGGAAGAGGCTCTCTCAGCAGCGAGCACAGGGTTACTACTTACAGCTTTGGTTACTACTGATTTCATTGCTCTGCATTTAGAAACAGTGGGCAAGAACTGCCCCCACCTCCAAAGGGTAGCTGGGGTGCCTGTTAGCTGATGCATCTTGTTTCCGTATCTGCTATGAATACATCCAGGAAAGCCCAAGCTATGGGAAGATATCAGCCACAACACTTACTGCCCTGGAGAAGGAAAGGCCTGTAGCTTGATTGCAGTCAGACTTGGTAGGACAACCAAGTGGAAGATGGAAGGGACATAGTTTTCCACATCTGGCTTCCCAATGTAACAGATCTTGGGAGCAAGACCTAACACAGGTAATGCCACAGAACAGACAATTTAAAGTAAATGTATTTAAGCAAGTAACAATTACCCAAAGTGTTAAAGAACTCATTGGTCTCAAAAAAAGCAGAGAATGGCCTTCACTAACATGCAGCCTTTCCTAATCTCCTCAGAAGTTTCCTGAAGGCCTTATCAGATACTTATTGCACATTCAATGTTTGCACCTCCTTCTTCTCTCTTCAGTCTCGTTGGGACCTCAACGTGAGCTGCCTCTGGTGGGCGTTGCAGGAGGCTGTTCACAACTTTGAGAACTGAACTAGGTGTCGGCCAATCTCTGAGACACTGGCACAGCCTGAAATAAACAGAGAAATGAAACATGTTGGTGAGAGAGAAAGGTCTGCAGATGAAACTTGGAAGGCCACCTCACTCAATCACAGTCTTAGTCATGTATGAGTCATGTGGGGATAGGTTAGTACTTCAGTAGCTCACTCCTCAATGGCACCTTCAGCCTTGAGGTTAGATACCGGGCCTCCTGCCCAAGAAGGGTTAGAAATATCAAAAAAGAGGATCCTTATAACAAGCTGAGCAGAGAGCCATCTGATCCAGCCAGAAGTGAAAGGCAGACAGAAAAGACACAGGAATTGCTGTGTGTCAAGTGACTGGAGGTGGAGATTTGCATTGCCATTTCATTTGGTCAAATCTGGGTGGAATTGCACAGCCCTGCCAAAAAGGTCCCAACCTGCTACTCTTGCCGAGTTCAGTGCCCTTTTGCGTGTAAAGAAGTGTGAGAGCCTCCTGGGAAAAAAACTTTGCAGGAATCTTTATTAGTTGAAAAAGTAACCCAAAAAACCAGCCTATTAAGAAATGCCCAACAGGATTTCAGTTCCAGTCTCCCAGTCAGCGTTGCCATCCACTTGAGTTCATGGTCGCTAGAGCATGAAAATCTTTAAAACATGATTTGAAGTGGGATAAGACCCTTTGCTGATGTCTGAATACTTCTGCACTGGGTCTGCGTGTCGTACTTGTTCATGTGTGAAACTGGAGTTTGCACTGGGCTGTGCAAATCTGCTGTTCAGTGAGGGGGTCAAACATGGCAGCTACAGGTAGGAGCAGAAGTGAGAAATACAGAATGAAGAACAACAGTACGAGCTTAGAGGAGACACAGAGGCTTTTAAAGCATGTGGGATGCAGAGATTTGAACCTGTACCAACAGACTGTATTCTCTAATACACAGAGAAAAATTCTGCATCCATTTTTTCCAAACTTTTCATGCAGCAAAAAAAATGGTTGAATTTTACCCTGGTAAACATTAAATTAAATAGTGAAAAACATATGCTGCAATTCCCAGCAGAACAGAAATTACAAGTTTTGTTCAGCTCTAGTTAGCAGTTTAGCATCCCTTTAATTGGGGCAGAAAGCTGCTTTAACCTACTTCCTCCTTGCAAGCTTCATTGCTATAGCACCTGAAATGCCAAGTGTATTCAGAGGAAGCAGAGAATCACCTTAAATATAGCAACTAGAACCAGCACAGCTCACATAGATTCTCTTTTTGTGACCCATCCATCAGACTTCTGATGTTAGATGGCTTGCATGCAGAAACCTCTGTATCACCAATTACAAACAACCTGCAAAACCCTTACCAGCTAAGGCCATCGACAAACGAAACTCATCCTGCAAAATTCTCAAAATGTCTTGAAGACCTTCTTCACCCTGCTCCAACAAAGAAAGAAAGTCAGGGTAAGAGGAGCACTGGCACAGAGCAATGCTGCAGGATGCTTGCACTGTGAGAGCTGGGACAGTCCCTTAAGTCCATGCCAAATCCAGAGTCTCATACAGATGAATGATTAAAATGATATGATGGATGTGCTCAGTTCATCACAGATTAATTTAGATGCTTTTCCTTTTGTGATACATCTGAACAGGGAAAGAAAACAAAGCTGTTTTTCACTTCTGACATTTTCTAGCCCTTTTTTTCTTAGCTTTCAGTTAATCTCCACCAATGGGCTTGTTTTAAAATGTCAACCCTTACAATGCTGATAGCGTTTTATGAAGTAATGAGAGTTTTATATATGGTATAGCTTTAAAAACTTTAGTTTACTCGCATACCAGACTGAATCTTTAAAAATAGTACACTGTGTGTTTTCCTCCGAGCAAGTGACACGAAGAAGCTCAAAATCCAATATAACATACATATGATTTTGATCTTACTGTAAAATATTGGAGAGTTTTTTCTTTTTTTCTCATAAATTTTATTTTTATTTCTTGCAATAAAGAATGCTTTGGGTGCAGACAATGTCAGTGCTTGTTCATGCCCCTCCTCTCTTGTATGCTAGGGTAATGCCACTGAGATACGTCTTTAGGAATACTCTATGAAATATAATACCAAAGCACAGTTGAACTCAAAAAAATCCCATCTCCTTTCTGTTTGCATTGTGGAAAAAATGCAGGCAACTCACAGCAACACCCTTTTCATGTTAGGCTCTTTTCCTCTGTTTACTGGCAACAGAAAGAGTGCTGTCAACTCTTCCAGGTTTCTCAGAAGATTCAGGTGATTTCTTGCTTAAAGCCTAGCTACTGGAATCCACAGCAATCACAGCACTGGACCAGGGGTTTCATTTAAAAGATAGGAAATGTTTCTAGACCATAGAAAGAAATATTTTTTTCTTCTAGAGAAAAGCTTGAAAGCTCCAATCCAGGGGCTAAAGAGCAAAAATTTAGCAAAGCAAACAACTGGTATCATTACATTTTAATTTTAATTATATTATGTTAACCTTCTGCATCAGAGGCCTAATTCATGACTCTGGATCACAGAAATATGCCAATAGTTAAGAAGCAGCAAAGCTGCAACTGAGTAGTGGCACACTCAAGCACCTACAGGACACAGTTGTGCTCAGTCTTGTCCAAAATGTTTCAGACATCAGTGGGATTGAGTTCTATATGTATTTCTGAAGAATTCATAACACAGCTATGAAAGTGCTGTATCAAAACCATATATTGTTTCCAAGTAAGCTGACAGAAAATAAAATTGTCACACTCATCTTTGTGGCAAATATGCCTGCCTCCAATATTCAAAGGCACTGAAGGGCCTGAGTCCTACAGTATTTTAGCACCAAACTACGACACCAAGAAATCAGGTCCCACAAAACAATGTTACCAGCTTCAAAATCATATTTGAAATCATAAAATTTTTAAATCACAGAAAATGTCTGGTTTTGATTAAATTTGGGGTGTTTCCACTTAAAATTCAGCAAAATAAAAAAAATCATGGGTAAGATTCTTCACTGGTGAAAACTGTCTCTACGTCTTTTAAATAACAACGGACTGTTGGAGATTATGAGAAGTAGGCATACAAAGTCAAAGCTCCTTACTCACCTTGTAAGCCAGACCCCATAGAGCTGGTCTTCCAATAAAGACACATTTTGCTCCCAGTGCCAGTGCTTTTAATACGTCGCTTCCTTTTCGTATTCCACCATCTAAATAAACTTCAACTCTGCCTTGTACTGCCGCCACAACCTCAACCAGAGCATCAATCTGCAAAGAAGCAGCCACTCTCACCTTGAGCTCAGCTTTTGATTCCAAGAGAAAGAAGACGTACTCCAAAGAGACATGCAGGGATGTAATACTGTAATAGCATACCTTCTTGAAATGAGATGTGACAATAGCTTAGCCCCATCACAAATAGCTTAGCACCAAAAGCTGCAGAATAAAGTGCAGCTCCCTGTTGTTTGCTGATAGTTAATTCTATTTTCTAGTGCTTTGCTTATACTGATATTGTTTGCTAGCGCTTCCGATAAGTGAAAAACTAACATTTTTACTTGCTTTCTGAAAGATTTTTAAAATAAATGTCAATTAAAATAATTGTCGTTAATATCTTACTTTCATTTGAGACAATGATGAGTGATACAAATGTTTGTAAAAAAGGCTGATGTCAAACTTCTCCCTGCCACTGTCCAAATTGCCTAAACTTACACTTCAACCTAATCCTGGTGACCACCTGTCAAAAGCCTCCTCAAACCCCATAAAGCTTCTATGAAGGATTTCATTTGCTATCCAGTACAGTCAATGTGTAATTTCCTCCAGGCTAAGTCTCTTGATTCCCTAAGGTCTTTTCTGCAGAGCACAATGCAGTGCCAGGCTGGTAGTGTAGGGCAGTACTACACAGAGATGCTGGCTCTGGTCCCAAAGGTAGTATAACCAGTGGCAAGACATTGCACTAGACTTAATTAACTCTCCTTCGCAGCAAATCCAAAGGTCTCTCTTCTGCAGGCTCCTATACTCTTTTGCCTTCTTTTAATCTTTTTTAAGTAGGGCAGCTATAACTAAGATTACTAAGTAGCTTCTTCCAATTGGTCATAATTTTTTTCAGAACTTCAGACTGAAAACTTTCAGGCTGAAATTTTCCAGGAGTAGCTCACCAAGAGCAAGGACAATAGCTTCTGTTGCCAAGCGCAGTACCAGAGGAGTAGCAGAGCTGAACTAGGTATCTACTGGTTTGTCTGTGTATGTAAAGAAACTTCTAAGTAAGAAGAGCAGTTTAATGTGGATGCCATTTCCATTATTATGTCTTTAGCATTTAGATTTTTTTTTAATCATTATTGTCAGCCTTGACATAGAATAGAAGAGAATTCCTTGGTGCCTATTTTTATTTTACAGAGGAAAACAGAGAAAAGAAAGTCTGTAAGATACTATGCAATATAGAACTGTAAAAGAAGAACCATTGGAAAAATTGACAGAAGCCAAACTAAAGCAGTGAAATACACATGCATCCAAACAACCCATTATTTCTTTCTACAGATTAAAAAGTGTGGGAGTTTTTCTCGAGATAAGTTATCCTTTTTCTGGCTCATGAAAGTCAATAAATTCCCATTTAGATGTGAATCTGTAAGTACGCAAGCAGACCTCTTACTAAATCTAGCTGCATTGTTTGTGTATGTTTTGGCAGATGTGAACAATGAGAATACATTATGCTCTCACTTGTACATTTTTGATTCCAGAGCTTCATTTTATTTTTGCTGCAGTGCGCAAAGAGTACATGTGCACTGCACCAGCTAATGAAGCCATAGGCAGAAAACTTTTATTAACTTAGGCCAGCAGTTTATCTGCAGTTATGTGGGTTCAGTGCTGCTTACAGAACCCTCCCAAGAAGCTGAGAAAATACTTGAGTGGGTAGCCCATGCCAAAGCATGCATCTCTACCAGTTTAAAGCTGAAGCACCTGTGCACATATCCACAGCCACACAACAAACACACAAGTCCACCAGAAGCACACATACAAAGACGAGCATAGAGATACCCAGGTTAGCGCAGATGTGCAGACAATAAACACTCATGGGACATCCATCTTCTCACTTACAGTGGCAGGTCCTCCATCCAGTTGCCTTCCACCATGATTGGACACAATAATTCCCTGAACTCCGTGTCTCACTGCCAGCTCTGCATCTTCTTTCGTCAAGATGCCTTTGATGATGATGGGCAGGTGGGTCAGGCTCCGCAGCCAATAGATATCATTCCAGGTGACCGAAGGATCCAAGCTGTTGGGTGGCAGTCCGTACTCAGAACAGTTATCTCCCTACAGCCATAGGACAGAAGGAAACCTCATCTGAGCTGTAACAATACAAAGGCCCCTTGATGTCTTTCCCTACCCTAGAAGAGATTAAACTTGCTAACAGGCATGTTCATCAGCTCTGAAAAGCACGTGTCTCTGGAGGAGAATAATTACAATGAGGATGGAGATCAGTGTCTCTAAGGAAGCTGGACTGGGATTTTGAAGTCAGAACCCAGGCTGGCAGGAGGTCAAGCCAGGACGCTGCAGAACCAGAAGGAGAGAAGATACACCCTGGGTACAGCAGATGCCAAAGCAGCAGTTACCCGGTGGTTTTGTCTCATGCGGTACACACCAGCGCAGTGAATGAAAGGAATCATTTTACAAACCTCAAAGGCTCCTTCCAAGTTCTTCAGTTTCATGTGGGGAGGAAGGCAGAAACCATTGCGGATATCATCACGTCTTTTGCCCGTGTAGGGCAGATCTGCAGTGAAGACAAGGCCCTGGAAACCCAAGGCCTCCGCCCGTTGGACCAGATGCTGGGAAACCGCCCTGTTGCGGTGGATGTAGAGCTGGAACCACCGGAGGCTGCCAGGGGCAGCCGCGGAGATCTCCTCCAGTGTGCAGGTGGAGTACGTGCTGGCAATGTAACAGGTGTTCATCGCTTTGGCCGCTTTGGGAGGTATTGGAAAATAATCAGAATCAAGGTCATTTGAACAGTCCTGCCAGACACCAGGTACAAAAGCTTTTTACAGTTTACAAAGAACACCTGAACTCCTGTTTTACTTCTATCCTACTAAGCACAGCACTCTACCAATTGGCAAATATACCCCTGGGGTTAAAATGGCTATATTTACCATTCACTGTTGTAGGATCATGGTTAAGAAAGCAGGAAAGGGAGAGGTAATTTACCAAGTGGTGCTTTCATTTTGCAACTATTTTTTTAAAAAAGCATGAACTTTATCTTTATGACTCTGTCCTCACAGGAATGTGCTGGCAAATGCACTCAGTGTACACAAACACACACAGGAAAAAAGATACTTCCAGGGGTCAGCTCTCCAAACCCACCACAGGATGTGGGAAAAGAGGTAACGCTTTTCTCCAAGGGAGACACAGTTCTTACCAGCAACAAGAAATTTACAGGCTGAGTCCCATCCACCACTTTTATGTCCTATCTAGAGCCCACAGCTCTGCGGACCTGTGTGGTCCTTTGTGTACACCAGAAATGTGTCTACAGTCTCTGTCTTAAGTTTGCAGCAGCCTCCACAGGGCTGATCTTGTAATAGCGGTAGCTGGAGAAGTACAGCAATGTCTATACGGCTTCCCACGCACTTTGTGTCACCAGACCTGAGTGGGTCATCCACAAAAAGGGGTGTCAGAAAGTGGGAAGGACTTTTCCCCTTCAAGCCTGAAGATTTTGCTCAGTCACACTTCAAGTCATCCTAACAGCTTCTTGACCCTTTTCCACAAACCCCTTTTTGCTACACAGCAACAAAGCAGAAGAGTACCTCTGGCTGTGCTTTTCTCTCCATCAGGCCATGCTAGCTGGTGGAAGCCAGTAGGCGCAATTCCTACAGGAAAGCTGATTTCAGCCCCCAGGAGCTTAGTCCTAATGTCCATCATGGATACATCCCGCAGCATACGTGGCCGGAAATGAATTCTGTAAGGCAATAAAAACCCTTCAGATGGTAGCTGTCCAGTGGCTTTTCTGAAGTTTCACGGAAACTTCAGGTCTTCATTTACTTATTGCAATGCAGGAATCTGAGCCAATAGAGAAAACAGCGTATAACAAAGGCTCTTTGTCAATTCTGTTCACTTTTAGAGGTCAATTCAGCCAGCAGTTCAGCCACTTCCACTTTTCATTAATCCCATACTCCTGCTCACTGGCCACAGTACATCATTTCCGCATTTCCCAGTTCAGCTCACCAGCTCTTGTTCTCCCACTGTCCATCCCACAGATTCCTTCTACTTGCAACCCAGACCGAGGTCTCTGCCTTCCACTCCACCACTCACTGTACATTGTGCCTGCCCTCCCTGTCTACAGCATGTTCCCCACATCCTGTACTACTTACGTGTAGGCTTCCTACTGTTCACCAAATGCTCCCCATTGCATCTCATTCTATTATAGCCACTCATCCCCTTTCCTGTCATGTCATGTCATGTCATACCATACCATACCATACCATACCATACCATACCATACCATACCATACCATACCATACCAACCATACCATACCAACCATACCATTTGCCTGGACCCTCAGCATCCCTTATGCCTCATACAATCTATGTCATATTCAGACTAGCATCAGAGCATACAGCATATGTCATTCAGGTAAGTGCTTGGAGACCACCTTGAAAGGGCAAGGTGTAAGGAATCTTGGCTTGTGAAGTCCAAATACTTGCATAAAAACTTAGTTTAAAAGCTTCCAGTACAACACCCCTCATTTCCTCCTCACCATTACCTTTTATATGCCAGAATGTTTTCATCTCGAGTGCTACAGTCATCTGCTCCAGCTGCAAAAAAATCCCAAGCAATCTTGGGTAAATACTTTTTAGCATAAGCTTCAAAGTCTGAAAGACACACCATAGCCATTGCCGAGAAAGATTCTGGGAACCTTGAAGAAAAGAATAACATGGAGTGGAAATTAGAACCCTGAACTGTCATCCTCTCTTCCAGGAACTCTAATGTCACTTAATGCAAACCTTGGACCCACCTATCTTGTAGAAGAGTTGCTGAGAGATTGTCTCAGTCTATCTTGCTATTCATCCTCTCCCCTAGTATGAGGAAAACTTGCAGATGCAGCCATAAAAATAGGAAGCAGCTTGCATCTCTGTGCCTCTCTTTATTCTGTCTTAATGAACAGAAACCCAAAGAGGACATTTTTGGTCCTCTGCTATTTTAAGACACAGCAGTCGTATAATTCTGTCATAAATTCTATCTCAAAACTAGCTGGGTTATTTGTTCCACTAATTCTCCTCAAAGGTTGGCCCAAAACATCATTTGCTGGATTGCCCCTTAGGATGGCTCCCTGACTGAACAATTAGTTATGGAGTGCAATGACTAAATTCAAGCTCATAAAATCTGGAAGCAAGTAAATACAGAGTCTACATCTAACCTGCTCCAGCATGAACGCATTGTAAAACTATGTCCAGACTCTGAGTGCAAGTCACTGTCAAGGCCAGAGATGCAGAAAAGCAAAGTATTTTCTACAGATCTTAATTTCTTTTTTGTAACAAATATCTTCTGGCTGTTTGCATTGCATACTGCAGCACTGATACATGCTAAAAAAGGAGCATACAAAATTTGGACAAACTATGAAAAAACACTAGCAAAAAGCAAATTCCACAACATGAAACGTGATTCTAAGAACTACCCTCAATCTTTCAGGGAACAGAAGTGATGTTGTATGACCCAGATGTCTAATCAAACCAACATAAATGCCACCTAGCAAATGCCTGCACTTACATGCTTTTGAACCAGCCAGAACTAGAAACTATGCAAACTAATGTTTTAGCAAACCATGCCTGTGTGCAAGGAAACATGTACAAAATGCAGACAAAATCCATTTGCTAAATCATTTGTTGCAATTACTTCCACAGCTCTAATTAAAATAGGCATTTTGCAAGGTATATGAAAACATGAAGTTTTAAAACAGCTGTGGTTTGGGTGTAATTTTTCTAAAAATGTACAGGAAGAAATAAATATCCTAGTTTTCAGGATTAGCCTTCCACCACAGATTAGTAGGGGTTGCAAGCTTCACCAAAAAAAGTCCTATGAGTCTGATGTTGTACACTTCTGGCACAGATAAACACATAGGTTACATACACAGATCCAACCTGTCAAACTGCAGACATGAATATGTCTCACTGACTGAGGTGCCTGTGTATACACTTGAAAATTAGGACTCATAATTCTCTGTTAGCAAAGAGCCAAAGATGAGGGGCTCATTGGAAGATGAAGAAGTATGACTAATTTCTTCAGTATTGTTTTGTCTCCTCTGACAGGCATTAGGTAGCAGGTAGTAAAAGTATCCCAAGCCCTCTCTGTATGCCTTCAAGACATCAAGCACTGCTGATAGCACAAGTCTTTATATGTCATACATCATGATATACTGTAAACCATGTATCACGACTTCTGCTTTTCCAACTGTTAGAAAGGTCAAAGCCAGCAAGCACAAAAAGATAAACCAAGTCCTCTCATGGCAGGATAAATGGGAATTTTAAACAACCCAGGCCCAGTCCTCATTGTCTCCCAATTCAGATCTCAGTTCAGACTTACTTTGGGTTTCGGGGAGAGCTGCAGGAGGTGAGATCCTCTCCTTCAAGTTTGCCTGCAAATAGGATGTAGAGGAGGTCTTTTCACCGCTGCTGAGGTGCTGTTTTTTCTGGAGTCAATAAGCAACCACCAGAGATTAAAGCTCAATCCTGCAGTAAACTTTGTACTGTTTGTATAAACACTAACTTTGTTTTGCTATCAGGTGATTAAAAGTTCCTTCCAAAAACATGCATCACCTTGTCAGCAGCGTGACTTCTTAGGACACAGCACTGGAGCTGTGCTCTTCGGCAGTGGCTGAAGGCTGTGCATTCATTTAGGGAAGCAACAGTATTTCAGGGGTTTTGACTGAATCTCTAAACTGTTGGTAACCTTCTGCTGAATGTGCTACAAATCCCACCAAAATTATGATCCACAGACAGTGTGATTTGTTACAGCCCACAGCTACAGAGCCTTGAATCTTTACCACCACATATGGGAGATGTTCTTTGCTTCCTACCGTAGAGAAATATGTAAAGTACCTTTAGTCTTCTGCCATTTTTAAAGGGCTATGAGCACTCTCATGATCCAGTTGCTCTCCCACTGAGCTTGCAGATTCCCTCCTTCAGCTCCCCACCTAGCCATCTCCCAGAAGGACCATGGGTCCTCTCTCTTTCCCGTGCTTGGAGCTGGTGAGACTTCTCTGTGCTTCCCTCTGTCTCCCCTGCTAAGCATTACAAACCGGGACTGAGTTGCCAACAGATTTATGATATTGACTTAAATTTGTGAGATATAAAAAATAAACACTGGGCAGTTTTATTTGTCCTTTGTATTTTTAAGCCCTTACAGCTCATGTTTTCAATTCTTCCATGCAAGCAAGAGCGCTTGAAAATTTGATTTTTTACTAATGAAAAATTGAGGTATTTTTCTTATAAACGTGGTATCAGGTGCAGAGGGTGAGGCAGAAACTTGTGAAAACATTCCCAAAGTTTTACCAGTGTTGTTGCCCTCCCAGCCCAAGCAGCCCAGCTGGGGCAGTGAGTGAGCCAAAGGACCACGGAAGAGCTGGAAGCTGAACAGAGCTGCAACCTCGGGACCTGGTGTCCAAGAGGCTGGTCTGATCCAGGACTGCAGATTTGATGTTCCTGACAGCAGAAATCCTAGGTCGCTGACACTATCTTTGCACCAGTAGTCAACATCTATTCTTAGATGTATTCACAAGACCCTGCCCAAACTCTACCAGGCATGATCATCTATATCATTGTCTCTTCAAGCTTTTTTAAATTCAGCCTTCAGACCTCATTATCTGCCGACAGCTCTGTGAAGCTAGCTTCTGGCATCCGGCTATGGATACACCTGTCACGAACACGACAAGGTGTGCACCCTTAGCTAGAGTGCCTGTGAGCTCCTTGGTTCTCTTTCCAGCCCGGGACAACCCGTGCAGCCTTCAGGTCACTTCTGAAGAGAAAAGCAAAGTGCCATCTCTATCTGCACACAACGGAGTGCATCCCTGGGAAGGGAAGGAAAATCCTGCGTTCATTCTCCCTCCGCTAGATGTCAGCTTTGGGTCATATATATCAATCTGTGTTTGTAATAACAACCAAAAAAACCCCAAACCAGTCCTTGATGGCCTGCCAGGCACTATGGCCTTAAAACTGACATGATCACATCACAAAAGTGCCTGCTAATATGCTTGGAAATCTTAATTCCTTGTGTTTTATCCTTAACACTTTCTGGTGCACACTATAGCAATAAATGTAGCTACATCTCGTCTGGCCTGATCTTCATTTCAGCCTACAAGTTATCTGCAGGGTCCTCTCTCATATTTCTCATTATGCTGATCTCAGTACGCCCCTACTTTAGGGATGCACATTGCAGCCAACTCACCAAACCATAACGTTTATGGTTTCATGGTTATCATAATTTTACATGAATTAAATGTAGTCTGTGACTCCTGTATTTTGGATCAGGAGAGGGGAAAAAATCTCTGCTTTTGTGCAGTGGCTTTTAAGAGACTGTACTTTGCATCTAGATATATTGTCTTCCTTCAGCAATGGACTCAATTCAAAGTAGCAATGACTTTGTAGTCATTGACTAGTAGTATTTTCTGACACTAGTTAGACTTCTGCTTTAGCTGTGAAGCTCTAAAGTTCTAAGGAAATCAAAATTTGCCACAGAGATAATACCTTTTATTAGAGCCCCTGCTTTATACTTGAAAAAAGTGGACAAGTTTTAAAGTTCTGGAGCTCTTCCATTGGAGTACAATAAAAGACTTGAAAAGACTCTGTAAAAACTTTGCAGGAAACCTTGCTGCCTTCTTTTGAGAAGTGAAGAAAATAATATAGGAAATACTCACACATCTGGTCCAGCCTTGCAGGTAGAGTGTCAAGCAGTCAACAGCCAAAGCTTCATTTTTGCACATATCTGTGCAGCTGGGGTTTGGCAGTTGCTTACTTTTCAATACTAACATAGTCAATGGCTCATGAGTCCAAACACAAAGATCCTGTGTAAATCTGTGCTCCAGTTCCTATTACAGTCACGATGCTCATTACTCCAGTTGGTCATATTTGTTTACTTTTCACAGATGGCAAATCACCATGGGTCAAGCTGACGTCTATCTCACTGATGCATCCACCAGTGGTGGGTTCAGTCTGGGACTTTACACCACTTCGGTGAAGAATCTGGTGAACTCTAAGCAATGTAAATAACTCAGATCACATAACAGTTTGCATACAGTCACCACTGGTTTTCTTTATCAGATGTCTTTCTTGGGCATATGCCCCATGTTTGGAAGGAAAACTCTTTTTCCTTGCATGTCAGTCATGTCAGAAAGTTTTCCCAAAATTAAATACTTAAATAGCTATCCCTCTATTATAGGTGGAGATAGCAACAAATCTTATATTTAACATTGCCTAATGCTTTCAATTATAAGATCCAGTTTTCAGTTGCTTTTAATTTTGTCATATTTTAATCATTCTAGGCTGAAATTTTCCATCCTTGGTCTCTGTGTTGGGCTGAATTTTTTGGGAACACTTCACTGAAAGCTGGTCAGCAACTTCCAAGAATGAGGTTAGTGAAAAATATGGTATTTGGCCCATGCTGAAAACATCTTAACAGTGATTTCACTGCAGTTCAGTGCTTCATGAGGGGGCTTGAAATTAGCGGGGTCTGATCCCTGGGGGCATCAGCCTGTACTTGCTGGCCGTATGAAAATCCAGCAGATCTGACCTAGCTGTAAATCACTGCTGTCTGCTTGCACATGCTCAGCAGAGCTTGTCTGAAATCCAGATGTTATCTTTACTGAAGACTTGCCTAGTGCAGAGCATGATTCTGCCCATGCCCAAAGGAACTCAGAAAGCCCCAAATACGAGCAGAGGGCAGAGAGCTGGCCACCCCCCATACCACCTGTGCTTGGATTCAGCCTTAAACAGCACTGGAGGGGAGAAGGAAGAGAAAAATAATTGCTCAAAAGAGGAGCTGCAGGACAGCACCCGCCCAGGCAGGGTGGGATGTGCAGAGGCAACAAGGTCAGAGACAGAGCAGATGGGAGTGAAACAGGACAGGGACATGCTGGGATGACAAGACTTCACGGGGACAGAAAAATCAAGAGAAGGGGACAAATTTGGGGAAGAGGCAGAAGGGGACAGCCTGTGACACACTGGGCAGAAAGAGTTCTAGGAGACTACCAAATATTTGCCTGTTCTTTCTGTAACCAAAACCCAGAAGAGAGCTTGATTTATTCTCAGCATTGCTCTGCAGAGTGGCAAATAGCTACAGAGCCCTTTGGGAAAACGTGTCTCATCTACCCCCAGTGTTAGATTCTCAAAAAGGAAAAGTGTTTCCAGCTAGCAGATGACTCCTCTAGCTCATGTGGCAGGGCTCTGTACTGTGCATCTGGAATTCCAACCATATAAAGTCTCACATCTCCCGTGTACTGTCACATGTGGTAAAACATCATTTCTGAGCCTTTCTTTCTGGCTTACCTAACATGCCAATACGTCACCTAACTATGAGTCTTCCCACAAGGTAGCTGCATCTCACTTTGACACCTGCATCAGCATTAGAGAAAGGGTCTGAAGCAGGTGAGGTTTAAGTAGCATGCACCAGGGAGCACCAAGGAAAGATCTGCTAAACCAGTGACAACAGGGCACAGTGAAATCGCAGGATGCAAAAGTAGATGGGGTCTGGAAAGAAATGCCAAGGCTGGTAATCCACAGCCAGTTAATTGCTAGTAACACTGTGTCAGCACAGCTTCCCTGCTTCTAGTCTGTGAGCATTCAGAGCTGTTCTTGAGATTACCACCACATTGGTCCTAACCTCTGTGCTCTGCTCCCTTGGCTGTAAAATAGAGATGACTTTTTTACTACCTCCAGGACCAGTTCAGGACCATTCTTTTTTGTCTGGGCTCTGCAAGAGCTAGAGGACTTAGATTGCCTGAAATAAGACCATTCAAATCCATGGACATGTTGGGAAAACGGTGCCTCATGGGGTCCTATCCCAGTTGCCTTATGCTGCCACTATGGCCCTGTACATGGAATCCCTTCATTTTCCTCTAGAGAGTTCACATCAGAAAAACAATGATCCTTTTCCCTTGCAAGCTGCAAGGATCCCTTCTGTGCTCTCACAAGGGGAAGAGAATCAAGTACAGTGGACTTTCCAAATCACAGGCTGGATTTCCAACTTCATCCCAAACCAAGCTGTGGCAGGACCTTTCAGCTGACAACTCCTTTGGCACAGGGGAGTCTACCTCTCTCCCGCACCACATCTGTCTTAGCCTTTCTGGGCGTGGCAGCTCATAGGTGGAGCACAATGTATTCTGCTGTCCATCAGTCTGAATCTTCCTACATCTTTAGATTCTCTCAGTAACCTGAATTTTTGTGGTATCCTTTCCTTCAACTCATCCTTACCCTTTTTCTTCATTCCTCCTTTCCCCTGGAAAAAAAATGGGAGAAACTAGGAGCATGCTTCTGAGTCTTACTGTGTAAGTAAGTCTGTTCCTTTGCATGTCTTCAGGTGAGGAAGGTCTGGAGTGCTTTGTGGCACCGAAGAGAGATGATGCAGTCTTTTCACCAGGTTACCCCTCTTCATAAAGATACTGGAGCTGCAGACTCTGAGAAGCCCCTTCACCAGCAATGCTGGAATCAAGCCAAAAGGGCTTCTGGGTGGGAGAAAGATCACATCAGGGTTTGATGTAGGAGACTCACCGTCATGTGAGAAGTCATGGGCTGCAGGTAGCAGGGAGGGAGTGCACAAGCACGGTCACAGACTGAGCACACAACCATAAAAAAGAGATTTCAGAGAGCAGTTCCAGAGTAATTTAATTATTGCTGGGAAATGCTGAAGGAGGGAGGACAATGACTGTCTATTCTCAGTATGAAAACATACAGCACTGCTCATCTCAGACATGTACCTAAGACTACTGTCAAGCAAATAACTGCACAAACAAGTACAACCTGCAGTATGCATGCAAAATAGGGGTAAGAGTGTGAAGCGAGCAAGAAAGAATTAGGGAAGAAGGGCTGGAGATGCTGTGTTTCCCAGGGTGTTCCCTTTAGTCCTCACTAGCTGCTGCCAAAGCTGCCTCCGAAGACACTGAAGTCACACAAGGTGGAGCAGCAGAGGAGCTCATGCGTGACTCAGCTTTGAGTCTCCCCTTTGACTTCCATGGGCGGCTGTCCCTCTTAAAGCCAGGGAGTCAGAGGCAGCTGGATATGACATTAATCATGATACACCCTTATGCAGAGCTGGCTACAGATTCTTTTGTCCGTAACTTTATCTGGCCTAATAGGCTAGCTAGACTTGTGTAGACATACAGCCTTTCTCTTCCTTCCTGTTTTTTAAAGTACCATGGTACTGGCAGTGAAAGAAGTAGCTCACTCAAATCCACAGAGCACAATAAAAACAGAAACAAGAGGTACCCGGGACCTGCACCCAGCTGAGACAAAGAGCACTCTGGGCTTGACATCCCAATTCCATTTTATAAGCTGGGCAAAATCCTGCAACTTTCATCTGCAGTAGGAGCGATGTTGCTATCTGACCACCATTTGAGAATCAGTGAGGAGTAAGTCTTTATCTGCCATTGCATAACCACCATAGATGAATACAAAAGTAGGGCTCAGAGGAGGCCAGAGAGGCCATCTAGTCTGCTCCTCTTCCTGAAATCTGAATCGGCTATACCTGTGCCCTTCTCCACTCATGGATATTCCACATCCTCCAGAAACCAGTTTCATTGATTTACTGCCCTCAACACAAGGAAAATTTACAGGTGTTTCACCTGGATCTCCTTTCCCATAATTTAAGCTATTATCCACCTGTAGTGGACACACAAAAAGTTTCACTCCCACTCTCTTCATGTCTATCTTTAAAATATTTAAAGATAATTTCTGGGCCACCCCCTCTATTGTCTCTTTTCTAAATCAAGCTACGCACATTCCTTCGGCCTTTCCTCATGAACCATGCTTTCTAGACTTCTGGTCATCCCCAATTCTCTCCTCTGACTCTCCAGCTGTTCCACATCCTCCCTTAATTAAAGCACCAGAAACTGGACATGATCCTCCAGCTGAGTCCTCTCCTGCCCTTATCTGGAACGAAGCAGAAAGAATATGCCAATACTCCTGTTGATTCAGCTGTGATGACAGAAGAGTATTTTTGTGTTCATTACTCAGCACTATGTTCCTTACTCATTTCTTCAGATGTGCCATTCCATCCTGAGAGAAAGAAAGGAGCCAAACCCTTTTGTTCATCTCTTCCAGACAGAGTAGAAAAGACAGAAAAGACAGCAAAGAGTCTCATCTTTTTTCCAACTAGGACAAGAGTCAGGCTAAGGATAATAGAAGTCTCAAGTCCCAGAGATCAACCACCTAGCAAAGAACTCTCACTTTTTGCTAAAGATGTTGAGAGGAAATAGATGTCATAAAAAGACTCTATCCCAAATACACAACAGAGACACCCTAATACATCCAGGATGTCTCCTCAGAGAAACAAAGACAGAGAAATCCTGATATATGATATAAAGGAGGCCTTTGAACAACAGTGTCAAGAACAGTCTCTGTCCTGAAAGATCCACCTCAGCCTTGAGATTTCATAGTGATGGAAGGGCAGAAAATAAAGGAGATTTTCATGACTCTCAGTCTGAATGAGAATGTGGACTCAAAATCATAACTGAGGGGCTCCTTTTAGCCTTGAGACTAAATGAGTGTTTAAGCTGAGCCTCGGACTCTGGAATCCCAGAACTGATGTCTTCGCAGAAGTAAAAGCGTACTGGTGCCTTGGAAGTTGATTTGTGTATTTTCATTAATGTCTAGACTCCCAGTACAGCTTGGGTCCCCTCATGAAAGCAGAGGATCTTCTCTCATGAGGCCACAGAGTGGGGTCAGAGTGCTTGCGCTGGTCCCAATGATCCCAAGGTTGACCCACTTTGGAGGTAGTCCTCTGGCTGACACTAAGTCTAAGAGTGTAACTAAGAGTCTAAGTCTAAGACAGCAGGGAAGCAGCTGAGCTGAGGCAGCATGACCCTGTCTGCACATTGATCTGCGGCAACCTTCCACTGAGAGGTTTCTCTGTCTTGCAGCAGCATTGCATGCAGTTTTCAGCTTGGGACACACTGCAGCCTCCATATTCCTCCCTGCAGTGCTGCTCTCTAGCTCATGCACAGCCGATGATTGATAGCTAAAGGCAGAAGTTGTTGTTTGTCCTAATAAAACTACATCCTCGCTTTTCCAGACTATTTCTCCAGTTTGTCAAGGTCATCTAAAGTAATTGCAACCCCTCCCAGTCCAATGTAATATGGAAATATAATAAATATATTCTCTATTCTGTCATCCATTTGATTAATTTAAAAGTTAGCAATAGAGACTTCAGTCAACATATACTTCCAGGCTAACAGTGAACTATCAAGAACTACTCTCTGAATATACTTTTCAATCAATATTGCACTCACCTGCTAAAAATTGTACATAGCCAATGTTTCCTTAGCTTGCTTCTGAGAAGCTCATATGAGACAATGTTCAAAGCCTTACTAAAATTAAGATACATCTTTCTGCTGTCCTTCCGATCCACAAGTCCTCTCACAGAAGCATATTAGATTGCTTTGGTATGATTTGTTCTTGATAAATCCATAGTGGTTGCCACTCACCTTGTAGTTAACTTCAATTGTTGGAGGCTCAACAATTGCTTCCCCTGCCCCCTCATTATTTAAAAAAATAGTAAGAGGCAACACATTTATCTCTGTACTCCATGATTCCTCAAAGATAACAGCCAATAGTTCTGGCATTGCTTCAGACAATCCTCCCAGTATCCTAGCAGGAATTTCATCAAGTCCAGCTGATTTGAAAACATCCAATATATCTAACTCTCTGTCATGATATTACTTGGTCTTGCAGCAAATTGAAAACATTCTCAGACATTCTTAGCAAAATGAAGGCCGTAGACAGTCATTCTGAAATGAAAATATTTGCTTACTGGCTGAAAAAAACAAGTAGTTGGGGAAAGCCGACAGGTGTGGAAAGGCCCAGACTCAGTATGAATACCCTTATGAGAAAAAAAAGGGAAAGTTCTGACTCCTGGAGGAAAGGACAATCCAGAAGGTTCAAGTAATCCAGCAGGGAAAGGGAAACAAACATACTGGGTTTTATACGAGGTGCCAATAAAAGAACCATAGTAGTGGTACACTCACTTCTATACAATGTTTGAAATCTAAAAAATAAGATGAGGAAATGGAATGTCTCATCCAAAATGCAGACACTGATACACCAGACATATTGGAAACCTGGGGAGAGGAAGGCAGTCAATGGGACACTAAACTCAGAATATAAAGTGCACAGTAAAGATAAACTGTGCCAGAGGCAGAGCAGTGCACTGCCTTATTGAAAGCTCAGCATCAAATCAAATTTACAAGCTCATCAACTCAACGAGTAACATAAAGTCTGTACAGGTTGAAATTCCAGGCCTAAATAGGAAGAATATAATTATGACTGATAATGTTACTGACCCAGGATAGCAAAATGCCTTGAATTCGATAAGTTGAAAGAGATCAGAGAGGCATTGTGGGCAGGAAAAATAGTAGTAACGGGAGACTTCAACTGCCCTCCTGTAGATCAACAAATGTCATGCTGGAACATGAAACAGAGATGACATTTTGGGGCTCTGTCAGCAATTATTCCATGGAGCAGCTGGTCAGAGAGCCCACAGGAGCAAATGCAGTCCTCAGCTTTGTGGCTCTAGCCCTTCCAGTGGAAGCCCCACTCTGTGACAGTGACCACAGAGGACTCAGCTTCACCAGCTCTACAGGAGCACCACAGGCCAAATATGCCACTGCCATTGTCCTCAGCTTCAAGAAAAGCTATGCAGAAATGAGGAGGCTTGTTAAAAAGAAGCTAGAAAGGTCAGCAAAAAGAAATCCTAACAAGCAGCACGCAAACTTCTGAAGAACACCAGACTGGAAGCATAACACCGCTGTGTATGACCTATTGAGAAAGGCCAGAGAATGGATTCAAGGAGGCCAGCACACATAAAAAACCAAGTAAGTTTATTAGCAGTAAGCAGGCATTTTTCAGAAAGATGTCTATTGTATCCAAACCAATAAAATGAAATGAATAGTGTAGTCAGGCAGATTAAAAGCAAAATCCTAATTAGGAAGGCTAAAAAAGAGTTTGAGGAGAACTAGCTAAAGAAATCAAAACTAGTACTAAGTCCTTCATCAAAAATGTCAGGAGCAAAAAAACCTGCTATGGACTCTGTATGGCCAACTAGTGATAAGGCAAAACTCAGAGACAATGAAGCCATTCTGCATTACTGTTCACTGGGGTAAGTTTTCATAAGGGAGAAAATGCAGAGGATATGTCTGCAATCAAAATGATTGTGGATGAGATTGTGTTTCAAACAGACACAGTGAAAACTAACAAATTGCCGGAGCCAGATGGTACCTAGGAGAAATCAAGGATGGAAACATATAAATTACTAATCACAGCGTGCAAACTCCCACTTGAAACCTCCTTTGGAAAGACTGGAAGGTAGCATGTATATGAAGCCAATCTTTAAAACAGGTCCTAGGGGGGCATCCAGGGAAACACAGGTCTTAGGCTTCATACTATTTTTTAAGCCTGGAAAGGTGAGCTATGCAGCTCCAGGAGACCACGGTGTGCACATGTGAGAGGCAAGTTCTGCTCTTGACAAATCATTAGCACTCAGTAGAGAATTCACTGATATGTGAAGAAATAGGACATACTTCAAAAGAGTCAAAATTACTTGTGTAAACAGAAGTCCTGTCTGAGAGGCTTCCTTGATCATCTCTGAAAGGATCAGCAGCAGTCAGGTGAAGATGGCCCTGTAGATAGAATATGCCTTGAAAAGTCCCTTGCCAAAGGCTGCTAAGTACACTAAGCAGCCAAAATATAAGAAGGAAATATCCTGAAAAAGAATTAATTGAAATAAAGGAAATAGAGGGTAGAAATAAACAGTCATTTTCAGAACAGATGGATGTCACCAGAAGAGTTGCACAAGGGTCCGTGCTGTGTCCTATGTTCAACATACGCATAAATGACCTAAAGAAGAGCGTGAGCTGTCATTAGCTGATGGTACAAAGATATCCAAGTTAATGAGGATTAAGGCAGACTGTGAAGGATGGTGGAGCGATTTTAGATGACTGAGTAATGAACGAATAGACTGGCAGGTGAAATTCAATGCAGATAAATATAAAGCAATGCACACAAGGAAAAGTTGGCATTTCTCATACAAAATGATGACCTTATGCTGACCATTGCCACTAAGGAATGAAACATGAGGGTATAATTCCATGAGGACATTGGCTCAGTGCTCAGGAGCAAGTAAAAAGCAAACCAGAAGTTAGGAGTTACTAGGAAAACAACAAACTACAAAACAGTGAATAACATCATGCCCATGTATAAGCCCATGGTTAGCCCCAAACTTGAATCTGTGTGCAATTCTGTTGTTACCATCTCAAAAAAGATACAACGGAACTGGAAAACATTCAAAGAATGGCTACAAGGATGATCAAAAGCATGGGATGATTTCTGTAGGAGGAATGACTCAGCAGACTGGAACATTTTTGCCTGGAAAAGAAAAGGCGTATGAGAGAGTTCTGCAAAAAGCTGAATGAAATGGTGATGATCCATTATGATAGACTGTCTCTTCCCACTCAGAAACTTGGGACAACGAAATGAAGCTAGCAGAAACCAGGTTAAAAACCAACAAAAGAATGTGAGTTTTCATACAAGTAATAAAATTGTGGAGTACTTTGCCTAAGGATGTTATGGATATGAAAAACATACATGGGTTAACGATAGACTAGACAAATGTTTGGAAGTGCACTACATGAAAGGATATTAGAGAAAAAGCATCAGGATCAGGAAATCTCTGGAGCTAAATTTGTTTGGTGTTTAGGAGAGTGTCATTAATGCCTCACCTGTTCTTACCCTTCTAAAGGCATCTGGTATGGTCATTGTTGCAGAGAAGCTACCAGGCTACAAGGATGCTTGATCAAAACCAGGAGAGCAGTTTTCATGTACCTCTTTCTTACATAGCCCTTTGATTGACCAGTCTAGGGTGTGCACTATATGTACACTAGGGTGTACATTCAGACCAGGAGGAACAAACAGTACAATGGGCATCTTCTACCTTATCTATGCATTATCAAAGGCCCCCTTGCATTCATCCTCTTCAGTGTGCCTTCGTAGTCTAAGTATGCAGTAGAAGGTACTGAGCTGTCTTCTGTCCAAATAGACTTTCAAACTCCTCTATTCTGCATTTTTAAATAAATGGAAAGATAAACATTCTTTATAAACACGAGCTGCAAAAAGAGTTACTAGTTCACATCTAGTTCCTTAGACAACAACAAATACTGTAACAGTTTATAGCTGTCTAGGCAAAACCACATTTCTTTGTTAAGCTTGCATTAGGATCAGTTCTGCTGTTCAGCCTGCATTTCTCATTCAATTTCATCTGATCATGCCAAGGTGTCACCAATGCAGTTCCAGTCCTAGGCTCCCTTCTACATTACCATCTATCTCCTTCTTGATCCAAATCTTCCTCTTTTCTTCATGGTGTTTATGGCTGTCAAATATGTATACTTTCATACTATCCCACAATGTAAATTATCAGCCCTGAAAGAACAGAAGGCATTCTTTGGGTTTAGTTTGTTTGGTTGAATTGATTTGCTCCATTGAAACAGGGCATGAATTGCTCCATTTGGCCGACTCTCCTACTAGATTATTAAAGAACTCTGTAGAATGTAGTATCTACTACAGTGAGAAATTTGAATCACTGCAGTATTTCCAGTGTGGTTTTGATTTTTTAATATGCACCATTTATTTCTCATCATTTTATTTTAGGGCAAACGAAAGCCTGGGGAAAAAAAAAGAAGCAATCAGTCTTCCTTAATTAAGGGATATCATTCCCTCTGGTGAATTTGTGGAGAGCAGGAACAGAATAAATTTCTTTTCATTTCCTCACTGGGAATATTAAATGCAGTGCAGCTAATTTGTCTGTGAATTAAATTTCCAGCCTTTTTTAGCTCTTCAGTGTTGCTCTTATCTTTTATTTTACTGTAGCAGGGGAAGATGCTGTACTATGGTAGCTGAGGTATACTGAAGGGAAAAATCTTTGTGTTCTGGTTTCTTTTTCTGGTAATGAATTTCTCTAGCAAAGACAGGTATATACAGAAAATAACAAATGTAATTGCTCTAGGAATCAATTTCTTATCAGTCTTCCCAACCTATTGAAAAAAATAATTCTTCCTTAGACAGCCAAACTTAAGATGAGGTTGTCTGACAGGAATTCTTATATTTCTAATGTAGTGTTCTTCCTCAATTTACACAGATTTCAAGCATGACATTTCTGCTGTCTATGGCAGTAGCTTTAAAACTAGCCTCTCTGAGTGCATTTCCGTGCAGGTCTGGAGCCTTGGTAAGGTTTGTGTCAGGGAGCTGTTTAGGGCAGGTGTCAGTGGCTGTGAAAGGGATCCTCAGGCTGGTCTGAAGGACACCAGAACTTCTTTGCTGTGCCTACATTCCCTCCAGCACCTCCAGCCCTGTTCCCTCCAGAAGCAATGGCAGTACTATCCCTGATGAAAAGGATTATTTCCTTAGAGCAAAAAACTTAAAGACTAAACAGGTTTTAGCCTATCTGCTTGCAGGTTAGAAACCACTGACAGTCCTGTACATCTTCTCTGCCTTCCTCTGCTCTGAGGGCTTTTTAACTGTTCAATGTCTTTTCCAGCTGTGTCACTTTTGAAGCCTGAAATTCGGCTGTTGCCCTGTTAGTTTGGAGGCTGGTTGGAAACATTGCTTACTTGATGGCTACTGCATTGCTCTCCTGCTTACTTTTCTTCCAGCAAGGCCAATTCTTTCCCCAGTGAAAGCATTATAATCTCAAGTATAGTAAATCATCTCACTAATAATGTCACTATAAAATTATTATATTTCATTATTCTTAATTAATGCGCAGTGTTTCCACATTTCTCCCCAAGCTTCACGCTGGAGAGAAAAGGATATACAGCTTTTCTCAGAGCAGAATTAAAGATGTGCTCCAAGAAAGACCCTAGGGTAAATTTTAGTTAAAACCAAGTTCCATTTTTGTACCTAATGTCCCATGTTTGGGCTGTATTTTACATGTAGCAGAGTGGATATTTAACATGTTTATACCAAGTTTAACAACTCCTTGACCATTACTGAACAAAAAAAAAATAAGACTGAATACACTTGTTACATTTACATGTGAATTGATCCTGTAAAAAATTTCTTGCCCTATTTACTGTAAGAGCTCACTAAAAACTATCTTGATATGGAACTTGGTATTTCTGTAAGCAGCCCTTCTATGATGTGCTGTTCCACTTTTCCATTACACCTATATCTGCCTGCTAAACAGCTAAACAAGTAGACCATGCAGATAAATACGTACTTATTTATTATATTTTATGTTTGTAGTTCTACTTGAGCTACAGTTCTCCTTTACACGCCTTCTTAAATAGCTGAGGAAAGCAAGGACTTCGTGGCTAGGAAAAGCCTGCGAAACATAGGTTGTGATTTCCATACTCTCCTCAGGCACCAGTAGGCTAGCTGACCTTTAGCAATTCACTTCTCAGTATGTTCTTTCACTTCGGACTTCTATTTTTATCAAGGGACAATGTCCTGCAGGATGTGCTATTTAGGTCATCCAAAGGATGGTGTAGGATGCTTGACAGAATGCAATTGCCATATATTGGCAAGCAGTTGCCTGCTATGTCAACATTTTAATTTTCTCTCCTTATCTCTAGAAATTTTTACATATATCCTCCTGTCTGGCCTCTCCTAGACCCAGCACACCCTAAATTCTAGCCAGCCTACAAGAGGAAACTGATGCAGTACTGGTGGATGGTCTGCTGGTAAAGCAGAGAGAGCACAGATCTGTCCTCATCCTTCTGGGCTCTTGTGCAATGTTCAGCTGTGGGTGACATGGGGTAAAGGGTGCTGTTGTTTCCTGGCAAGATGCATTCAACAAGCAGTGGTGGGAAGCTGCATCTCCACAATTAGCCTCTTTACCTGTGGAGTCCATCAGACATTTTCTCTGCTCTCTAGTGGAGTCCATCAGACATCTTCTCTGCTCTCTACCTGCTCTTCTCAAAGTGTACACATTCAAGGTCTCAGTCCTTATGGCTGTACCCTCTGCAGACTGAGTCCACCAACCCAGAAATAATCCTGAGAACTACAGGGCTGAGTCATATCAACAAGGCATCATCCTCAACTGAAAACAGCTCCTAAAGCCTTGTGAAAAATTAGGAAGAAAATGCCTTTTTCCATTTTAGAGGAAACGAAGAAAGAATGAAGGATAAGGCCAGGCAGTAGTGCCCTGCTTTGGAGGAACTTCTTGAAATGGAAGTTTGAATGCATCTTGTGTGGCTTAACACCTGGTAGACTGGAAAACCTGGGTGACAGCTTTGGATCCAGGTCTGAATAACATTTGCATGTACTTGGGTCAAATGTATCACAGATATTTGATCTTGTTAGGCTCTATGGCTTAGACCAGAGGAAGAACAAAAAAAAAAGAAAAAAATGGAGCCTGTGTCTATTCTCTGGTATGTTCAGTACACTTAAAGCAGCTATCTTATCTTTTTATGAAAAACATACATGTATTTGAAGTCCTTTTCTCCACCTACCCTTTCCTCAAAGAGGCAGGGTCTGGGTTTATCATTTCCTGCTACAAGCAGGCCTATGACACAGGAACAGGGGCTCAAAAATCCTGTTCAGAAAATAAAATAAAAATGCTTTAAGCAATCTACTCTCCACTCATTACAAGGAATCCATATGCTCTGAGATACAAAGCCAGCCTCTTCCCTTTTCTAACTCACACATAGGAGGTGCACAGCAACATAGCATTTAAATATAGTAAACACAGAAGTAAAAGGCATGCTGGCAACAGTGGACAGCTAGAGCCCCAAATCTCTTTTGTGAAAACACATATGAACAATATCAAGGTTACAGCAGAGCAGTTAATACTGGCTTAATACAGCAGAAGCCTTCTCCCAGAGTCTGTTACTCCCTTAGGCTTAGATCCCTTCCATTTGCACAGCTTGACAGTATGAGGACAACTGATGCTGGAAGAATATGGGCTCAGTATGTCAGCCCAGCAAAAGGAGATGAGTAAGTATCAAACATATGGTGTGTGCTTAGAAGAGAGGACAGGATGGAGACACTCTCCTTATAGCTGGCCCAAAATTTAATCATCTGTGCACCTGGCTTCAGACAAAGTCAGAGCAGAGATATGGTTTTAGTTAGGGATGTAAGCTGCATCACAAAGGCAGAACGCCTATTAGTTAATGGCTAGTATCAGTTTTCATGCCTTTTAAGGCCATAAATATTTTAAATATCAGGGCCTTTTTCTTTCATGTGTGTATCTATTTCTCTTAAGTGCATTCCACTGCTGTCTGTCCCCTTCTTCTCTGCTCTGCTCTGCAAAAGATTAGACATTTTGTCTGATGGCCACCTCCAAGCCCTCAGTCATGGAAGGTGTTCCTGGCTCACCACAGGTCATGCCAGATTAATCCATAATTATTTCATAATTCCTATTACCTTTGAGAGGACTTCACATTAGAAGACTGGGCACTCAGTCTCACAAAGAAGTTGGAAAATATGACTCACGACAGGGATCAAGCACTGCTCTAGGAGATATGGATTAATTCAAGAAAGGTAGCGTGAAGCTGTGACAGAGTTAATACTCCACCTGCTTATAGGTGCCTGGGACTGATACAGAAGCACAAAAGCAGGCCTGTCTCACATTGTCAGAGCAGCTTCTGAGAGCCTCCAAAATGCAGGGTGGAGTCTGATATCTGCATCCGTTTGATATGGAGAGTTACTGTTTGATTCGCCAGATGTGATCTCCCCCATTCCTCTCACCCATCATCTCATTTCCTCTCCATCAGTGATTGTGGTATTTGGAGTGTGTTTCTACATATGAAGCTTTCTTATTTGGTTCTGTGCAGGTTTTATTAGTAAGGCATACTGTTACTTTGCCCCTATGATGGGGAATACGCTGACCTCTCCTCTGCCTTGCTCAACTTTATTCTTTTTTCACTCTTCAGTCAGCTGGCATGACGAGGATAAATGGACTTGCCTCCTCTTCTATGCATTTATTTCACTTCAGAGAAAGTGCCCGCTCTTTGCATTCATTAGACATCAGTATCAGTTACTGATGTCTTTTCCCGCTGTCACATACATAGAAATCTCCATGTGAGGAGGCTGACAGCACAGGTGAATTGTATAGTGATGGAGAGAAAGAATGTCTGTGAACTTACCCTTTGAGAGAACTGTCCACAGGGTAGACAAGCTCCAGGGATATGTCTGAATCCCCTGAATTCCCCTGAGAAACACTCATGTAATTAATTTGGAAAAGATAATTCCAGCTTCTCCAACTTAAGTTTTTGTTTTAATAATGCCCAATGTTAATGAAACTAGCAGACTTCGTGGTTTCAGAAGTAACAATAGCATCTAAACAGTAGCTAAATCCTGGCTGGAGGATGTTGGCATCGGTCAGATGGTGGAGGGACTGAAAAATTTTAGGGACAGCAGAGAGGTAGCTCCAGTATTTTTATTCTACGTGTGGCATACAAAGATGAATAACCCTGTTTTAACCTCTGGCATCATCTGGTGGCAACAGAAAATGACAGAAACTCAAGAGTTTTCACCATATGAAGTTTATTTGTCTTTAACACGCTTTTTTAGAGTGCATACTTCATAAATTTTGTCATTTTCTGGGAGTAAAAGCCTCCCTGCAGAAGTGGTCATACATTCACATTCATCTGTGTATGTGATGTGGGTTGTCTGGGTCTCTGATGGTTAAGTGGTCAGATTCTCTGTTTAGGCATTTCAGCATTGAGACTCTTCTGCATTATGATCACTAGCAGCATGAAAAATCTCTACTTTTGTCAAGGTTAATGAATAGGTAAGTTTGTAGTCACTTGTCTGCTGCTGAGGTTTATGTGTCCAAAACTAGATTAACTCCATAACTTTCATAGTGGTACGTTTAGAGACTTCTTTAGATACCTTAATTGTTGCTTTCACATTGTCCTTTAAGAGCAATCTGTTAGACCTCAAGCAGCTGGGGTCCAGATTGGAAAAAGGATGCCTACAGCAACTGAATATGTCATTTAACATCGTAAGCTTCACAGAAGGTGTTAAAGGGAGCTGGCATGCAAGCTATGCAAGGGACATAGGGATTCAATCACACACTGCACAATTTCAGACAACCCAATTGGAAAGAAAGGATGAAGTGAAATTTGTGCTATTATCTAGGAATGGTCCAAAACACTTTGAAGTCAATGGAAAGATTTTCACTGACTTCCAGAGCTCTGGATCAGGTCCTGGACAGTCTTATACAGAATGACAGGGAACTTTCATCTTCAGGAATTCCTTTCAAGGGACATTGCATTAAATGGCCCTCACTAGCTGTCAGGTCGGTGTATCTTTAGTTAATGAAACAGAAAATGTTTGGATCTTCATGGCAACTTCGGCTGTTGTCCACTAAGCAATTCAAATCTAGACACCTACACTGAGGTGTATACATTTATATTTAACATCTATATAACTGAGGTCAGACATGCAGAGAGGACGAGCTGTAAGCACTTGCCATTGAAGTTCATGACAACTGTGAGTCATAATCAGATCTAAAAAACTATTCTCTTGCTGAGGTGCCTAAATACAGATTAATCAGAGGGCTGCATCCAGGAAGAGACCCTGTATTTAACAATGGATACCCAGGTTTGTTCACAAACACACCTTTGTTCTTATGCAAATGTCTGCAATCAAAGACCAACCATTCCACAAACATCCTTAGGGACTATAAACTAAAGGGCATCATAGCTGCAGTCAAACCAGCCAGCTGTTTGGAATTTGAATAAATGGGATTTTCCCAATGTTTGAACATTCCTCATATAGAGTTTACTTAATCATTGTTATATGTATATATACATATATATGTGTCAGCCTTACCAGCTCCGTCATAATTTTTGTTCCTTTCCACTGGATTCTTCCAATTTGTCAATAACTGTCTAGTAATAAGGCAGCTATAACCAAACACAACAGGCAGATGCTCAGCTGGTGTTAATTGGCACAGCTCCACTGACTTCAAAGTCCCTGAAACTTTCAGGTGTGGTCGCACCAGGCGTGTAGAGAGGGGGTTTATTATCATGTTCTCTGATGTGGTGCCTTTGTGTATGCAGCCCAAACTGCATCGCTGACACATTGCAAACTCATGTCTAATTTACTGTCCGCTCTCAAACTTAGGTCTCTTTCAGCCTACCTATTTCCACAGCTCCCTTGGTGAATAATGTGTTTTAGATAATTTTCCCCATATGTATTAGTTTGTATTTTTTCCCAGGTAGGATTTCATTTTGTTATCCAGTGACCTGCTTTCTGATTCTTTGGCTTCTCCAGTTTTGCTCTATTCACACTGCTCTGACGTAGTACTATCCTGCCTGCAGACACAAGGAAGTTGAGGCTTACCCTCTTTTCCATTACAAAAAAGCTAGAAAACATCAAAATTATTACTCAGTGTGCAACATGTTCTGCAAACTTCTGGAGAGCTATTGATTGTAAGCTCGTTTTCAGGCAATTTTCAACTTGCCTGTTATTGACAAAACATTTTAAGTTGCGCTACTAAAATCAAAGGCCTAAGTCTAGAGCTACAACACGATTGACACAGCCCTAAAAATAAGACAGGGCAAAGCAGCTTAGCAGTGTGGTACCTTTAGGAGCAAAGCACTCTCAGCACCTCCCAATCTGGCTGCCAGGCCAGTGCCTCCTAAAAGCTAAAACTGCTTGAAGGCTGCTCTGATTCATCTCACTGACCTCAGGCAGGTGGAAGCCAGACATGGTGGGGACAGGGAAGAAAGCGAAGGTGACATGCCTGCATTGGAGACCTAGAGAAGAGATAAGATAGGAGGTGGTGCAGCTGGCTTGCTGCAGTGCAGGACAAGAAGGGGATGCTCAGGGGGCCATGTAAGGCACACTTGAAGCTAGCTCTGTGCCAAAGTTCTCGTGTCGGACCTGCTCCACCTACTGCTCTCCCTCTTCCCATTCACTTCAGTCATTACTAAAACCTATTTTAAAAACTTCTGTCTGACAAAGTCTACCTACTTTCTCTTCATGCTTCCATGACATAGATCCTGCTGCTTCCATGACATAGATCCTGCTCACCCTTGGCAGGTGAGATCAGACACACAGGATCAGGGTTCAAAGGCAGCACTGGGTTTAGGCAGTCAAATGATGCACACACTGTGGGATCGTGGGGATGCAGCTGCAGCAGAAGGCAAGAACTGCATCCCCAAGCTGCAAAGCATGGTCACAGCTACTCTCCCAGTCTGAACCCATATACGAGTCTGGTGCATCTGGATGGTAAAAATCACAGATTGTGGTGCTGCACCAGAAATGACTGGCATAGAGGACTCATGAGTAAATATTTTTAAACAGAATAGAAATTAAACATGTGGGATACTTTCTTTGTTTTTAATAACATTATAATTGCTTTCCTCAGGTTTTTTAGTATTGTCTCTGCTGCTATGAATCATGCATGCAGCTTAAAAACTACATTTGCAAATCGAATGGAAACTTGCCTGCCAAAAAAGCACAGCCTCCATCTACCATAGTACCTACCCTAAATATTAAACAACAGCCAGGCCCAGGTAGTGGAAGTGGTGATCTATCATCTCCCTGTTAAACCATTGCAGCTGCCTCTTGGTGCAACCTCCGTGTAGACACCTGTAGTGGAAGGCAAGATGAAGGGACCTTCTTTTCAAAGAAGGGACCCCACAGTGTACGGGAAGGTTGTAATTTTCCCGGGTCAGGGGAAGCATTGCATGTGCTTCCACACTGTTCAGGGGCAAGATGTAGGTTCCTAAGTACAGCAGAAAGGGGAGAAAAGTTGGCAAAGTGTGGGGGAGCCAACTGGGAAGGTCAAGCAGATGAGACTGAGACAGAGCAGAACTCTGTGGTACCTTTATACTGCATAAGGAGCCAGATAGCAAGTTATGGCCAAGCCACACTTGGAAGTTCAACACTCCTTGTTCTTGCTTTTATACCCATCACAGATCTAGGCCCTGGGTCAATCTGTTGTTTTCTTGCAACCGAATCCCCTTGTACTAATGCCTAGTACATTGCCCTTTATTGGACTGTATTTCCTGGTGAGCACATTTGAAATACCCATCAACAAAACTGAAGTCGCTAATTCACAGTAACAGGATCCATGTTTCCCTATAGTCTCATTCAATTTCTGCTACTGTCTTGATACGTGGTTTCTTCTACAATGAGAGTGACTGCTTTCACTATTTTAGCTCTAATTCATGCTCAAGAACCTCTTTGTTGAATGGTTAGCTGAGCAGCCTTTTTAAAGTATCACCAGCAACAATCTCCTCTTCCCATCTCCTGCCTCAGAAGTGCAGTTTCCTCCCAAAGGCTTCTGGGTGCCCAGCTATCCGATGCAAGAATTTTTCATGCCATTTTTCCTTTCCTGTGGTTTTGCCAGATGCTCATGCTTGTTTCTGCTTTTATCGTACCCAGAAGCACATCACTGCTCTCCTCAGCAGGGCCGTAATTCACCATGAGCAGAGCTGTGACCTGCCGATGCTGTGGATGAAGTGGGCTGGGTTTGCAGCTGCCTGTGTCCCACCTTTCCCCATGCCTGCAGGAGAGCAGAGGGATGGCTCTGAGACTGCTTTGCAGCTCCCCCAGGGCAGCCAGGACAGCCTGGTGGCCAATCAGAACACACATGACTTCTGACTGGCCAATCAGAACACTCACAACTCGTGGCCAGCCAGTCATAAATCACATGACCCTTGACTGGCCAATCAGAACACACATAACTTCCAGATAGCCAATCAGAAAGTGTGTCCTGGATGGCCATTGGTCGGTGGCTTACCAAAGTAGACCGGGATGAAGCTCAGCCCCCTGGTTTTGCCCCAGGGATGGGGCAGGGTGGGAAAAATCCCCCAAATTTTAATTCAAGATAAGAGAAATGTTTTCTTTAGGTGCTTTCTCTAGGTGATGATTGGCTTTCAAGCTGAAATATTTCATTTCATTAATGCAAACTCCCTGCTGTGTATTTTATTAAAGGATAAATCTTATTATTATGCTTTTATTAAAATATTGCATTAAATAGAACAGTTTAATAATAGAAATTTCCAAGTGAACCAACCAAAACATTATGGAAAGTTATACCAATGAAACTGAGTCCATTCACACTTTTATGTAGTGGGAATATAATTAAAAAGTCAGCCTAGGATTTCCTAGGCTAGCTCCAATTTTAGCTAGCTCCAATCACATAAGTATGCAGTAAATACAAAAATGATACTCAAAAATTCTATATAGAGTGTAGAAAACCAGGAAATAGTAGATTATGTAAATATCTGACCATTGAGGTAGGTAGGAAAGGTATCATTCACATGAAAAAAGAAAAAAACGTCTTATATAATTAAGGTGTGTATGAAACATAAGCAAAGGCTGTGGATGAGTAACCTCAGCTGTGGTATTCTGTGTTCTGTGCCTGGATCCCTGACAGCAAGCTTCTGCTACTTGTAATCTCTGCTTCCCCTCCTCTTCTGCCTTTTATGGGCACGCCCACGGTCGTTCGCACTCTTTCTCTTCTCTCCTCACCTGTCCTATATCTCTTTTTTTTTATATACAGCACTCTGTGAACCTCCTCCCCCCTCCCAATTTTCTGTTGCCTCCTTCTCTTCCTGATCATTCGTTTCTATTTCTCTGTCCAAGCCCATGATTCCTATTCAGGCTATTCATAGCCTGCATCCTCTTCTGACCCATTCCAGTAACCCACCTTACTATGGCTCCCTTTCTTCTCCCCCACCCTTTATTTTCTCAGGAATTCCTACTCCCTCTCTAGGACACTCGTATTTTGAAGCTGCCTGAGCACTGCCGTCTCTCACAACAGTCTGCCTTTGCACTTCCAGTTAGCTCTGTGAGGCCACCAACAAAGGCTACAGTCTTCCATAACTCGATGCTCCTTGAGCTATGTCCATCCATCTCTTCTCCCTGCTTTTCCTCACCCTTATCTTTTGTTTCCTGCAGTCATCTTCAGTGGCAGGTACTTTGCAAGCATCCACTTTCTTTTGCCTTCTTCTCTATTCACTCCTTGTTGCCTTTCATCATGTAGTCAGTTTGGTGCTTGCTGTTAATGCTTTGCCGAGCCCTTAATCTCTTTCACACACCTATTAACCAAGCTGCATGAGGAACTGTCAAGAGTCAACATAAATATGAAGTCCAGTCTCCTCCAGGTCCAGGACAAGACTGTAAGAAAGGGTAGACAGAAAGGTCCAGATAGCCTCATTCCATACATACACCTCATCACAAGCCACATAGCACTGCTAAAACCCAATTCCTAACATAAGACCTGTAGCACAAAGAGCAAAAGCTACATGTATCCCAAGGAAAGAACTTGTGATTGATACAAAAAAATATGACAGCAGGAAAACTTTGATGGAAACATTTTGTGCAAATCTGGCTTCAAGTTAAAAAAAAAAATTGTGTTATTGGCACACTAGCCCTGGCAGAGATCTAAATTCCAGCATGTCCTACAACCTGGTGTCTCTGTCAGGCTTTGAGGACAGCTAGCACTCAGCCTGAGCTTAGGCTGCATACAGATTGCCACCCAACTTTGCAACCACAGTATCTGAATCCTTGTAAGATGAACTTCAGGGCCTCTGCCCCAGGTATGCTCCATTTGCCTAACAGCAGCACCAGAAGGTGAACAGGAAGCTGCGCCAAATGCCAGAAGCTCAGCAGGTAGTCATGGGATGCAAGGCCCTTCAAGCACCAGCACCGCCTGGTTCCTCCCTTCCCCACACCAGAAATCATGTCAGAACTAGACAAAGAGTTGTAAGATGCAAGCAAGCAATTTTAGCAGCTATTTCCACATCTAGGAAGCCCTAGATTTGGGGACATCTAGGGGATGCATGGCACAACAGAGCAGATGTAGCAATTGTGCTGACCAATCTGATGTGGAGAAAAATTCCTTTATGACCCTAAATCTGAAGAGTGGTTTAACGTGAAGTGTGCAAGCAAGCCATGCCATGCCTGGAACCTAAGAGATCCATCAATAAGCTCAGGACTGCTAGCAATATAGGATCTAGGGAGTACATACATTTCTTCTCTGCAGGCTTTGAGCCTGAGTATGAATGTCAGCAACATTTTTGGCTGAATCTGGAAAATTCTGCCATGTGGATTCACAATGTGGCTTTATTGTGGATGGATGGGTGGCAGGAATCTACCCTTTAAATAAATAAATACAATTCACCTGTACAGACTGCCACTTCTGTATCTCAACTGCAACACTAGTTGCACCCTACAACTGTTCATTGCCGTTCTGCATAAAGACACAAAAATATTCTGTGAAAATAAATGCAAAACATCACTGGATAAACAACTCATAGCTCAATGTAACTTACGTCTCTGCGTTCCCAGATCTTAGTGTGCCGGATATCCTGCAACTGCAATACCATAGGCAAAAGACAATTATTTTAATTGATTCTTATTGGCAGAATCCCCATCTGCAGATTAAAATTCCTACATAAATGGTAAAACAGATCTCTTGGCAAAAGACAGAGAGATTGATTCAGCAATTGGGAGCTAAGAAAGAGGGGAAGAGACTTCCTCTTGAGGGAAGAAAACTGAGAAACAAATCTAAAACTACGTTAGAAAACTGTTCTCCACAGGTACAAAAATCAGTCAGATGTCCCACCTGCCTCCTTCCTCTCCTTCTCCCCTGTTAAGGACCAAGAGGCAGGTATACTCACAGCAATTAGACTTAAGCAAGCAAAACAAATTGGAGATGTCCTGAGTGTGTTACCCAAGTGTAAAGAACAGGCCTCTTGCATCAGCATTTAGTGGGCCAGCATGTGAGAATGATGGATGGAGAGTCTGGGGGAAGGGAGATAAGGAAGTGTCCTCACTGTTGAAGCCCCCATTGAGTTTGATTGGAATATGTGAGCAGGAGACTTGCAAGGAATATGGAGCTGATAATCAAAAACATGACAGGGAAACAGATGTTGCCTGCTTTGGAGACTCTCCTTGCACATTCAACACAATGGAAAGGGCTCAGATAATAAAACAGAGAGGATCCCAGCAAGAAATATAGCGTGCTGACACTTTTATGACCTGAGATGCTTACAAAATACAGAAATGGCGTTTTGTTTGCTTTCCATGCGCAGCTTGATATCACATGCTCAGCTCTCTCTGCTGCCACTTGGAGTCAGGAAGGACAATATATTTTCCTTTCCAGATAAACCTAGTGACTCTAGTCAGGTGCAGAAAGCAAATAAATTACATAAGAAGACTTTCTGTATCTATTAATCAAGAGTCTTGTCACTTTCCAGGCCTCGATCCACATGAAAGAAAGTGAGGAGGAGGAGGGGGACCTAAGAATAAGAGGGAATGTGGAAGGGAGCAGAAGGAAGATTCTTGCTGGAGCTGCTTGAGAGGTTTCTCATAACACAAAGGACCAGAGCTTAGACAAACACACTGAAAAACAGCTCCCTACCCTCTCCTTTTGGAGCTTTTCTCTGCAAGCCAAGGGGACGCAGTCCAAAAGGAGGAATGCACAAACCAGAAATATTCCATTATGCTTTTGGGGCAGTTATTCTCACATTTCCTTCTTCTTTTGAATGTTGAGAGGAAAATACCCTGCTGCTGAAAAAAGGAGGCACATTCAACACCTTGTCTTCAAGTATATCCCAACAGGCTTAAGTCACATACTTGGAGGTTCCTTTCCAGCACATAGCTAGGTATTTGTGGAGTACAGCAATGGAGTCAGGAAGCAACAGGGTTGGCTACTTACATAGATAGAGGAGATAATTTTTAGTGTGGACTGCAATAATTCTAATATCAAGTAGAGAGATATGATGGACTCCATAGTTTGCATGAGAAACTGGCTCTATTTCACTCTCTGCAACTGACTTCACATGTAGCATTAAAACAAGACTCAGAATAATCTTATTAAGGCCGTCATATTTACATTCTTCCTTGGATTGCTGTGAATGTAAATCAATGAATATTTATGGCATTTTTGAGATCTTCCAAGAAAACAAACTAGAAAAGCATAAAATTATTTTATGGAAGGACTGAATTATTGCTGCAGCCCAAACATGAATCAGAATAATATCCCACATGGAAAACTGTCAGGAAAGTTCTTGAACCAGGAACCTGGTTCATGGCCAAAGAGTAAATCTGGTTCTCTCTGAATCAACTGCCTGAGAAAATCTGTCTACACACTGCTAGATAGGCATGTAGCAACAATATGGGTAAAGCAATTTTATCTCTGAGGCTTCTTACAAAGGCTAACCTTGGCTTAGGGAAGCTGGTCTCTGTAAGTTCCCTCTACCATCTGTGACAAGAGAGTGGCTTTTCCCAGAAGCACCTTGGACAACTGGAGCTTAGGCTCTTCTGCATTGCTTCCTGGAGCTGAGCTGCCTATACAAGTGTGTGTCTCTCATCTTTCTAATTTCAGCACAGAAATAGGCAATGAAACAGTTAATGCCAACAGCTAAAGTATTATTATGATTGGAGAGATGGTTCTAGTTCTGGTGTCCACACCCATGAGAGGATGGTGGAAACTGGAATGGGTTCAGAAAATAATTTAATTACTAATATGAGGTCAGGAAAATCTGCTGTATAGTGAGGAATGAAAAAAGACAAACCTACTAGCTCATCCAATAGACAATTGAGAAGGGGTTTTAATCTTACCTACAAATACTTATGTGGGGAAGAGATATCTGATAGGAAAGAGCTCTTTAGTTTAGCAAGAAAAGACTATGAGAGTTAAAAATTTGGATTAGAAAGCAATTCTAATTAAACACTGAAATCACCTACTGAGAGACATGAGGGATTTTCCATTATAAAAATGCTTTACATCAAGACTGAAAAGATTTGCAAAGGATATGCTATAACTCAACCACAGGCTACAAAAGTCACTTAAAAAAATTCTAAACCCTTTGTTTTATGACTTTGATTTTAAATCCTCTAGAGGCCTACAGTTTTTTGCAGCTCTTCTAATAACCTCTTAGCTTGTTGGCAGTCTCTGTGCTAGGTAATATTATCAACATACTCAAGATCAACCAAAGATGATTCTGTAATTTTTACTTCTACTTTAGCATCTGTTGTCAGACAGTCAATGGGAACACTGAAAATACTGGCTAACAAACATTTTGCTGGCATATCCCCGTTGAAAGTGAGTCCATAAGACAGCCATCAAGTCTTTCATAATTAACGGAAATGTGGTAAAGTTTCTTAACTAGATACCTTAAGTCCTCAGACAGGGGATTCATCTCTATGATTTACATTGTGACTTGCTACATTTATACGTTCTGCAGGTCCTGATAGTTATAACAGAATACCAACCACAAAACTTTCTCCTCATCTGGGTTTCTTGTAGAGATATTTTGTCTGTTTACTTTTAATTAAGTGGTGCACTCACTGTCATAATATTTCCTGTTCTGGAGGAATCTAGTTACTTAGTTAATAAGCCCCTCCTTTAACATTTTCTTCTGCCTTAGGAAGGTTTTCCTGAAGTACTCTCTTTAATATAATGTCAAAGTATTTGCAGCTTTAAAGTATATCCTCCAATTCCTTTTCAGTTGGAGTTCACATAATTTTATCAAGAGGGGAACAGAGAAGCAGTTAATCACTGCATCAGTCTGGGTGTTAATACCCTTCACAAAGAGCCGACAGGGAAGCTATGGCAGTGCTTGAGGACAGCCAGCAGCTGGGCATCCCTCAGAGTTGCTTCACTCTCCAAGCCAGCACAGTATGAAGCTGGGCTCGGCCATGGCATTCTGGCTTGCAGAGTACAACCAGGCTATGTGGTCTGCATCGCCCAGACTCAGCCAGACTGGACAACAGTGACCTGCCTTTCCCCCAGCATGTTGGACATGGTCTCGAGATGCCTGCAGCACACAATGTTCCCATTCTTAATTCAGGTAATGACTGGTAAGTGCCAAGTGTCGTTCAAGACGACAAGTAATATATCCACTCTGTGGAAATCAGTAAGGCTCTCAGTCTACAGATATCCATCTTTCCAGTAATCCCAGCTCCTCACTCAACTTTGCTTCCATTTTCTGTGTAGCTCCCTATTATTCTAAATGGTTTTAAATTAACTAACAGGTGCTGGGATGGGAAGACATATGATTTGCAGCATAAAAAATTCACTTTGAAAAAGGGGTGAAGAATTTAGAGATGAGATATGTGACATTACAATGTGAATTTGTCAATGTGAATTTGTCAGTACAGTGAGCATCAGCTTTCAGGGCTGACCACGTAAGTTTGTTCATTTTGCACGTACTGTGTGGTCCCAACAAATGAGGCTAGCTTTGTTTCCTGTCATCCTCTTCACTTGTAGGTTTTACTAGACTGTTCTCTGAAAGACAAACAAATTATCCAAAACATTTCTCTCTACACCAGTCCTGATGCTCACCCTTTCCATATGCTCAAAGTCTTAATTTCCAGTCTTCTAGTGCTGGAAATCAACCATGTCCCTAAATAAGTTTCTTCAGTAGTTAACTAACTCCACAGCCATGCACGTGCTTCATATCTTCATATTAATTCTTCATATTTGACCAGATTTAGCTTTCAAACACTGGGCCTCTCGTGCCGGAGTTGTAAACTGTCACATAACATATAGCTTAAGGTACACACTCTATTGATTTTTAAAAGCTAAATGATATTGTTGTGGCTCAACTCTTAAACTAATCCCTTGGAAGATTTAGCACCTCCACTCTGCATATGGAGGTTGATGCCTTATTAAAAAAGACCAAGGCTAACAGAAATTTTTATAGAAGACTCATTTTTCTAGAGGAAAGCTTCATAAATTTGAAATGTGGTTGGGCTAGCACAGCTCTGGCTGGCAGAGGTGTCTATTCCAAAGAGGACTAGCAGTCAATATTGTTGCTGATTCCAAAATTCTCTTGGCTAAATTATGTGGATCCAGCACTAAGGAATCTTAAACTTTTTTTTTTTTTTTTCAGGGGAGTGTAATCAGCCTGTTGCAGCAGTAAATAAACTCACCAGTTCACATTAGCCATAAACCAATGCAAACCAAAACCAAACCAATCCAGAAGAGCACCAGATTCCCATACAAAGGATGCCACATATGCATCCAACAGACAGAATTCATACACTTCCACCCTCCACATCTAATGTGCATTCCCAGAGCAACATTTTTTTCCTCTCAAGGAAACTAGTCATATCTGTACCCAGGTCCTCTGCTAGACAACCACCTGGGCTGGGGACAACTGTATTTGAGAATTCATTCTGATCATGAAGCACGATCTAACCATGTTTCAAAAGTGCTTAATTCCTGGTTGTTTCTAGGTTATGAAAAAAAGTTCTATCTGATGTTTAGGATACCTTTTATAAAGACATTCCAGCCTTTTAGAATGACATTGCATCTTGATAGAAAGATTTCAACTGATGTACTGTCTACCACAGAACTGTAGAAAGTTATGTTTGGAAAGGAACCTCAAGCGTTCCCATCACTTTTCATATGAAATTCGGTGGCATGGTCTTCTTTACAGCAAGAATACATCATCCGGGTTAGTTTATACAAGTGGAAGTTAAGTGTGATGCAATCCCTAAAAGTATGTTCATGGGGAAAAGATTTCCAGCAAAAGACTGATAAAAGTAAAAATAAATCCAGTGACTGGAAACTGAAGGAAGAGCATTTCAGGGTATAAATAAGATACACATTCTTGTCCATGAAAATGGCCGTTGAAACCACTTATCCAAACAACTCTTCATCAGTTGAGACTTTCAAATAACAAATCAAATGTGCTTCTAAAAGCTAATTTAGAGATAAAGCAGATGATACTGTTTTACTGATACTGTTCTATTCCACCAAGTGCAACTGCTTGGCCTACCTTATGGAAAAGCCTAACTGCAGTATTGTAGTGGTTCCTCTGGGCTTTAAGACCTCTGGAAACATCATCAGTGCCTTGTGTTTACAGGGGTCTAGTCTTTGGTTTACCTCTTCTATTTTTAATAGGCTGATTTTCAGCTTTTAGCCAGATTCAGCTTCTTTATATCTATAAGTGTCTCTGTTTCTGTGTTGAGCAACCTCCTTCCTTCTGCATACAGGGCATCATCAATGGAAAATTTTGCTCTTTTTTAAAAATACTGATCCAGACAGAGGGCAAAATATGGTTCTATTTAGCCCACTGAGATGATGATAATTTCCTCTCACAGATCTTTCTCAGTAAGTGATGTTTCAGTATACTTCAACAGAAGAGGGAAAACAAAATTTCAGAGAACCTGCCTCTCACGAGCTGGCAGATCCCCACTGAAAAGTGGGTTGGAAAGCTCACTGTGGCTTACTTTAACTACAAAAGGACTGGTGGATGTGGGAGTGCTAAGCATCTGAGGGTGTGTGTTGTATGTTCAGAAAACATACAATATGATTGTGAATATGGGGGTGGGGTGGTGTCTTTATGTCTGAATGGGTTCGATATTAAAAAAACTAAGGGACACTATTTGGGAGGTGGAACCTGCAGTACCAGTGAAATCAAAGTGTGGGCACTGTAAACAGCAATCAAGAAGCACTTCTTCCCAGCAAGACCAATAATTTTTAGATTAATGTGGACTCTTGAGCTTTGCTGGCAAGCTCAAGAGTGGCCCTATGTCCCAATAGTTCAGCATCTTATTCCCTAAGTTGTGCTGTCTTACATCTATTGTCAATGTTCATGACTATGTAAAACACATGTAAAATGTGATCACTCATATTTGATAGCATTTGACATGTTTGGCTTCGCATCCCAGCTGCAAGGTAGCAATGGATGGTTCTCCATAATCTAAGGAGCTTTCACAAAAATAAAACCATTCTCTTTTCTCCCCATCCACCTCCTCCCTAGTAATTTCTCCACCTAAAGATTCAAATAGTAAGCATATGAGAGAAACAGCTTTCCTGACTGGGTGAGAAGTGTGACATCCAAGTTTTGTTCTGTTTCTGTCAAAGTCTACAGCTTATCTAAACAGTTTGCAATTACCCCAACTATCACCTCTGGGAAGCTGGAAGTAAGGTTGCATATGTTGCCTGTAATTTAGGAACTTGATAAAAATATAGATAATGTTGCTTAAATAAAATGAATCTGAATTGTAAGAAATGGGAGGTAAGATTACAAATATATTCTGGAAAGGACAGAAATGCAGAACTAGCAGAGAATGCAGAGTTCTCTGGAGTATGCTTTTGAATATTGTGTATCTATGCAGGAAATCACAGCACCTGTTAAATTTAATACATATTAAATCTTGTCATATCTTATATATCTGAGCAAATGTAGCATACCTTCATATTTTGCTGGCAGCTACAACTCCCAGATTTCAGTTTATGTTACAGAAAGTATGTAGTCAATTCCCAATGAAAAGCTGATTTAAAGGGCACCACTGGGGATTGTAAGGAGATTAAATTGTTTTAATATTTTCAGTACATGGAAGGGGGAATTTAAATGGGAAGCTTGGAATCTTTGTTCCTTACGTGAAACATAAAGGTCAAGATTTTGCCATAGATACAAGAGTTGAAGGATAGTTTCTGGTTGTGTAATGTCCATATGTCCTGGGTGGGTGCTTAAGACGTCCTTAAATCACGTATGATGCACATGGATGGCTCATCTTGTCAATGTACAGAGGGATTGAAAATCTATGGGTATTTCATTATTATAAATGGAAGATGTGCAATGAGATGAAAGCAGACTAAAGGTTGCTGAGATCTTGAACCTTCTGGGGTTTTAGATTTTTAAGTTACCTTGCTAAATTTCCCATTGAAACTCCTTATTTTAATCTCTAGTTTTTCACCATATTTTTTCACTCTTCAGATATGAATAATTTTTTTTTATTTTATTTTAATTTAATTTAGATTGTTGTAGCGCTGGCTCTTCTGTGGAAGAAAGGTCACCCTGTTCTAGAATAAAATTAATCTTGTGCAAAAGGCCAGCACAAGACCTAATTTAAATTCCTGGATAGGACATGAAATCTGTGTTAGCCACTGTGGTCATATTCTGCCCTTACAGTCACACTGTTCTCCTAGCAGCACTGCACCACACTGCCATAGCTGCCAACTTGTCCATCATAAAAAGTTCATGCAAGCCTTGCTTCTAGCTTAACCCCTTACAAAGTTCTAGCCATATAAAGCAGACTATACCCATGCTCGTGAGTTATCACAGTTTTTGTATGAGAGAGGAGGAAGAAGAGAACAAGAAAAGATGGAGGGTTTCCCCTCCACTCTACTCACTCCCAAGACAAAACAAATCACATTTTATACTATTTTATGCTTTATTTTTTAGCATACTGCATACCCTCTTAAAGCACCATTTCCTCTACTTCTGATAGGAACTGATCAGGCAAAGAATAAAAAGCACACTCATAGCTTACTGTTTGCACAGAGTGAGAGCATCTGTGACCCGAGAAGCTCAACTACAGCTGACAAAGTCTTCTGAATCTTTGGATTGATGGAATTTTCATGGAGGAAAATTGGATATACACAGCTCCCAATCACCTCCTCAATGTTTATCACTGCTTGGGTAAATTCCTCCACACACACTGAGAATTCAGCATATGCTGTATCTGAGAAGGGAAGCTACGCAAAGTTTTAAATATGTCATAGCTGCCTGGGATGGGCTTCTTGAGGCTCATAAAAATCAGCAAGCAAAGTTCTTACAGCATCCATAGGTTTTTTTCAGCTTAGCTAATAAACTTTTACCAAAGTAGTCACAGGCACCAGTCATTACAGAATCACAGAATCACAGAATCATATAGGTTGGAAAAGACCTTTAAGATCATCGAGTCCAACCATAAACCTAACACTGCCAAGACCACCACTATACCATGTCTCTAAGCACCTCATCCAAATGTCCTTTAAATACTTCCAGGGATGGCGACTCAACCACTTCCCTGGGCAGCCTGTTCCAATGCTTGATAACCCTTTCACTGAAGAAAAATTTCCTAATATCCAGTCTAAACCTCCCCTGGCGCAACTTGAGGCCATTTCCTCTTGTCCTATCACTTGTTACCTGGGAGAAGAGACCGACCCCAACCTCTCTACAACCTCCTTTCAGGTAGTTGAAGAGAGCGATAAGGTGTCCCCTCAGCCTCCTTTTCTCCAGGCTAAACCACCCCAGTTACCTCAGTCGCTCCTCATAAGACACCTGCTCCAGACCCTTCACCAGCTTCGTTGCCCTCCTCTGGACACGCTCCAGCACCTCAATATACCTCTTGTAGTGGGGGGCCCAAAACTGAACACAGTATTCAAGGTGCAGCCTCACCAGTGCCGAGTACAGGGGCACGATCACTTCCCTAGTCCTGCTGGCCACGCTATTTTTGATACAAGCCAGGATGCTGTGGGCTTTCTTGGCCGCCTGGGCACACTGCTGGCTCATATTCAGGCGGTTGTCAACCAACACCCCCAGGTCCTTCTCTGCCAGGCAGCTTTCCAGCCACTCTTCCCCAAGCCTGTAGCGTTGCATGGGGTTGCTGTGGCCCAAGTGCAGGACCTTGCACTTGGCCTTGTTAAACCTCATACAATTGACCGCAGCCCATCGATCCAGCCTGTCCAGGTCCCTCTGCAGAGCCTGCCTACCCTCCAGCAGATCAACACTCCCACACAACTTGGTGTCATCTGCAAACTTACTGAGAGTACACTCGATCCCTTCGTCCAGATCATTGATAAAGATGTTAAACAGAACTGGCCCCAACACAGAGCCCTGGGGAACACCGCTTGTGACCGGCCGCCAACCGGAGTAAACTCCATTCACCACCACTCTTTGGGCCCGGCTGTCCAGCCAGTTCTTTACCAGGCGAAGAGTACACCCGTCCAAGCCATGAGCAGCCAGTTTCTCCAGGAGAATGCCGTGGGAAACCGTGTCAAACCGTGTCAATTGAGGAGATCATCAGAGAAAAAAATTGTAAAATAGAGTTACAAAAGATATTGGTATAAATAATTAACATGTTTTCCCAGAAAAAATATAATTTGGGGTTAATCAAAATTATTCACAAATTCATACTGAATTTAGCAAGTCTACAGAGATTTTTTTGGGAGAAGAGGAAAAAAAACCGTTTCAACCTTTTTCTTGATAAGCATTTTGATTTTTCCCCAAACAATATTTTGTTTTGAAATTTGTCTACAGATAGGATTCTTAAGAACTAAAAAACAATTCACAAAATTGCAATTAATTCTCTGCTTTGATATTAAAGAAAAAAAGACATCTTGAAACAATTTTTTATTTTGCTGGGAGAAAAAAATCAATTTGTATTAGCAAAAAACATTTATTTCAGTATTATCAACTCAGAACTTAAGCTGAAAAGCCACCTATTGATAAAGCACTAGTATGACACATTCAAAAACCAGCATTCAGTAACCATAAAAAAGGTTGACATTGAACACGCATGGACTTGGCTCAATTTGGTCAGCTCTTTCCCTGGCCCCTAACCCTGTTTCTGCAAGTGAGAGGTAACAGGTAATTACATGGTTCTTCAGTATGCATCACAGCTCCAACTGGTGGTTCTCCATCAAGCAGGGAAGGCAGAAAGACAACCAACCAAAAAGACTGCCCCTTTCACTGATTTTACTCTCTGGGCCCCTAGAAGAACCTGAAAACTTAGAGTCTGTGGAGAAAACCCATGGTCTTGGCAGATCTGGAATTTTCCAGCCCATGTTGCTTTTGAGTCATGACAAGCCAAAAAAGTAAAAACAAACAAACAAACAAATTTTTAAAAAATCTGTTTAAAAGAATACTTCAGTTTCTATATGAAAATGCCTCATCCAGTTTGTATCAAATTTTCCAGAAAACTTCTGCTCTGACATGAGATCATATATATGAAATGTAAGACAGACTGGTTTGTAGTTTTGGCAAAGCTGGGAGAGAAGACAAATTGGATTGTATTTTTTAAAAGAGAATTAGGGTCTCATCTTTGAATTATCACCTATTTAGGCAAGTCCTGCCACTTGTGACACTGTAATTGTTAGAAATTATTAAAAGAGCAGTAAATACATTACTAGGAAGTACTTTGCACTGGCAAAGAGATTGTAAAGCATGTAGGAGGAGGACGAGACATAAAGAAAATAGGGATGTGTGGGGAGAGTAATAGAGGAGAATAAAGAGAATAAAATATTCTCTTTACAGAGAATAAAGAGGAAGGAGTTACAAAAACTTGTGAAGATGCTGTGGGCAAGGAAGAGCTGACAGGGAGCTCAGGGGACTGTGTGGTGTAGTAGGATTTTAAGGACCATAGTGGACTGTAAAGTACAGAAGACAAAGAACAAAGCGATGTTGAGAGACTGGGGAGGTGAAGACCCTCCTGAGGAAAGAGAAAGAAAGAAAAAGTAATTTTCTGAGAAAGGATGGAATAACTAGAGTCATGTCAGACCAGAGAGAAGGAAAAGCCAGTTTATGCCATTGCTTGAATACCATATATATATATATATATTTATATATGTAAAAAGTGGATGGGCTTATTACTTGAGTGGGCTTGGGACACCCATGTTCTCAGCATTTGTACCGCAGGAGAGCTCCAGTACAGCACCACCCACCTTGCTGCCAGCTCCTTCTCCACTGCATGGGAATCTACCAATGCTCCCTCAGAATGCACCATGTAGGCATGTTAAAGAGTAAAGTCAACACAAAAATTTAATTAGTAAACCATGTTCTCAAAATGCCTTAGAAGCAGCTTACACTGCTTGAAACATGCATAAGGTTACCTGGGCTATACAAAATTGGGTAAGGTCATCCAGTTATGCTTTCAGCATACTGAAGGTCACCACCTTAAAGAAATGAAACACTTCAAAATAAAATACGTAATGATAAACTACAGCACCCAGTAATAATCTGCAACAAGATAATTCTGAGCTAGAACCCCCCCCCAAGTCCTGTCTTAAATGCCTTTGAATGCCTTGGGATGATGGCTTTTATTACTTTTTGTCATGATTTCATTTTTCGTTTGGAAGCAAGAAAATCTCTCTTACTCTTGGAAAGACATGGGAGGGAACCTGAGGTGTCATGCAGCTCACTGCCAGAAGCACAAATGAAGGCAGCCTACTTGGCAGAAGGAAAACGACTGGCTCTGCCTGTCAGCTGCATGCATTTCCTGGTCTTTATTCTCCCTAGCGTTACCACATGTCACAAAGTATGTTACAAAGCATTAACAGGAATTGCAGGCTTCCCACCCAAACAAAAACACAGAAAACAACTCTGCAATTAAGTATCCGTAACAAATTATGAACCCTGAAGATGGGTCATTGCTCCTGAGTTAACACAATTCATTAAGACTTTTGACTTTCGCACTTTTTTTAGGGGTGAGGGGGAGCAGGGAGGAAGTTTAGTTTATTTTTTCCTAATCGTTCTGCCTTTTGAGGGAAGAGCCAGAACTATGGGCATTTAGGTGATGTCATATGCTAGACAGCAGCCATATGAAGAACATGAAATGGAATTTTTCAACCCAGCTCCTGGCAAACCTGTGGCAGACGCTGTGTGACTGGGACCAGAGAGAGGTGCTCCACTGAGACGCAACAGGTATGACCCCCATCCTTTAAAATGTGCAAAGGGGCCACTGGCACAATCCATGCGATTGATCTGTGTGCAGATGTTTTATCCCAGGAACTCTCTTTTAGCCCTTGTTTCCTCCAAGGGCTGGCGTCCAGGGAAGGACTATGTTGGCTGAAAGGAAGCAGAACACAGGACCATGATGAACCTTCCGAGCCACCAAAGCAGGCAATCACATCATGTAATCCTTTTAAAATATTTACCAACCCCGTCTTAAACTTTATTCAGCTTCCAGTTTCCATTATTCCTACTGATGCTTTTCCTCACTCTAATTCACAGCACACATTTGCTCAGAGCCATTTGTTCTCGTGCCAGGATGGTCACTCAGCTTAAATTGGTCTGCTGTACCGCAGCCACTTGGCCCTGAATTATGCATGGAGAACATGAGTATCTTCTTCCTGGTCTTCTCACAGATGAGTTAAAAAAGACAAATTGTCTTGGTCTCCACACATAAGACAGGCTTCCCATTCACAGCCACTCCAGCATGCATCCTCTGCAATTTTACTTCTAGTTTAGCCTTTGCAGTGTGTTCTCACTGAACTCTTATATCATGATATTAAAAGTCAACCTCTGTTAGAAATGCCTCAATACACTGTCGGATGACAAATATTAATATATTTATACACCAAATGATGCAGGTGACAGTTTGCATAGTTATCATTTCATAAGCAAAAACAATGGGAAAATGTAGGCTAGATTGCAAGGTTGCTAATCAAGCAAAACACTCCCAATTAATCATACGGATTTTTTAACAAGGAGTAATATGTATTGGGATTATGACCCTATTCTCTGTCATAGTAGTTGAACTTTCAACTTGCTGGAGCAAATTGAGAAAAGAGCAAATATCTGTACCTGTAGCACCCTCTTTCTTGCTCTAGTATGTAAAACTCATGGAATTAAGCTGGTTGTTCTCACATCTGCCTGTGTTCTCAGTGTGGCATTCCCCACTATTGTTAATCTGGTTACTTCACTCTGGGTGGGAATCAGCCGTGATTTCGTCTTGAATTTAAAACAATACAACAAAAACAATGACATGAAACCATAAACATGGGAGAAAAATTCCATAAATATGTTTTCTGACTTTAAAAAATTACAGGTTTTTTAATCAAGCCTTTCCAAACTGACTTTGCAAAATAATCATGCTATGCAAAATACATCAAATTGGCTTCTGCAAAATAAAAGCAAAATGTCTTTCAAATGGGCCAGTTGGCTTCTTTTATTTTAATTTCCCATATTTTGCTTTTTCTTTAGGAAACTATGTCAAAGTGAAAATGCTGTATAAATTATAGACATGATCTATGATGCAGAACAATATTTATAACATGCCTTTAAAGTTATGTAATGCTGAGAACAGAAATGCAATTAAAGAGGAGAGGAGAGGAGAGGAGAGGAGAGGAGAGGAGAGGAGAGGAGAGGAGAGGAGAGGAGAGGAGAGGAGAGGAGAGGAGAGGAGAGGAGAGGAGAGGAGAGGAGAGGAGAGGGGAGGGGAGGGGAGGGCAGGAGAGGAGAGGAGAGGAGAGGAGAGGAGAGGAGAGGAGAGGAGAGGAGAGGAGAGGAGAGGAGAGGAGAGGAGAGGAGAGGAGAGGGGAGGGGAGGGCAGGAGAGGAGAGGAGAGGAGAGGAGAGGAGAGGAGAGGAGAGGAGAGGAGAGGAGAGGAGAGGAGAGGAGAGGAGAGGAGAGGAGAGGAGAGGAGAGGAGAGGAGAGGAGAGGAGAGGAAATTCTGCACTCTGCAGAGCATGCTGTCTCATCTTTTAAACTATGCAACATGATGGAAACCAATAAATGTTTCTGCAGAAGTGACTGGTTTCTCGTATAATGTATTGATATGGGAGGGGTTGATCTCAAAGATGCATTTTTTCAAAACCAATTTTTCAAATTCATTTGGGGAAAACAATGACATTTTCATTTTCTTTGTAAGAAAAGCATGTGCTATCTTCCCCATATGTTCTCAGAAGAATGCGGGCAAAAGAGGGCATTTGGAAGTAATTTTCCAGTTTGTACTAAATTATTTCACGTGTTGCAAAAATAAAAAGCCATGTTTATATGCATGGATATATTTTAGAGAGAGACAGATAGCTTCTCAGAAATAGGAACCCAAGATGACAGTGGCATCAAAAACCTTCTCAGGATGTCAGCTGAACTAGAGAGGTCTCTTGTTTTCCACTGAAAGAGTAGGGGTAATTAATTTCATTATTTCACTTTCACAAGAGATATTATTTTTATTCATTTGCTTTTCGTATAGCAACTTAAATATTTATCTCTCACTGGTTCCCATCTGCCACATTCTGCTTCATGCAACTGTTTGTTTGTGACTGTTAAGTACCAGAAATGTGCCATGTATTCATCTGTGTAAAATGCCCATAGGATATCAGGTATCAGAATCATCAGCCCTTTTCAAAACATATCAAATATAACTTCAGTGTCATGTCCCAAAAGTTCCTCACCATAAAGCTGCCTGTAGAATATCTTTGCCTTCTAGTGCTCCAGAGGGAAGATTGATTGGAAGAGCTGACACCACGCAGCCATATAACCAGTACTGCACAGCAGTACCAGCAGCATTAATGGCATTTCTATTGAGAAATGTTAGCTTGCATCTATGAAGAGTTGGTGTTTGGGTAACTCATGCCACTGTGCCTCTCTAGCATGGTGTCCTAGATAACTGCTTGATGTCCTACCACAATAATGCACCAGGAAAGGACTGACGGTGAGAGAGATGCTGTGTGAGACACTAGTCTCACTAGACAACCAGGGAGAAGAGAGGCATCAAGTAAACTATGTAAATGAGTACACTGCAAATCTTAATTTCTGGGGACATGTTGATTTTTTACTGAAAAAATCTAAATTCCCTGGGAAAATTCCCAAATCAAATAAAATTAAACACTTTCCACCCTGCTCTGGCATATAAACAAAAAGAGAGGGTGGGAAAAAAAAAAAAAAAAAACCAAAACGAAAAGGCATCCAACTACAGTAATTTGGAAGTGGTTTATGCTCATTATTATCTCATTTGCTTGATTTTCTTCTGGGGGCTTGATCTGTTTGGGGAATATGAATTTTGCCTTTCCCTGCATTAGAAGAACAGGGTGTATATGAAGGGAAATGCAGATCAAAGCCTGAGGACACATAAAGGAGAGATGGCACAGAAATGGAGCAGAGGAAAGGAACAGGGTAAGGAACATGGAGGAAAAGTTGAGAAGGCTGCTAGTTATTAATGCCAAAATAGCATCCAGCAACTACACTCTGAGGGTCACAGCCTGAAGACATCACCGAAGGTGATGGAGAGAGCACTGGGGATCACAATCGAACTTGGCTGTCTTTCCACCTGCTCCTTTTATCTTCCAAGACACGATAACAGCAGATGAGGGTGCTGCATCAGGCTTCGAGTCCTGTTCTAGACCATTCCCATGCACTGGTTTTACATGGCAAAATATAATAGAAATTGTCTTCTGGTAAGTCTCCATGTATATAATACACAAATGCACTTTCCAGAGAAAGGGCTTCATAGATCATCCTCTTCTGTATTAGATGAGGAGGATCCTGAAGGAACCTGGACTGATTTGCAAGGTCGCGCAGAAAGATGATTAAGATCTTGTATATTCAGGCCTATTTAACAGGAGGGAGATTATTGTTCATCACAAATTGAGTGGTGAGAGATCAGCTCCTCACACATTTTAAAACTTGATCTTTCTGTTAAAGAGACTCAGATCTGGCAATCCTATCTCCTCAAACCCAACCATGTGCAGTCAGTTGAAGCTGTTTACCATGCTCAGGCATCATCAATGGCTACACTTGTATTTCTCTCTCACAGAATTATCAAAAGTGAACAGACTGGGAGTTTTGCAATAACAACTTTAGAAATGTGAAAATTTATAAAAGAGAAACTTGATGGGAGAAAGCTAAATTCAGCATTTTAGCATGTCAGACAAGCCTCACATGAGATCCTCTTCAAAATTGATATAAATGCATCAAAATGGACAATTAATTGCAGCAGGTTAATTGTGATGAAAACATCCTTGCTGTAGTTATTTGTTACTATATGTTGATTTTGAACAGGATCTTATGAATTCTGACCTATTTATCTCCCTCTGCAGCAAAGACTATGCCATGCTTAGAACTGGGATCAGGCTAGTTTCTTAATGGTATAGTTAGTTATTTAAGGAGCAAATATAGAAAACAAAGGTGTTCTTCCCACTGAAGCAGGCTTCAGGGACCCAAGGATTAGCAAAGTGAGGACTGAGCCATGTAGAAACCTGATTGTACCCTCATACAAGGCAGAGGCGTGCCAGAATAACATTCTGTGCTCTTCCAGGAGTCTGGATACAAGCCAGTGCCAACAAAGTGTAGGTACAGAAAGACAAGCCACATGCTACATATCTGAGCTTACCTCGCCATGCTGCAGAGGTTTTGAGTAACCATGGAGCACCTGACACATCCAGTGACTTGGAGTGTGAAGTCATGGCTACTGCTGCCTTAGCCCTGCCTCATTAAGTCTGCGCTGGGAAGGAAAAGGATGTGCATAATATTTTTAACATTTCATTTTTAAAAGTCTAGAACTGAGAAAAGAAAAGAAAAACAAACACACGCATTTTTGAACAAGTGACAAAAGCTGACAAATGCTGGCATCAAAGTACTTAAGTTCAGAAATGGCACTCTAAAATTTGGGGTTTAGTTTTGAGAAGAATATGTGAACAACTTAAGAGAAAAGAAGATTATTTTGAGGAATCTTCCATCTTCAGTAAAAACTTTTTTTTTTTTTTGACAAAGTAAAGTTTTGGTGGACATTTTTTAGCTGGCTCTGCTTGCAATCAGATACATGTCATAGCTCTAAGACCAGCCACATGGGCTCATTTTGCTAGGACTCTAGTAAAATATAAGCTCTTCTTTGACTTCACAGATATGAAAGGAAGCCAATTTCTTATGTTAGACTTTTGGTTTCCTCCTTCTGCTCTTCAGGACAAGTGAAGAGTTCTAAAAAATAAGCTGAATTAAAGGCATGCACGCTTGGAAAATAAACACAACACATGCATGCTGTGGTTCCAGAATTGTAGGTCATTATATTTGGTAATACCTCTCAGAAAACTTCCAAACAAGAGTCAGTCAGAAATAATATGTATTGAACACTCCACTTACTGAATTGCTCTCCTCCCACTAAAAGAAATATGGATATTTGCATAAAAACTGCTTTGGTCTTCATTTTGTTTTTTTTAAGATGCACGTGTCCTGCTGTTTCATGGATTTTCTCAGAGCAACCAATAGCAATGTGATAATCTTGGACTAGAGTCCTGACACTCGGCCAAAGATCAAAAAACTAAGAGGCTATTTTCTTGCAAGTACTCTGAGAAGTGTTGAAACTTGGAGCCAGAAGGAGAGCATACAGGTCAACTAATGGGCTGCTGGTTCTGCCATCCTGCCAAATTTACATTTGTTAGAGTTGTAATAGGGACAGACCGAACAGACTGGGGGCCACTTGTACCAGGTCCAGATGCAGAGGAAAAAACAGACTCTGCCCCACAGAGCTTATGCTACAAATGCCACTGACATCCCTGAAATCAGATTAACAGGGCTGCCTCTACCCACAGAACAGGGGTTTTTTTCCTAAAAATGATCTAGCCTGCCTGAGTTCAGTAAGCTGCTTGAACATAGTATTATGGCAGTCACTGGAGTAGTCCCTTTCATCTTAATGGACTACTCACATGCTCCACGCCACACATTTAAGGATGCTCCAAACTGGAGTCTAGAACATCACATTTCTGTGCTCCTGTTTGATCTGCACTCCAGAACAGTGTGCCTGCACAGTGAAGTCACTTTTCTGTAACTGGGTTGTCTCTGACTAACACATACGAAATGTTAAATAAAACATCACAACAGGTATTTCGCAGGCTGTGAAAAGAGACTGGCAGCAGGCGTGGTTCCACACACAGTACATGAGGTGCCATTGCCTACTCTACAGGAAGAACATTCATGGAAATCAAAGGCAAGATGGTAAATGTGTTTAAAATGTAACTGCACTATAAAACTCATACAAAACTCTTCTCAAGTCTTGCATCAGGGGAGAATGAAACCAGAATAGGATCTTATTCCTTTCCTACAGCAGCCCTTCCTAGCACTGTACTTAGTATTTTCCTTCAGGTTATTTTCAAACTCTGAGTTCATTTAGAGCTGGTTCCCAGATGACCTCCCTCTCCCAGCCATGCATACTGGAGTCCTCTGTCTATGGGGCAGGTGCAGCACCAGCAGGTATAGCATGAGTTTCTCCACATATTCACAGAGCACATCCATGGAAAAAGGACTTTGTTCACACAATATGCAATTACACTCTGGAACTCATTGCTCCAGGAAACTGGTACAGCTCAAAATATAACATCAATAAAAAAGGACCAGTTATTTATATGGCTCTCAAGAACATCCACAGTTGTCACAGGCAATAGCAAACATTTTGTACTTGAGGGCTTATGCCACTTCCTAACTCCTGGAGATCTGAATGGCACTGGTCAACAAGGTCAAATTAGCCTCTTCTCTTTTCTCACCCATTGTACCACAGGATCCTCAAGTCTTCCTCTGAAGACTTTGTTCTAGATCACGTGGGATCTGGACACTAGGCTGGATGAGCAACAGTCCAATAAGGCCATTGGTTCCCACTTATCTATACCACAGAAGAAGGAAGAGAGGAGTTCAGTTGCCCGATGTTTTTCCTTCTTCACCCCTTTCCGCTGCGATTTGATAACAGCTGTCATGAACTTTAGTGCCTTTCATCCAAAAGGCTCAAAGTACTCTCTGTAGAGGTTATGCCCTGTTATCACCAGCGTAGAAAGGGACATCAAAAAAGCTGAAGTGAGTTTTGTTAAGTGTCGCACAGCAACTGAGCATAAGAATCAAGAAGAAAACCCCGATATGCTTCTAGACCTTCATAAGTTTGCAGCCATGCTGGTGTTTTCTAGTTGAGTTACACGTGTCATGACTCTGCCCACTGTAGGCTGGCATCCAGCCTGCTGCTTTCTTCTAATCAGACTCTGGCTTCTCGCATTGGGATTGTGGTGGGCTCTGCTTTGAAATGAGATGCCTGAAAATGGTTGACACCTGTAGTCCTCTGGCTCTCGGGAAAATTTGTTAACCTTCAAGAAAAGTCTTGGAGAGAAGGGACTTTCAAGTTTTACAAGATGGTGAATTTCTCTTTGGTTCCTTTAAAAAGCATTAGCAAAGGTCAGATTAACAAGTCAACACTGAAACTAGATATGACCAAGACTCCCAAAATTGATGCAGAAAAGAAAAGAGGTGGGTGGGGACTGGGTGTGGGGGAGAAAGGCCCACAAAACAACATTGGCTCTGATCCTTTCCCCTTTGTTGGGCCTGGGGCACACTTGATAAGGTGAAGGGAAATTGTAAAATTAGACCTGGCAACCTACACAGAGAGGCCCAGTGCAAGGCCCTTGGCCTGAGGCAAGCTGAGAAAGTTGAGGAATTGTGGGGGAAAGGGGACTTGGCAGGCTAACTTCCTGTGGCTGCATCCAGGGCTAATTAGTTTTCAGTGTTCTGTGTGTGTTTGAATGGAAGCGAGCCAGCACTGAGAGGCACGGGGTGAGGAAATCAAAAACACATGCACCGAGAAGGAAGAAGGGGGGAAAAAAAAAGGGGAAAAAAACCCCTGTCCTTTTTAGCTACATTTTCTTTTTCAGGAGGGGATCTCATCATTTTGTTCCATGAGCACTAAATCACCCCGGCTCCCCTGTCTATCACATCTCACATCTGCTTCAAAACTCATTAAACATCAAAAGGCCTGCCCTATCAGTTCTGCTTAGTTAGAAGTCTGAGTTACTAGAGTCCTAACCAGGGAAGATTTTGTATGTTTTTAATAATAGCTTAAGGAACTTCTTAGCACCCCATAAATTACTTAATGCAACAAACTCTTCCTGTGGACCAGCAAATGTTTTACAGAGGAGCTGAATGCTGCCTCAACATGCTTGTGGTCAGTCCAGAGTTACATAGCAACCTGCTTAAATGAACCTTTAATACACGTTTCAGTTTAGAAATTGTTTTCTCATGTATCCTCTCCTGCCACTAGCCCACTCTTATTTTTACTGCTGCTCTAATTTTATATAAATTGTGTTTCTGTAGCATTTTGATCCACAAGAATGCCAAGGTGATTATTAAAATGGCAATCATAATGCTACAGCACCAATGAAATCTGCCTACTTCTGCCATATCATTTCCCCTACTTTAAATACACATGTACAGTGCCCTCCACTACTGCGTATGCCAGACAAACAATTCATGAAAATAATTTATATACAGGAAACACAATGAACACAGTAAAGGCTCCAGTGGGCATTTGTTATTAAGAGTACCACAAGAGCTCCTTAAAATGAACTGAGCCTTAAAATTGCACTGAGATCGAGTGCAATTTCTGAGTGCTTGTAATTCAGACAAAAGCAAATCCATTTTCATCAGCACAACACTCATAAACTTTTGTCTTTAGTGAAGAAGTTTTTTCTGCCTAATTTGAAGTTTCTGTCTGCAGCTGTTTTATCACTAGAGCACTTCCATCTCTCTTTATAGAGTCAGAAAGCATGGGGTTTGCACTTTTCCTCATGCTCAGGAATGACTAAATCACTTCTACTCACACTTTTTAAAAAACTTGACCAGTGGTCAGACTTGAAAATGAGAGTCCCATAGGTGAAAATTTCAGATGGTGACGGACAAATCAAAGAGAGGCTTTGAATTGGAAAAAATCCTGCAGCCTCAGCTTTAGCAATCATCCCCACTAGACTGATACCAATAAGCTTTGTCATTGAGTGGCAACTGTTCCTTCTTCCATCTGAGGTTGGGAGCACATCTACACTTCAGACAGTCCGAGGTTTAGCCTCCACTGGCTATCTAACACTCACCTTGGTGCAGATGAAACAACCTTGGACATCAGAGGTGCTATTAGACTAGGAGTCAAGGAAAAACAAAGTCAATGGCAAGTTACTAACCCTTTTCTAGGATTGCTATTGCTTGCCAACAAGCTGTGGATACTGCTTACCAAGGGAGACTTCCCTTCCCAAACACCACGTGTCTGGTTCCTTGCAATTTAGTGGAGGACAGTCCTGCAGAACAGCAAGGACTCCTACACCTGCGGTGGGTGCAGGACAGCCTCTAAGGGAGCACACGCTCCTTATGATCGCTTCTCCTTCACACAGAGGGTTCCCAGTGGTGTCTGGCCAGATCAGATTTAAGCAAACAGTATGACGTTTATTCCAACATGATGCACCATTAGGGAAGAAGTTACTCAGTTCAGGAACAAGTATGAGGAAATTAAGTCCAATAGGGGCTACCTAGTCATTTAGCTCTGTTTCAAGGTCTGTGTGGTGCTCCCTTCAGTGAGACTGCTGATAGGACAATTTCACAGCTGTCAGAGCTGCCAGCTAAATTCTTAGGTGATCCATGGCCTCTGTTCATTGCTTCTCTAAAGAGGGAGCTTTATTCAGGATAAGCTTCCCATAAGAAAACCCCAAGTCACCAGAGGTCCGGTTCAGTGTATCTGTGCCTCTGGGGACTGTCTGTAACCCTTCCCTTTGACAAGTAATGTAGTTAAGACTTCACCTTATAAGAGTACATCAATGAAATGCAATCAGCCACAGTATTAGTCTCTCTTATATATGTGCTTAAGGAATGAAGCACCAAACTAGTCAATAAACAAACCCCCTTGTACAATGAAGGGCTAACACCCCCTACAAAGCATCACATTGGGGATTAAATTTAGTCCTTGAGAGTGCACGTGTGTTTAAGCACAGAGATGTTCAATGACATATGACTCCAAAACTATTTACTACACAAATACTTAAATGATAGAGAGGAATCCAGCTTATTACTAGCTCTAAACAGAGACTAAGCACATCAGGAAATGATGACAACTTGATGGTAATGATGTTTAGACTGAAAAATGCCTCAGCCACAGCTCACTGTGTTTGGGAACCCACATCAGGCCATAAATATTCCAGAATCACTGGAAGACTATGCATTACACTAAAATGAAAAGTACCTAGAAGGTATCTTTGCATGGGTAATTCTTTCAAACAGGTGGGCCACATACTCCGGATCTACAGACAACTATGCTCAGCTCTTAGCTGATGTTCTCTGATAAGGTGTTCAGCAGCTGTAGTCTTCCTCCTGTAACTGTTATTTTCCTCTGTATTCAAGATTTGTATCCTGCACCAGTTTAAATTAAGCACCCCTATGGAGGAAATGACAGGTTCTGAGTGAAAGAAGCTCTAGGGAGTCTGTGTGCTTTCCCACTCTTTGATTTCCCATTCATGTGGAGCTCACACTGCCTTGGGATGATATTTACTCTTAACTTCAAGTCAAAGAACATATTTGCTTTCTGTTTTTCATTAAATACAGGGGGTTTCACAAAAGAGGCCATTTTTCATCAAAAATTGTTTTCAAGTGAAAAATATCTACCAGCTCTACTCCTGACTCTAAACAATTCCTGGCCTAGGAGCACATTACAGTGACTTTACAGTTCATAGAGTGTGACTCAAGAAATGAGAAAAATGTTTTCAGAAGTTACCATGAATATTTTACAAAAAAAACCCCAAAGTATTTATATCACAGCTAACAGTCCAGCTGGTAGCCTGCATGCCATCTGAGACAGCCACAGCATTCACTAGCATCAATCTTCCTCCTTTTTTTGATGACGGGCTCTACATTTGCTTTCACTCAGCCTCCTGCTTCCTCCCTCATTTTCTATCACTTTAAAATAGTCAGTAGCATCATATAAGCTGAAGTGGTTTTGTCCTTCTTCCTTCCCAGTCTGCCTGCACTTAAAGGTGTCCTAGAATAAGGACAACTGCCTAGGTTGAAGGAAGCAATTGAACAGAAGGTACTTGAGAGATGTCAGAGTCATAAATTGAAGGTGCTTGATGCATTGTGGCTAATGTACCAAACGGGACATGGGGGCTTGCTCTACATTAATGCTTTAAGGGGTGAGGTATGTCTTACTTGGGTTCTAAAAACTTTTGTAAGACGTTCTTCATATGTGCTCAAATTCTTTGCGGCTTCATCAAAGCAAAATCTAGCCTCTGTTCAAGCAGGCAATTTTCTTTTTCTTTTTTTCTTTCTTTCTTTTCACCAGAGACTTCCTGTGTATCTTTTTTCTAAAAATGACATAAATCCCTCCCTCATCAGATGAATGCATACAGCATATTTGGAGGCAGCTTATATAAACAAAATAAAACTGAGTTTATTAGCAGAGATTAGGTCAACTGATCTGAGCCCTACATAATGGTGTAGTTTTGCACCTATGGAAGCCAACAGCAAAAATTCCCCTTTAGCTTCAGACTAAAGCATTGCCAATCGTAGAGTTCAGAAACCATGACTCAAATGCAAGCAAATTGTTAGACTCACTTAAAAGTCATTAAATATACTTAATAAATGGTAATATATTTAATGTCTTTCTATATTTTCAGCCTTCACATTTGGCCCTCTTAAGATACAAATACGCTATTTTTATGGACAAAGGATGAGATACACAATCCCTTCTGCAAAACAAATAAACCAAAATATTATCTATCACAAGACACACAGGTAAATAGTTTGAATTAGCAGCATGAAGTGAGGTGAAAAGGCACAGTGGAAGTTCAGTATGATTTTAGAAAAACACCAGTGCTCCCCTTTTCCAAGTTCTGAGACAGAATATAAGGTAACAAAAATAAAAAGACAACTGCACTCAGAAGACCTGATAACGCATTCCACGTTGGCAAGACACTGTGAGCTAGCTACTACATGCCGGTAATACAGCCAAAGAAGGCATCATTGCCCAGGAAGAGAGGTGAGCTGAACTCATTAAGGATATGCTAACAGTACAACCACCAAGTAATAACTGTGCATCATGATTGCTCTAGAGAGCTAAGCAGAAAATAAAACTGCTGCCTCCTCTAATGGAGTATATCCAAGGAATGCAGAAGCAATGCTGTTTGACATCTCTAGAGTGAGAGCTTCCAGTAAGCAACAGACTGGATATAGAAAGCAGGTGTGATTTTTTTAGCATCTCTGCAACATCTGTCCATCTAGATATCTAAGCATTGGTAGTACATACATCACCATGATACATAAAAGTCCCAGAGTTATTATCCCAACAACATAAAGCCACAGTCCAGCAGCTGAGAGAATTTTTAATTATATTTCTTCTCCTCATTTTCCATTCTCCTCTTTGCCTTCATTTTTTGTTGTTGTTTTTGTTGTTGTTTTAACCTTCAGTGAAGACAGGAGATTCTACATTTTATTCACAGAATGCCAAGGTCCCATCTCCACTGGAAAGCAAGACAATCGCTGGGAAAATTTCATCTCCTGCTCTCATGCCATTGCTTTCAAGTCTGACAGTTTCATAACACTTCCTGTAAAATAATATAGAAACTATACACTGTATCATTTGATCCCTGAAAGCATATAATTTCACCTTTGTTTATCACTTTATTTCCTCACGTATGTATTATTGCTCTTGGAAACTATTTGGCAGCACATACTGTCACTCAACTGGAAAGAATGACAGTTTTAGCAAAGAGCTGAAAGGTAAGGAAGATCCTTGTCTGCATGTACTCTGAGGTTTGGTTTTCTCTGGACCAAAGCTATTATAAATACATTCCCTGCAAATCAGCAGCACTTGGTTTTGGCCAGACCAAGGTCTTCTGCAGCATGATTTTTTCCTTAATAGTGGCTCTTACTCTCTGATATATTCACTTCAGCTTTTCAGACTAAAGAGTGTTTGACTCCTGAATTCTGTTCTTGACTATTAGTGGTTCTTTCTCTGAATGTGTTAATTAAATCTCTGTGTTTCCTCCCACAGAATAAGAACATTGCATTTCCATTTTCCTGTCTAGAAAATGATGCCAATAATGCAAGAAATAAAAAATAACGTAAAAGGTTACCCATTATTGGAAATCATCTATATTCCTGGGCAGCCATCCTTCCAAGGGCTAGACTTTCTGAGATCTAGTTCAATAATTCATGCTCCCTGAATGGTTTGCCCTTCTTCCTTCCTTTCCCTTTGAAAAACAGATTTTAAAGAATCTAGGTTAAGTATTAACTCATTCTTCTTCCTTTGCTGCTCTTCTCCTCTACCGTTGAGTCTCAGGTAACTCTTGCTTTGATGCTCTCTATCCCAACATTTTCATTTACAGATCAGTTGCATTTCAAACCTCCTGTCTCAGAACAGCCCCTCATTACATATGCTGCCTGCTTCTTGTTCTCTGAAAATGTTTTTTTCATAAAGGAGTGCTAGCTCTTTGTGCTGTAATTACAATGGGTCTCCAAGAGAAGGCTCTGGGGAAAGGCAAACTCTGTGAGGATGTCTTCATTGGTGACTTCTTAGGAGAGCTACGGGAAGGACACAGCTCTTCCAGGAAGGAAAATGGTTCCTCTCCCAGAACACATGAGTCCTCAGGGATATACTGAAGGCAAGGCCATCTGTGGAAAAGCTCTGGATTTCCCTGTTCCTACACATTTAACACTAGCAAGAGGGTGTAAAAGTGAAGACACTGATGGGAAGAACTAGCTTTTTGTCAGCCTCACTATGTCCATTCAGAAAAGGACAATATAAATGACACAGCTGCCCTTCCTCTTCTACTGAGGATCCCAGTCTTTTAGTGCTTGTTCTCTCATCCACGAGAATCCAAATTGCAATGCCCCAATTCTACTTTATTGTGGGTTTATTCCTATAAATTCCCATGGAAGTCAAATGGAGCCAACTTGAGTAAAAAGTAAGTAAAAAATGAACACGGCACTGAGGGTTTGGTCCTACATTTCCTAATCTTCTTTTATCCTCTCTATTTTTTCCTTAACTTTTTTCTTTTCTTTCTTTTACTTCTTCAATACACTAGTGAATTCAGTAATTTGCTCCACGTCCTCTGTCAACAGATCCTCCTGGGTCCTGGTGCCAAACTACTCTCTGCCTCTCTCATCCTCTCCAGACCTCTCAGATGGCAAAGCAGATACCAGACAGTGTCTTCACTGACTAGACTGCCTCCCTTCTGAACAATAAAGTTATTTTTCCCATTCAGTTTAGGAAACTATTTTGTCCTTTTTTGACTAAAGGGAATTTCTGACACTTATCAGCATACATAAAGCTTACACTCCTCCCTAAACTTGGCATTTTGTGGCATTTGCTGGTTTGAGAACATTTTATTCTTTTTCTCTTCTGCCTTGGTGGTTAGCAGCAAATGCACATTTACATCTGTTTGTTCCCTTTTCTTGTGTCCTCACTTAAAAAAATGAATCAGTACACTTTTCATTGCTGAGTTGTAGCCAGCTAAAATTGCCTCTTTACCCTCTTCTGTTCTGTATAGCTTGTACGCCTCATGCTGTCCTTCCAGTTTTAAGTATTGCTTTATTAAATTTCAGGGTTTGTTTACTGCATTGTAATATACATCCATTAGCATAGCCTTATCCTGAGAACTACTTACCTGATTCACAAGCTCCTTGTACATTAGTACATTCAGATGTTCCTATTTTTAATGTTTAAAATAACTCCATCTTTCAGCCTTTCTTTACCTTCTGATGTTAGGAGAACCCACCAGACTATTTGTGTTAAGCAAAAACTTGTGCTTCTTATCAGGTTTAGACATACACTAGAGGAGCAAACTCATCCATCATGAATCATTTACACCTGTACATGTCACCAACTCATGATCATTCACGGTACTTTGGTAACACCTGTACATAATGCCAAAATGAGATCATCTCCTACACATCGTTTCCACACATGTGAAGTCCCTACATGTGAAAAAAGAAATGCAACTATTAGTTACAATTGTAATTTTGCAAAATTGAACAGAGGAATTAACACTAGCCTGACAATCAGACCCAAGTCTTCTCTTTGAATCATTGCTGACAGGAATATTTTGCTGAAATCCCCAAAGTCAAAGCTCAGCTATACAAATAAATACTGTAGCAGATGCCGACAGGAAGACGTTCAGCCCAATCTTTTCCAGATGGCAGTGATGGATGGCTGTGTGCTTCTATTTATTTGGTTTCCCAGGCAATGGTGTCCTGCTTTCGCTGGTCATCACTTGAAGTGCTTTGGCTTACAGACCAGCACAACAGTTGTGTACACTGCCAGACAGGTATTCTGGTGGGTTTATTCATTGCTTGGATGTCATGACTGCAAAAAAGAAGCTAAATTTTACCACTTTGCTGGGATTATCTTTTCTAAAAACTGCATGTCTTAAATTTGTGACAAACTCTTGGCACAGGACTCAAGGAGCTCCCAGGTGAAGCAGAGACTGATCATACGTAACTTGCTGATTGCTGAGATATGCCAGTTCTGAAAACAATACAGTGACCTAAAGAGGAGAGAGCGGGGGGAGAGAGAGAGAGAGAGGAAAGACATCAAAATCCCAAACCACATTGGCTGAAAATGTGGCTGTCACTATTGTTCTGTTCTGTAAAACACATGGTACTTTACATAGGGCTATAAAACAAACATCCATAGATCAGGGACTTACATTATAGATTAATGCGTGGGGAAGAGTGGAGCTGGGATACAAAGGCTTCTGAATCCAGACCATTCATTTTGCCTGGCCATGCTTGAATAGTGAACCAAAGTTATTAGGAACAAACACGTTTGGTTTGGTGGCCTAGGTAAAATGATCCATTGTCTCCAGATGATGTTCATTTTGCAGGCATCCATACCAGGGAATAAAATGAGAACTGCTTGATGCAGGGGTATGAGTTGCGTGATGCTAGCACATTGTAAGCAATTTGGGGAAGAGGCTGTATTTTCATGTGCTCTTATAACATCAAGCATAATAGGGCCATATAGGTCCCCACAACCCCCAGGACTGGGGCTTTTGATGCTACTGCTAACATAGCAATGGATAAATGCAAATTCTTGATACAAGAACTTCCTGGTGAAACCAGGTGACAGCTGAAATGTGGAGACACCACATTCAGCTGATTGAATGCATAATGGGAACAGACACAAAGAAATGCATGCCCTTCCCATGGTCTTAAGTCACAAACTTACTTACAGAGTCATTTTTAGGAGGGCAATACAGCCAATACAGTGCAATTATGATAAAGCTTCCTTCTAAATGAAAGCACACACATTAACATCCATAAGTGGACAGATTAGGGGCAGGTTTCTAACAAAAAGCCTTATCTGGAATCCAAAGACACCAGGAAGTGAATGAAATTGGTTGAGGCTGTGGGGATGTGGTCATGCTTCTCTGTGTAGACAAACAGATGGGCAGCAGAATTCAGCATGTGCTGGTTTGGACAGCTGGGACTCAGGAAAGCCATAGAAAGGGAACTATAAGAGTATGAGAAAATGAAGGCAGACTAAGGATTTCAGCAGAGGCTGAGTTGCAACACGAGTGTGCTCAGGCACAAGTCTTGCAAAAAGCAGTCACTACCTACTACATTAGAGACTAAGGTTACCTGCCAAGCTGAACCATACTATTCAACAAACAGAAAAATGAAGTTATAAAAACAATAGTAGCCATTGCAATGACAGACAATCTGAAAGTCAGAAAGTCAGAAATAAACTAGTGTGCCTGTTTTTTGTGCTGCCTATATTAATTAGGGTCTCCTGCAGATGCACACTATAGTTCTACCTTTAATTACACAACCATATGACACTTTTTCTGTAAAAGTTTCACCTTCAAGCTGAAAAATTAGAACCACTAAAATATGGCACACTAGTGGCATGTGTATGGCTCACCAACGGGATAAGAGATTTTTTTGCACAACACAGCTCTGAGTTGTGTTATCAAATACCTGATAGCAATATTATGTTGTCAACTTCTTTAATCCTACATATAGAGATGAAGCCCTCTCACAGTATTATTCACAGGTAAGTGAATAAAAAGAGAATTAATGATTCTCAGTTTTCACCCAGAGCCTGAAAAGAATGAAGACTCTTCCTTTTCCTTCCAATTTGGCCCTTTTAACCAGTACTACTATGCGCCTCTGTCCTGCTTCTTTCTCACCTTTGGGCACATAGTCCGGCTCTCCTCATCCAGCTGTTCACAGCTGCCTGCCTCAGAAAAATTACCTTGGCCCCACACCACAACAGAGCAAAACCCAGCCTCAGCCTTTTAGCCAGCCCCTTCTGATTACCCTCCTGCTGCCACATGCCAAATCAGTCTCTTGCCCAGGTACACCCGGTCTCTGCCAGAGCTCCAGCCTGCCAGCAGTGGCCGAGCTGTCTAAGGAGATGCCATAGCTAAGGAAAGTGAGGATTTCTAAATGGGCTGTGGCAGTAATTTATTTTATACATATTCTTGGCAAAAAATTCATTGCTCATACACAATATGCTGCTGAGTTCCAGATCATTATTTTCCTAGCCACTCAGCACTAACCCAACAGCTGCAGTTGGCCTGAAGAAACTGAGGAGTGAGGTGAAGACACAAGCAGCAGCAGCAGCAGCAAGATCCCAGTTATTTGCCAAACGTGACATTTTCGTACAAGAACAAAACTGCAATAAGCATAGGCAAGTTTCTTTGTTTATGATGAGAATTTGAATGATGAACCCAGTGACTTTAATTCACTCTTCCTGTAGAGTTTGAGTAGAAAACTATCTCAGCTTTCAGGATTATGCTCAAAGCCCACCACAAAGGACAATAAGCAATCCCACATGCCAAAGAGCCAGATGAACAGGTAGGCACACAGATTTTGTGGCTAAAGGAGAAAACCGGGAGGCTATCTTGACTTCCAGTGCAACACAAGGCACAGAACTCCTATATAAATCCCAAAAACTTCTTGCTCAGCTGGAGGCCATCTCATAGGCAAACAGCCAGCCATAATGTAAATTTACTCAGGCACTTCAGGTAAAGAGGAATACACTGTATTTGCTGAGGAGTTTTTTCCAGCAACTCCTTCGCCTCACCATAAGTGTCTGAACTTGATTTTCAGTGTGAATTTGTCTATCTCGCAATGTGTAAATTCGCAATCTCTGGGTCATTTCTGCCTTTGTCTGAGCTCTTTGATCAAAATCTTCTGTCCATATAGTTACCTACAGACCATCACTGAGCCGCCTTCTAACTTCCACTTGAACTTCCACTTCTAACTTCCACTATGCTCTATCATTATGAAGACTCCCTTTGCGGTCATATTTGTAATTGTTTCTAAACCCTCGTCACTTTTTCATCACCTTTTTGAAGTGTAGACAGCAGAACCAGGCACACATCTAGTGCCAGATACGTATCACCAGCGCTGTTTGCAGAGGAAATATGATCTCTTTATTCAGTATTGCCTGTTTATACACCCAGTGATTACCCAGCCATCACTGACTGGGCTCACTCAGCAATAGCACTGCACCAAAAGGTCATATTCACCACAAGCTGGACTTTTCTTTCCGACTTACTGCTTCCCAACTGATAGACTTCATCACACCAGGGCTACCTAGTTTGTTTGTACTACTAGTGTAAAGCATTCCATTAACTCCAAACAGGTGAAAAAAAGGACTTTATTCCAGCAAGGTGCCACTGTGTCAGCCTCATGCAGAACTTCACAATAAGAGCACTTTAACAACTCACCCCGACAGCATGGCACTAACTGTGGGATTTAACAGATCTAGCCAGTTCCTTTTCAGACCATATATTTAAGTTGCATTTCCTGCTATCTAAGGAATATCCTTTGTGTGATAGCTCAACAAGAATTCTGTAGGCTGCACCATTTACATCCTGAGAGAGAGGGAAATTGGACATGAATGAAAAAGGAAGAAACCTAACAGATAACCTAACAGATAAGGAGGAGTCTAGGAGAGATCCCAGTATGGGTTATTTCTAGATACAGAATCTTACTTGAGTGCCCAGCTACATGCAGAGAAAAATAAATTGATCACATTCCACTCAGTCATGTTATTCATTGACTATGGGTTATGTTTGTCATGGAAATTATGTTTATTCACCTGACTTTTGGCCAACTACCGATACAACACTTTTCACCACCTAAGGATTTCCACTTCCATTGACATTCCAGCTGGGGACTGTGGAATTTCACTCAAAGAGCTCACCACAAAGGGAGCTCACCACAAAACAGGAGCAAAAGCATAAAGAAACTGCCCTTCAAATACCCTATTTAACCTTAGTGTAAGGTGATGCAATTTGTCTGAAGACAATGTATTACTAGCTGATGTTAAGGCCAGCATCAGGTTTGACTGTCCATTCTCAGCATATCTGAACAGGCTTGTAGGCACCGGCTGAAAATATATTGGGATTCTATGATTGATGTTCTATTATTTCTGCCAATACACTGTAGAAAAACAATTTTCTTTCATTCAACTAGATACATTTTAAGGGGAAAATATCCAGAAAAAAAGCCAAATCCCTAGAGACTGAAATCAGCAGTTCCAGGAATGGAGAATCAAGATCTCCCTGTTTCAGAATTTATTGGACCATAGAGGAGGGGCTCAAATTTGCACAAGTTTTGTGCAAAGGGACATAAACTTGGGGAACTCTATGCTGCTGACACTCTCAGCAGGGGCTGAAGACCGTTTCTGGCTGAAGTCCACACTGATTTACAATGCTCAGCATCCTATCAAGACAGCAACATATGTTATTCCTATTATCTTGCATTCTTTCCTTCCATTCAGTTGTGGAGTATCAACTCCAACACCATATAGTCCAGTGCTAGGAGAGATGGTAATCACTAAGAGTTGTAATTATATTGATCTAACAGTGCAAAGGACTCTGCTGCAGACACATTTTCCTGACCAGAACCGTGGATTTGAGTTTTACCCATGTAAAGCCCAGTTACTTGAACTTCTCTCAAAACGCCATACTGCTGGTTGTGTGAAAACTATGCTGCATATACTTATAGCCTTTCTAACTAGAAAACTTACAACACTTTTGACCAATCATTGAAGCCATTTTAGCTATGAGACAAGAGAATTGCACTGTGTTCACTACTGCTATTCTAAAAATAAGTTTGGAGATTTTGTTCTGACTTTGAAAGAAGAAAATGAAGAGACAAGATTTTTCCCTTCTGATTTCTCCTGTTGACAGGATTCCACTTCAAATAAACAATCAGACATTTCGTGGGCCAGAATGGAAGTCAAAGTGACTCCCATTGACTGCAAGTGACTGGTTCTGCAGACTAGCAGATATGGCACTTGTCTGGTGCAGGTGAAACCAAGGTTCAAGTCCCTGCTCCAATTAATACTTAATCATAGAAAGTGGCATTTGTCACATGAACTGCTGGATTTCCAGAAAAGACCCAACAGCTCTCTGGCCTGAGTTCTCACTGGGAATGCATGAGATAAGGACTGCAAGTGTGGATCAGGCAGTGTGGGTACTTTAAGCAGAGTTTCCCACAATGTAGTTGAATCACTTAGCCTACAGGTCTTCTGGAGAAGGTGAAGATACCTTGTTCTCTTGTTCTCTTGTTCCTTGTCTCCTTGTTCTCCTTGTTCTCTTGTCTCCTTGTTCTCTTGTTTGCAGAACAAGTCTCTTTTGGAGACCTGTTCTCAGCTGAGTTTTTCTTTTAACCTAATCTAATACTACCCCAAACTGAAAGCACAGCATCTGTTTTCTATTAACAGAAGAGATCATGTTCTTGACTCCCTTTCACACAAAATGAGACCAATAGTCTAAGAAAATACTCGATGAACACACACTACCCATGTTCCCCGGAAATGGGCTGAATTTTGCAGGCAAAGCTCCTCTGTGAGGTCCTGCAAGGGAAGGTGCAGCCTCACATTGGCTCTAGACAGTGATCAATTTAGATAGAAAAATCTATTCCCTGATAGAAAATATTTTTTTCACATGGGGTATTTCAAGCAGAATTCAAGCACGTAGGAAAGATACTTACAGAGGATTGTTTACAGAGAAAAATATCATCTAAACAATAAGCCAAATTTCTAACTATTCCTACAGTATTTTCAGTTGAATAGCTGTTAGGGCCCTGACTGCACTAATAGGCTTTAGTTGCCCTGACCAGCCTTACCGCTGGACCTCTCCCACACACTCTGCCCATTGGCCCAGGAGCTCCCTGCAAGTTCAGCCCTGGGCTAACTTCAGCCCTTGCTTGAGCTTTGTTGTAGGACTACTGGTCTCCAGATCAGCCACAGCCTTGCCTGTGCCTGATGTGGACATTGACCATGGACCTGTCTTGTCACTACAGACCTTTCCCACGATCACTGGACTCTGTCTGACCCTGTTACCCCGACCAGACCTAACCTTGACTTGTGGATTGGCTTCCTGGCTTGACCTTGTACTTGCTTCATCATCACAAGCTTGCCTGATGATCTGGACTCTTGGTTGAACCTGGCCCTGGTCTGCTCTGCTCACGTTATTTGGGTGAGCTATGGTGGAACTAGACCTTGCCTGGTAAAGCCATTGCCCTGCCAGGCATGTTATTGTCCCCATCCCCTAGGGAGCAGCTGGCCCTCACTGCTCCCTAGCAATACTCAGCTACTAAGAAGAGAAATCCTTAAAGATGTGCTTCCCAAATTTTAGGTAAATTAATCCAAGTGCCCCTACACATACTGTTGAAAGACTCTTCATCATAATGGCACATATTTACTACACCTCCCACCTTGACCTTCATCTCTCAATCACAAACTTGCAGTCTAGGCAATGGGAAATGCCAGCATAACTGTTTGTCAGGAAAATCTGTCTTTGTGGTGATAAACACTGTAATGCTTAAACATTATTACTGGAGTCTAATACCTCCCACCAATACGAACAGATCATCCATATTGTATGGCTTCTTATTCTTACAGATGGTCTACAAAATCAGGAAAATGTATCTTGAATTCACTTCATACTTTTGAAGGCCTTCTTCAAAACTTTAATAATAAAAAACAAAAAAAACCCTTTCAGACTCCCCTAAACGTAAGACAATTTGTGGGATGGGGGAAGAAAGTTTCAGAAAACACACTCCAAACTCCCACTCCATATTAGTGTCTCGTTCTATACTGAATGCTTATAGACTCCCCTCCCTGGCAGAGGAGGGCAGGCACAACCCCTGCTTACAGCCATCTTCCCAAGGAGGTATGCTTCCCAACACCTCACACAGAGACAGAAGCAGTTCAAAGTAGCAGGCTTGCTGTGCTGGAAGACTGGACAATCCTGACCTAGTTTATAATCTGAATATAGGGAAACACCATATTTTTTGTCTTGTGTGCAGTTAAACATCTCCTTTCCAAAATGCACACACACAGAAAACATTGACTGTCTTCCATTCAAAGTTGCCTTGTGTTTGGGTAAATGCATTACTTACAGATTAAATGAAAGGTAAGACTAGGGAACACATATCAAATCTGCCCCATTTTCCTGTCTTACCTCTGTTCTAGATAACTACTTCCAATGCTGCCTACTCCTTGCTGCCTGAGACGGCCTTGTTTTGGGAACCAGCAGCCTAGAACTAGCAGAAAGTCTGGTGAATGTTTTCAGTATACATGAGCAGCCCAGAATAGATTCCAAAAAAAAGCTGTAACATTTTGAGTCCATAAGGAAAAATATTCTGTAATTCTGGAAAGTCTTTCAAAGGCAGAAGGGTCTGGTCTACAGGCAGTGGATGTGCTAAAACTCACTGTGCCCCATATAGACATGCAGAAAAATCTATACCTTCATTGTGTGCAGACACTGTGTTGATCAAAGCAATATTTCTTCAAATACTGAAAGCACCAGAACTGTGATAGTCCCTGCCACCCCCTGACTGCAGAGAAGAATGCACTAAAAAGCTGAATGTAAAAACCAAACTATGTGAACATGAACAACCTGAACAACTATTTGGTACAGAAAAACTATTTCAGACAGTACCTCATGACAGTAGCTTCTGAATTTTATTATTTCTTAGAATGGTTACTGTGATAAAGATAAATCTTTCCCCTTAAGCAGGGACACTAGACAGGTAGAGGTGCACAAGAAGACCATGAGACAGCCAAAAGGCCACTGGTTATTTTCAAACTTTCTGAAATATGATAATGAAGAAAAGCTTTCCTGAAGTAAATAAAAGAGGAGGAGGAGGTAACTTTGTCCATTGTCTCTCAGATACAGGGAGACTAGATAAGAACAGGAATCCATGAGGTATCCATGATTGCTGAATAAATGCATGAATTAAAGTGTCTCAATATGTACCAGAGCCTGCCCTGGGTGTATCAACATGCTCTGCAACCTCTTCCCTCCCCATCCAAGGGGCTTGGCCACCTGGATCACAACCAGCTCTGGAATGGCACGGCTGCGTAACTTGGATCAGATGCCATGGAAAGAATTGTAAGATGCCTTGTTGGAGGTCTCCCACCTTTGCTCAGGAACTGTATTGAGGCTTAGGGCTTCACCTTTGGTCCCTGTCTACGCCTGGCCTCTAGCTCACTGACTTGACCTCCTGGCTTGACCTTGCACCTGCCCTGTCACTATAGACTTGTGTGACGATCACTGGATTCTTTGCTGAGCCCTGTTAGCTTCACTGGACCTGCCCTGCTCAACTTGTTTGGGTGCTGTGGGATTGTGCTGCTTTGCTGTCACCCTCAGCTCCCACCTCATCTTTCCTTGCAGGGCAAACCACTCTTGCTGAGACAGTATACAAAAAAAGCCTCAATACTTTGAAACATCTAGTTGGTGAAATACAAATACTAGGTTTCCTACAGATAAGCATTATGATCAGAGTAAACTGTGACTAAAGTCTTTATTTGAGTTTACAGAAAAATACGTGCAAAGGAGTGCAGTTACTGCTCCACGCAGAAAGCAGCCCACGTAATGAACACTCCTGATGGCTGAAGCACTCATCGTCGTGTAGGTGGCAGGCTTACTTCAAAAGAAAGTGCTAGCCTATGGCCCACAACTTCCTTCTGAAGAATTTCCAAAACAGAGTAATTGTGCTACTTGTACAAGATCAGCATCAAATGGATTCGCAGAACAGCAGAGCAGGCACAAGAGGATATGTACACGAATGCATATATATATGTATATACATATGAATGCAAACTAGCCCCAGCTGAAATCACACAGTCCTGTTGTGAAAATGTTAACATCCAAGACTAGATACAGTCCTGGCACACTGTGAAGAGCACTGCTGTCCCATAGCTGCAAACAACAACAAATGCAAATGATATGCTACACAGCTATAAATCACAGGTTATATGTTAAAGCAATACCAGGAGGCTGTTACAGCTCAGTCACATCTGTGCTGTTACTGGCTAAAGCACTGTATCTGAGACATCCAAGGATCTGGGAAAACAGGAAATACAAGATTACATTGAGAGATTACTCTGCCCATTAACACTTAGGCCATATGATAATAATGGTATAATAATAAACAACTCCCAATTAAGTATTGTACTACAAAATGGAAATTCTTATGCTTCCTCAAAAAAGTAAGTTACAGCACAAATAAGGCTATGTTTTGATCTACTCATACCAGTGGAAATGTAGAGTAATTCCAGTGACTTCAGCAGAGCTCCAGAGGATTGACACACCAGCACAGGTGACATCAGAAACTGGTTAATTGTCCTTTCTATTGCTTTGCCTGTTAAGTCTCCATGCAATATACAAAATTATCAAACTGTGGCAGAAAAGACTGTGGGGTCTTTTTGCTGCTCAGAGTGAATAAACTATGTGTGTTGATGAAGCAAAGTTTATAATGACATGTGGGCTGTCGAAGGGGAAGATGGAAGATTGTGATGTTAATTTGCTTATAATTTCCTTTCTATTCTCTTTCTTCTTACAATGTTGCTTGAACAGGTTAGCCAGTTTCAACTACAGCTGACACAAGTGACAACAGTTCAGAGAGATTAACTCCAGAGAGTCAACATGACAATCACTAGCTGTTGAGGAGAGCCCTTACCAGTGCTTCATTGCTGATGGGGAGACGGCAAGGTAAGCTTAGCTCTTAACTGACCCAAGAACCCATTCAGGAAGCCACTCTAGAAGCCAATTAGAGGAAGAGCTTCAGTTCTTTGGTGTCACTATTAGACACCAAAGTTAAACTACCACAAGATGCCAACCATGTTCCTTTAATTCCAGAATTCATGGTGTTACTTGTCTTCTATTATGTTTACTGCTATTCAGACTATACTCTTCTGTAATCATTGACCCATGATAGGCTTTAGCAGGGGATTAGCCAATTCAGCTAATAGGTCTGCAAGCTGGAACTGAGACAATAACAGCCTCTATTCAGGGAATGCATTTCCAGAATTAGCACTAGACTGTAAACTCTTAGATCCCATGAAATGCAACATAATGCTCTCCAGGCACCCTATGAAGAAGACTTCTCTTCCTCTACCAACAGGGACAATTTCCTGGCTATCTTGATGGCTGAGTGGATTGTAGTGGTAGTTTCATGTTAATGAGACAGAAGAAAAAAAAATTGGTGGGAATATGATTAACAGGTTGTTGGAGAATGGTTTGAACAGCCTATTCATCTCAGGGCTTCTGAGATGCAGTTCCAGGTGTCCATCTTGCCTTAATCTAGGCACAGGTATCCTTTGCCTAGGTTCTCCACAGATTCCACCTGCTCTGAAGGAAGGCCCTTCTAGGAAAGTCCATGGATTGACGGTACTGGGTTCTTGATGTTGTTGAAGGAACCAAAGAATACGTGGAAAGAACTAATCAGACAGAAAATACTAAGTACATCCATACTCCAGGCAAGTGTATACTTGAATGTATTTCAAAGTGCAATAAGCACCTAAGATTTTTCCTTGGCTGTAACAACGGAGTGAGCCCACAGCCAGGTATTTCTGAGGTCACTTCCATAAAGAGGGTGGACAAAAGCTTTGATTCTCAAAGCTGTTCTTAAAATGTAGAGTGTGTAGAAGCTCAACCACAAAGTTAAGAGACACAGGAACCAGGAACTTGCAATAACAATGACCAGCTTGTGAAGGTAAAAACACTGTGGAGCTTGGATTAGGAGTATGACACAGGATCCTCCCATGAAGCTAGGAACTCTGAGGCATATATGGAGTTAGAGTTTGAATCTTTTTTTCTGCCAATCAATGGTAAGTTTTATTTATTTATGGGTTTTTATGTGTTAGAGACTTTGGATTCTACTTCAGAATACTATGTCCTGACAGCTGCAGTTACCTCACTCTTCCAACGACTTGTGTATAATGGCAAGAAAGCTGAATGCTGTAATCTGACGATATGGAGTACAGGGACAGGGCAAACATTCTGCAAACTTCACCCTTCGACTCCAGCCACAAACAGAGCTAGATGGAGACGCTCGTCTGACAGATGACTGTGGGTACTTTATACTAACTCCAACAGTTAATTCGGATTCGGGATCACTCAGCTCTGGCTGAGCTACTGTGCTCTGTGACTTACGCTAATAATATATTAATATTATGTCAGAAACTAATTAATCTACCCCTGCTGTAGACAAAATACAAATAATGTTAAGATCTTGTGCAATGAGTTTGCTGGTTCAATGCCAGGCAGAAAAGTGGTACAATGGGAGCTGAGGGAAGCTTGAAGAAATCCCATATCTGAATAAATTTACCAGTACAAGAGTCATTAATAGAAGCTAGACTGAAAAACAAAAAAATCCAACAACAAAAGAAACCCTCATAGTTTTGAGAATAGTTAAATCTGCACAACTTTATTTAGAAGTCAAGTCCATGAAGTAAATGAAAAAAGATACGCAGCCACTCATACTGGGTGCGTGCTCGACTATAGTAGCTAAATTTTATTCCTTATACTCTTTCATCAAATTCCTGAGCATTCCTCTTTAGCCTGAAAGAACAATAGACAGTTTTCACAATTCTTCTTGCTCAGGAACATTCTGAATACATTTCACTTCTTCATTCAAAGTTTGACTTCACATCACCTCTTCTACCCTACTACCAGAGTCTGGGGATAATATGGTAAGTGCTTTCTTGAATGAAAGGTGAGCAGAAAGATTGGGCTTGGATGGGCTAAGTGAGCTAATGGCTGGGTTATAGTTCTCCAGAAATTGATCGGAACAATCCTCAGCCTTGTTTTTGAGTATAAAATAATGCAACAAACCACCTTGGAGATGATGATTGCCACAGCGAAATCAAAATCTGATTGAACAAGGCCCAGATTTCTAGGTACCCACAGCGAAGAAATTGAGTTATTAGTATCTATGTTTTGGGGGCTATTCAGGAAGAGAAAGGAATCCAGAAGAACTGAGAATACCGACTTACATGATAATTTGAAGTTCGATACCATTAGATGAAGGAGTACATTCTGTTCTGGAGAAGATGAGTTTTTCAAGGCAGAAATTCCCCCGCAGATTTCCTCTGTCCTGACAGGCTCTGGCTGGCTGTTCTTTGTCCGGATGCTGATGTTTTCCAGGTGCTGAAAACAGGGAGATGATGCTATTTGCATATGAGGTAAAAAGATGTAGAGCTGAGACTTGCTCATCTTGCTTATAACTCCATCCATGCTGTTTCAGTCTTGTTCAGTTGCATCAAACATGGTGTTGGCAGAGAGAGCAAAAATTAGGGGGATGCAGGAAGAGTCACAGACTTCTTCAGTTTAAGGGCACCAGGCAGAGGATTCTTGATCTTTCAGAAGTCATTTCAATATAAACTTCTTTCACCTTGCTTTTGTCAATAGTACAGCACCTGCTTTATAGGTACTTCATGAACATATGGTCACCTTCACCATTATCTCATGTAAAATACATTAGTATAAATGCATGGGCCATACCTGGGCCTCTTGCTTGGCTCCAAAACCATGCCTTACTTGTGTGGACTTTGTTTCAAATCGGGAGTATTCTGGGGCCTGGGACTGGTTTTGTTCTGTGTCTTGTTCAACACAGAGCACACTGAGACTGCTTCACACATAATAAAATAAATAATAACCCTAAATGAAGAGGAAGCCTTGAACTACAGAAAGAATAAAAAGCCTTTTCAAAGGTGTCCTGACAATGTTTTACAGGTTTCAAGCAGCAGTTCGATGGCTCATGATCAAGGTCTGCTCTTTCAGACTTGGCATCTCTCACCCCAACACTCTGAAGTGCATCCGAGCTGAAGAAAACGTTTTGTTTGTTTGCTGCTAGTGCTTGTGGTCACAACAGCAGCATCCCCTTTCTGAGTACAAGAGCCCTTTGTCTTGCAGCACATTCTGTCACAGTAAGCATGGGGGTGAGACCGCACCTCACCTTTTATCCCCATTTCACACATTGGCTTCACAGCATTAATAAATTGGTTTCATTTGCCACACATTTGGCAGGAGAATTTTCTAATAACATTTTTATCCCCTTTGAGAACATGAATCACTCACACGCTGAGTATAAAATTACTTCCCTCCCTCTCCTTATTAAAGGCACCGCATGTTAGCAGGGGTCAGGCACTCAGCCTTGCCAGTGGCAAAGTCAAAAAGAAGGGCATGACTGGGAGGCATGGCTGTAAAGCTCACTGCTTTTCTTTCTTACGGATGGTGGATAACCTATTTAGCACTCAGAATATATGTTTTTCTCTAGCTGTCAATCCTACCTGCTTGGGGTACAGACTGAGAAAACGTGTGAGATCTACCGCGCCACTCACACAGCCATTCCAAACAATAAATAAATACAACGTGTGCAGCAGATGTCCGCCGCTGCGGCCCTCGCAGGGGCCACGAGAAGCTTCCCTTGCGCACCCAGCCACCCGCCCGCTACCAGCGCCGGGCCCCCGGGGGGCAGCCGAGGCCGGGCCGGGCCGGGCCGGCGGGTTCCCGCCACCAGGGGGCGGTGGGGGCAAAAGGGACCCGGCCCGCGGGGGGGTCCCGGCCGGGCTGGCCGCGGGAGCAGCCCCGGGAGCTTCCCCACCCGCCTCGGAACAAGGTCCCTTCCCCGCAACGGGCACGCCGGGCTGCACTCGGGTTTCGCCTGAAAGCGGGGGGGGGGTTCAGTGACAAGCCGAAAATCACGGTATTCACAGATTTGTAAATCCATCTGGGTTTGATTTCTGGTTTAAGAAGGGAAAAAAAACCACTTTTTCCGATTTTCAAAATATTTTTTTTTTTTAAAGGGAGATCTTTGTTTGCAAATACACTTTAGACAGCAATCAGGCCATGCTACCAGAGCTGATTAAGTATATGACTTGGGTACCATTGTATTCTGAGTGCCATTTTGTTCCAGATCCACACCTCAGTCAAAACGCCCCCCTTGAAAATACAGAGGATCTCAGATTACCTTTTCTCCCAAGTTCTTTGCAGAGACTCCCTGTAATGGATGAAGATGGAGGAAAGACAAGTAAGAGAGATGGCAAGAACTAGCATGGACAGGGAACTATGAACTAATCCATGCTGCCAGGTGGGATCACCAGCAGAGCAGGCGATGGGACAAGCATTCGTGTAACCTGTCTGAATCCCGGCATGTATTTCTGTTGTATCACAGAAACCTGAGGGGTGCACAGGGGAATCCCGCTCACACCCTGCTGGTTTTCTTCTCGAGATCTTGCAGGTTACGTGCTGTGCTACCTAATGCAGTCAAGATTTAACTGCTCAGCAGCAGACCTTCAAGATCACAAGGAGCTTTGCTGGCAAAGGTATAGCACTGTAAGTAATTTAGACATCTTCAGGTCTGGCAGCAGCTTTGCTGGCATTTTGGCATATCCTTGAGCAATCTACATGTTGGCTCTTTGTGGTGTTTTTTTTCTTTTTAATGAGGCCTTTGTATTTCATTTCTGAATTGTTCACAGGAATATTCACACAGAAGTGTTACACAGGTATTGCTTGAAGCTGTTTGTTATTTCATTGATGATGTCATGTATCCCCCGTGTTACACAAGAACAACACTGTGACACCAAATGTCAGCATATTTTTCACCATTTTGTCCTAATATGCTGCTTGTTGCATGGAACTTGTCAACAGTTCTTTTAATCCTTTTTAATCAGTTGGGGGGGGTGAGATTTCATATCCAGCACAGCATGCAAACCACTCCCTATCAACATATTCAAATACAGAAATGAAAGTCCAAATGTAGTGAATACCACCGATAGGCAGTTGTTCAGTGAGCACCAGGTTTAGTGGGCTCCTACACTTTTCACATCTGACCCTTCTAGGCAGGTTGTGCTTTTTCTAGCTTCTGAGTCATCAGCAAGAAGAGCCGAGTGACCAGCTCACAACAAAAATACAATCATCTGAGGCATCTACTCTCTTCTTCTGCCGGCATGGAAATATCAGCCAGCAGGAGAGCCTGCGCTGCAGCTGTCTGGGTTAGGTTTGATTGGTCAGATAAATCACATTGTATTGTTTCCATTCCTTTGGCTGAGGGAATGTGTAAGCACTTCAAAACTGAATGCTTATGCATGAGAACTTAAAACTAGTTTACTTAAATGCACACATATGTATCTTTGACATTGACTTTTTACAGATTGTCTTGTCAATAAAAGTAAATTGCTTGACTGTTCACAGAAAGTTAACATAAACATAGTCAAAGTGAATTCATATTTTAAAATTGTATTTTAGCGTGTGACTGCATTCAGTGACAACTTTGTCAAAAGAAATTATAAAGTCTTTACTGCTGTGACTCCATGCCAACAACTGCACTGAAGCCATTTCTCTGATCAAGAGCCCTGAACTTTAAGGAATAGCAGAGCAAACACCAAATGCCTATTTCAGAGCAGAGGACTTCCTGATTTACGGCAAGTTGTGGGTAATAGAATTATCTCAGCTCATCAGAGGATGCAGACACTGTCCAGTTACTTCCCAACTGTGCAAATGCTTTTGTTCCGGGGCTGACAACTCTATACCTTTTCACCACTTCTCAGGTCCTTCTTCAGGTTGATGGAGAAAGCCTTTCAGCGTACAGCAAAAAATCATGCCTCCCTATCTTTCCCAATTCTTGCACATCCTCGGGAAACAATCACAGCTGCACCACAGAAGGGGTCCCAGCACCTCCTGCCTACCCACCCCCTCAGCACCATGAAGACATTAAAGGAAAAGGGAAAGAGAATCAAAAACCTGAACATTTAGGAGAGTGGCTGGAACAAAAGGAGCAAAAGATAGGGGAGCATAAGTTGTGTTGGAGTTTTTAGGACAATTATTGATAAGGCATGTATGGGAGTACTGATGAATTAACTCGGGGCAGAATAGTTGGTGTGTTTCTAGTTTCTCTGTCTTTGCTATGAGTCCTAGTTACATGAAGTCTGCATGGCAACTCCTCCTCCAGCAGACTGGCTCCGAGGGCACCATCAGCTCCCCGTCTGCCCAATCCTCCCATACGGCTGCTGCCAAGTGAGAAGCTCCAGTGCAGTGTCACTCTTTGCACTGCTAGCATCAAATCCTGCCTGATCCCCTATGGGTTAACCGTGACAGGCAGCTTTTCTGGATGTGTCAGTATTGCTACGACAGTGGCTGCTAAAGGGACAGAGGTAGGCAGGGGCTAATTCAATCTGTGACATTTAAGATCAATTATTTTTGCTGAGAGACTCTCACGGACCTGACTGATGGATGGGGTCTAATTCTTGTAGCTATTGTAAGGTTACCTCAGTCATGATCTATCCTTGATCAACAAGGCTGCTTCAGTCTCTGCTTCCCTTCATGTGTGAAGCAGCTGCCCTTGTTTTCTGAGGATGTGGGGTGGAACTGACACAATTAAAGGTCATCCTCCATCTGGGAAGAGAAAGTTCTGGTCTACAGTGAAGCACGGGGGCTGGTTTCCATTTTGTCAGAGTTATGTAATCTCTAAATAAAAAATAATTCTGCTGTTCACTACAAGATCTTGTTGCTTAATGCTCCCTAGAAATGTCTGCCAGATTCCTGTGCGAATGTAGTGTGTACACAGTGTTTTAAAACCTGCATAGACTGAAAGTTCTTAAAATTGTAAATGCAAAGCATTATTTTATAGAAGGGAATCTGTTCTTCCAACTGAGAAACATTAGTGCCTGATTTTCAGAGGTGCTGAAATCCAGTTGAAGCCAAAGGCAGCTGCTTTTGTTTTTGTGCTGCCCCTCTGAAAATTGTCTACAGTATTAACAGTACATGTTAATAATAGGCATGTAGGTGCAGGTGAGAGACATGGAAATAAAGTAGGGACACACAGGATACACACAGAAGGAAAACTAGACAAAAGGGGAAGCAGTCAAGCCTTTAAAGAAAAGCATCAACAACAACCATTTGCCACTTCAGATTTCATAATTCCTGATTCATAATCCAACTGAACTATGCTGCAAAACTGAACCCAAAATCTTCGGGTTTTCCAATTTAAATATGTATGCTCAAAAGCCAGTGACAAAAACTACATTTCTGCCCAGGATTAGGTGAGTGCACCCTTGCTTATTTTAGACCACAACATTTAATTAACTATTTTTTCCCCTATCCTCACATAAGTCAAAATGCACTAATGTTCAACAAAATGACCAGGTTGCAATGTTACCTCTTCATTCTTTGTATTCGTATTTCAATCTTCAACCCAGATTCATCTCTTGAGGATTTATTTTTTTCCTTTACTCAGAAAAGTTTCTTTTAACTCCTGATTTCTTTCTAACTGTGCTGAACCAGCATAGCTTAAAGTCAGCGGGATCCATGTACAAAAACAAAGGCTGTGTTTCACTGTGGCATCTATACCAGGACTGCAAGGGTGGCAGAGTTGGAAATACCCAGGACACAGAGAAGTTTCCATGGCACTGCTCACCTGGGCCATCCTGCTGACTTGAAGAATCTGGCACAAGGACATGGACAATGTGCGGGAGAAGGCACAAGGTACGGCTGGAGTGCATTATGCCCTGGGAAAGCACTGACTCCCCACCTTTCTGCTGAGGTGGTCCCTAGAGCCTCCTATGGGAACATTTTTGGGTTGTTCTCTTCAGCTTGAGCCTTTCTGTTAGGTTCCCAGATCATAGAATCATAGAATTCTTTGGATTGGAAGGGACCTTTACAGGTCATCTAGTCCAATGCCCTGCAAGAGCAGGGACATCTTTAACTAGATCAGGTTGCTCAGAGCCCCATCCAACCTGACCTTGAATGTTTCCAGGGATGAGGCCTCCACTACCTCTCTGGGCAACCTGTTCCAGTGCCTCACCACTCTCATTGTAAAAAATTTCTTTCTTAAATCCAGTCTAAATCTGCCCTCCCTTAGTTTAAAACCATTGCTCCTTGTCCTGTCACAACAGGCCTTGCTAAAAAGTCTGTCCCCATCTTTCCTATGGGCCCCCTTTAAGTACTGGAAGGCTGCTATAAGGTTTCCCCGCAGCCTTCTCTTCTCCAGGCTGAACAATCCCAACTCTCTCAGCCTGTCCTCATAGGAGAGGTGCTCCAGCCCACAGATCATTTTCGTGGCCCTCCTCTGGACCCGCTCCAACAGCTCCATGTCCTTCTTGTGCTGAGGGCTCCAGAGCTGGACACAATACTCCAGGTGAGGTCTCACCAGAGCAGATGCATACCTGTTATGTGATTAATAGCTGGATTTCCATCACCTGATGTGTCCTATCACATGGCATCATGTCACTTATATGTATCTTTGGGAATGAGGACTACAGGGATTACCTGGTGGCACTAACCATGAGAACAACCCACAAAGCCTATAACCTGCTTTCTGTACCATGCCTTCAGGGCCTTCAGAAGAGGATTGCAAGAAATGGACTGCATGCTGGACTAACCAGGTGTCAGGAAATACTTATCTTGCAAGCCATAGTTTGGCCATTCTTGAAATGTGTTAAAGAGGGGAAGCTAATTGTCCTCCAGAATCCATCAGGTGAAGTGCAAAGCTAGCAAAAAGAAATATGTTACTGCACTGAGCTCTGCTTGTCCAGAGTAGGACCTAAATATAGAAGAAGTTATGTGCAAGCCAGAAAGAAACCAGCTATTGTCTGGTTCCATTTCAATTTGTTGATCTAAACTCAGCTAATATGCTTAACTAATGTGTGTTAATATAAACTAGTGTGGTCAGGCATCATTGAAAGACAAACTTGATCCCATCAGGGATATTTTTAATTAGCTTCCAATGAATATCTATACCTTAGTTTCATTCTGTACATACACAGCATCCAGCATCTGTGGATATCCAGCATCAGCTAAGGTATCTAAACTTATAAACCTACAAAATTGTGAGTACGTATTTATGTGGAGAATCAGTTAGGTGCATCGCATTGTATACATGTCATAATACCTGATGTTATTCTGTTTGACTGCAGAAAATCACAAGATGTTTTGGGAAGGAAACAAAACCAAAAGGAGATCTGTCAAAGAACCCAGAGGTCTGCTATTTTAAAAAAATGCTTTAATCTGCCTCTAATCTCATTACCAAAATTCGGTTTTCCTAGGCCTAAGCCATGGACCAATGACAGTAAAACCATAAACCTGCACTACATGGGTAGGTTGTCTATGTGGTCAGCATCCTTCATTGGTGAGGATGCACTCATAGAAAGCAAAACAACAAAAGTCTTCCTCCTTCTGCAGTGATGGAGATAACTAAGTGGAGTTTACTGAGGCTTGCAAGGAAAAGTGAAGATCTAGCTACAGGTAATGATGCATTTAAGCTTTTGTTACATCCATTGTGCCTAGTTGTCACTTATTCTGGAGTGAATGCATAAACAGCAAAAGAAGCTGTTTCTAGAATACAGCTGCCACAAACAGATGCAATCACAGGGTCTGAAGAAAAGGGGCTTAGAGGTGCTGAGCAAAACTGGGATCAAAGGTTAACTTGGTGGCTGAATGGGCCATGGTAGCACTTCGACCAAGAGACAGGGTAGAAGAAAGAAAACACAATGGAGAGTCCTTCAAAGGGATTAAATAGGATCTGAATTAGAGATCAAACGTAACTGATTTACAGTAATTTGCACAGGATCAGAAAATTTTCACCTCCAAATCCAGGACATGTTTGCATCTGTTCCTGCTCTTGTTAAGGAGGTAACTTTCACCCTTTGATGTCAGCATCTTTCCTGTGCATGGATGTCATGTCCAAGATGTCCTTACGCAGGAATTTGGGCCAGGTCCGGTATATTTCAGTAGCAGGGAACATATTCCAATCTAATGCGAACACCCCTTGTACTGTGCATCCTTTCTTTCTGCATGTACATGACACTCCTGAGAGGTTCCATCAATCCACAAAGTACCAGGCAGCATGCCTCTCTTGAAACAGAGAAGAACTAAAGGAACCTAAAGATTACAAAACTGCCACAAATTTAGGATTTAAATCCCCTGCTTCTTCCCATGAGAAAAACCTTTCATCTTACTTTCCTGCCCACCCCAATGGGCACGCAGACACGCTATCTTCTTTAGAAATTTCACATACGTAGATTATAGCACAGTATGTATAAATTGCTTTTCTTTCACAGACCCTATAGAAGCAGTGCCCCAATTTCCAGAAATCTGTGGATCACAAGTTGAAAGCCACTGACATGAGGACACTGCACCTCATGGGGAAAGATGAGAAAAGCAGTGGATTAAAGATAGAGAAAATAAAGTTACTGTGGGCCAGTCATGTAACAGACTGGTAATCATCAAGTTTGCTTTTAAATCAAGGTTTGCTTTGTTTCTATGTATGTGCTCTTATTCAAACAGGAATTAGCTTGGGGCATCCCAGTTGTGTAAGTCAGCCCTCAGGTAAGACTCTGTGGTCCAGTTACTCCCTCCTCAGGCATGGAAGCCCATTAGAGTGATGATAACTGTGCCCAGTATTTGCATGCTTGTAACATATTTTGCCCCTTTACACCTAAAGCTCAGCAAGGCTAGATGATAAAATGCTTAGGGGCTGGTTTGGCCTTCTTATATTTAGAACTGTAAGCTGATGCACACCTGTAAGCACCCTGAAGGTGCTCTATATGCACCATCGTGAATAGAGCTCCACTCTTGCAGCCCTTTGACGTGAGACATTCTCAGCAGCTAACAGACATAGCCAGGAAAGCATTTTCCTTGCAGTACCATCCCATCATTAGCATCTACCATATATATATTGAACCCCTCACCCTCTTCTCTCCTATTTACTGGGAAGGCCACATTAGGGAAAATAGGTTATGCTGAAAGGAGCTTTACTGGGGGAACAAAAGCATGTGGCTTTCCACAAACAGATTACCAAGACAGTAAACATCCAGCAGTGTAGAGGGAAATCTCCAAAGTCTTTAAGAGAGCTGTACAGTTGTCATTAATGAAAAGGAGAGGAAATCTTTTCAAAGTGAAAATATGCCTAGATCTGCCCCTGCACATTAGAGAGGAAGGAGATCAGTTTTTAATGAGGTAGAGCCTGAAAAGAATTCCATATATGTTAGGTGATGTAAGAAGCATTCTGTCACAGGACAGAAAGCATTGCAACCATGCCTCACCGCATGAATTGAATTACTAGAAAAACAGCCAGAATCTAAATGTGGAAGATACCTCATCATTTAAGACTGTTAAAAGAAAACATGCACTGTTGCACGTAATCTTGCATTGGCAATCGAGAAGTGGACTAAATTATCTGATGCTTCAGTTCTCACTCATATGCATTTGTATTTGCAGAGACGGCACCTTCATAAAGACTGAATCTGAAAGGGCACCCTCATATTGCAACTTATAGCATCCCTAATGTAAATTTCACTAAGCAAGAGATCAGTGTGATTCACTTATCCATGCTGCAAGTATGATGTTTTTAAAGTGACTAAAGAACCTACGATCTGATCTATCCAACACTGTTTTGCTGCAACATTCCAGATATCCTGTACCCCAGCCTGCTCCATCCTTTAGAAACTGCCACCTTTGGTTTACTGGACTCCAAGTGAGATACATCACTTGGTTTGTTCAGCTTGGAGAAGAGAAGACTAAGGGGTGACCTCATCATGGTCTACAACTTCCTCAACGGGGGCAGAGGAGGGGGAGCTGCTGATCTCCTCTCTGGTGACCAGCGATAGGACACGAGGAAATGGAATTAAGCTGCGTCAGGGGAAGTTCCAATTGGACATTAGAAAAAGGTTCTTCACTGAGAGGGTGGTCGGTCACTGGAACAGGCTCCCCAGGGAAGTGGTCACGGCACCAAGGCTGTCGGCACCAAGGCTGTCAGAGTTCAAGGCATGTCTGGACAATGCTCTTAGTCATATAGTTTAGCTTTAGGTAGTCCTGCAAGGAGCAGGGAATTGGACTTGATGATCCTTATGGGTCCCTTCCAAGTTGAGATATTCTATGATTCTATGATTCTATGATAATTCATCTTAAAAAAACAATGGAGAGTGTGGGGACAAGAGAAACAATTCATGCTATTTAAACATGTACATTTTGCTTCTCCATTCTGACAAAGAATGAAGGATCCAGTATCCTGCATTGCCAGTGAGGGCTCATTAAAAAAGGCTGCCCTGTGTGGCTAAAAGCACAGGTGACTGTACTGCTTGCAACAGATAATAGTCTCCAGCATGGTCTTAAATCCAAAGGGACCCTCTGGAGGAACCATACTAGGAATCAAAAGTATTGAAGCCATGACCCCTGGCTCGAACGGAGGCTGCTCAGAGTGTCATAGCGTCCCTGCAAATAGCTGACAGTAGATCTGCCTCACTGTCACTTACAGAATGGACTCGAATCTCTCCTAAAGCACAATATTAGAGTGGGGCAATCAAAGACCTAATTAGCAGTTACTGCATCAGGGAATGGAAGGTGGAAATGGGGCTAAGCACAGCGCAGGGATGCATTTCTCTTTCACACAGACCCTGTACACTGACCCCCAGTAGTCACCCACAGTTCACCTTCAGCATCTGACCCAGATCTCAGAGGGAAGGCTGAACATGAAGCTCTGTGCTGTTGCTACACCTCTGATAGATGTGCTGCAGTATGTCGCTGAAAGCCTGACAGTTGTGTTCCCTAGGGGCACCCAGGCTTCCAGCATCAGTTAGGTGAAAGGCAGCTGCCATTCACCCCAGCACCAGCTGGAGAAGCCACAGCAATGTGTAAAGAGTGTCAGCAGTGAAAGCCTCAGGGACGAGGAGGGAAAGAAACGACGTCACTGTAATGGAACCTTTCCCTGCCTGTCTGTCTGTCTGTCTGTCTGTCAGCAAGGACTTCTAAGTCAATAAATACCAGTCAGAACGCACAATTCCAGCTGACCCACAGTCCCCCCTTCATCTCTGGAGAAAATAAACATGGGCTGTGGGTGCTGAGCTGCTCTGCCTTCTTCAGAGCCTCCATTGTATTTGTGTTTGCAGCGTTTCAGCCAGCAACACTGGGCAACGTTCAGTCAGTTCTCCCAGGAACTTGGAGGAACTCCCTGGTTATTATGAGATTACCCCTTCACTGCAAAATAAACGGTTCTTTACAGATACTCTCTCAGGGGTGTTCCCTCACAGATGTCCAGGAGTCAGGAGGGGTCAGGACAGGAGGGATTTGACATTGTGTATAAATCCTCTCGGTGCAAGCTGGAGCCCCCAGAACAATGCCATTCACTTTCCAAAGCATCCACGGGAACAGGAGCTGCCTCTGGAAAGCCTAAAGGAGGCTCTCTGTCTCACACCTCAGTGTGCAGCAGCACCTTGCATGTCTGCAGGCAGCTCAAAATCGGATGCAGAAGGGAGCTCCTGATCACTTGTGTCTGACCAGAAACACCAGTTGCCATATCCCAGTTTTCCCTGTTCCTAGGGGAAAGTGTTTTGGTTTGGGATTCTCTCGCTATCTTAATCCACATCTTAATAGAGCCATTTGTCCTTGCTATCAGTAAATGTTCACAGTATAGTTGTCTACTATAATAAACTACTGATTTAATAACAAAAGGCCCAGCACCCCTCATGCTTGCTATTTGCTTGGGGGGGAATGAAGGGACAGAAATGTCTTTGTTTCTCAACTTGCTAACAGCAGTAGCAGACTGCCATATTTGGTCCGGCGATTAAAGAGAGTGAGACATACTTCACCCGTGGGCTTCACAGGTAATTCATGACAATGGAGTGATTCAAATGCTTTCTGGATTGTATTCCACTTTCTCCAAATTGGACCCTGGTGGTGACAGATCCCTCCAGCCCTATTCTCCAGGACCACGATGCTGCTTGCTACTAGCCTCATCCCATTCCCAGTTTCCAGTTCCAGATTTTCTGTACCCTGTTCTTTGAGACTGTAAGTACACTAAGGCAGTGACTGTTTTACACAATGCCTGGAAAACACCTGATATGCTGAGACGCTCCATCAGCAACTTATTCAAGCCACTTTTTCTCCTTCTTCCCCCCACCCCCTCCAAACAGTTAAAAGAGAAAAGGATTTCAAGGTACTTCAGTCTGGTAGGGAAGGTGCAGGATTATTTGTTTGCTTCTTTGAATTAAAAAAAAAAAATCATTACTGCCAATTTTTGACAGCAGAGAACAGAGGGGATTTTCTTCAGAAAAAACATAGAATATACAAATATTCTAGCAGGTTTCAGGTCATTTGTCTCCTGAGCTATTTGGGGTCATTCTGAAAGCCAAGGCTGCTTCACAATTTGCAGAATTTGCTTTTTGTGTTTTCACCTAGAGCACTGTTGTTTACAAGGCAGTCCTGAAGCCTGAGAAACCATATGAACATCACATCACAGTCCTGAGGCTGAGCTAGTATGAAGGCGAGACACACTTCACCAAACGTCGGACAGAAGAGTGACCCAACAGGACACAAGGGTGGAGGACTGATCTCACAGGTGACATGCACAAGAGTGTGTGGCATAAGGTGTTCAACAGAAACTTCTCAGAGGAAAGGGCAGAACAGCAATTGTGAGTGGCGTGAGCTGGTCCAGGGGGCACAGTCTGCTTTGCTGCACAGTCAGAGCCCCTGCTTCCCGCAGCTCTGCAGCCCATGCAGAACTCACTTACTATAAATCATGCTCTAGAAATCATAGCTTATATTTTTAAAAGCTTCTGACAATTGCAGTTATGGAAATAACTGTGAGAACCTGAACCAGGGGTAAACCATTGCAGCAATGTAGAGCTGCCTCGGAGCTGGAAACAACAGTTTTCGCATCACCTTCTCAAAGTATTTCAGTCACAGCCTCATTAACTCAATTATTCTGCATCAATGGAATTTGGCACTTTCAACGCATAAATACTGTATTTTACCAATACCTGTAGTCAGGTACCCAACATCAGTTTCTGACCAGCTTGCAAGCCAAAGGCACGCAAAGCCACGGAACAGGCTCTTTGTGGCAAGGGAGGCAGTCCTGGCACATGGCAGCAGCAAGGCTGAGGACTGTGATCTGATAAGCTGCTGAAGCCATCTACAAGTTAACTCCTTCCCAGGCACATACTGGAAAAGAAGTCCTGGACTATGATTCTTGAAACAATACTTCACTAAACAAGGCCCTGACAATGGAGATAGATTGCCTGGAGGCATTGTGAGGCCAAGAAAAGATAAAAGCTTTCTTAAAAGAATGGTTGAAGATATTCATTGCCATATTGTGGTGATGACTATTTTCAGCAGATACAGGCCACAGCTGCACATGTTTGTGTGAAGAAAGGAAGACAAGAATGAAAGGATTTTTTTAATATCATTACCGTTTGGTCCCATCTCATTACAGAATACACAGGAGCTGGCTTTGCAAAGGATGCGTTCTTTTGAATCCTTGTGGTTTGGAGCCAGAGCTAAGGTAAATAGTTGTTAATTAATTTAATTTAAGCCATTAATGAGATACAGAATCTAACTCACTTTACAGCAGCGTAGATCCTGGCCTATATGCTATACCAGGTCTACGTACTGTATAAATAATACCGTTAAGAAACTATTAATGTTGCAAAGTCAAATACTCAGAAGTTAAGGATCATCAGCAATAAGCCTGACCTTATTTTAGCCCTATCTATGGGCTACCTTACCATCTTTAATTACATAACCACATAACAATTTTTCCACTGGATCTCTGTTGAAGATCCTGTATATTTCAGGTATTCTTTTATACTCATTGTTCAATAGGTGGTTCATGCCTCATGTACTGCATATCATCCAAACTCTGCTCTGAAGCCTGAATCATTAATTTTATGGGGGGAGGGGGGTTTCTGTAATATTTAATTTTTGAATTTCCAGTGTGTGGAAATTCCTGTTCTGTTTCCGGAGACAAGCATCTGAGGTCCACACCTCTCCCCTGCCATGTTTCCAGTCCTACCTGTAAGCCCTCCACCCTTTCTCAGAACAACAGGATATTGAGCCCAGCAGCTCTTCATCCCAATGTCTTTGTTCCCAGTACTTTGGTCGCTGCTCCCTACCTTCTGCAGTCTTGTCAGAAAGGTTCCTTCTCCTCTCCCACGCTCTGTCAGACGAACACTGAAACCACAGCAGAGGCAGCAACACTGTTCATCTCCTGTGCCCTGAGACAGCGTGGCCACACCACATACCCCACTGCTCCAGTGGGCAAGAAGGTTGCCGTCCACCCCTGGGTTTGAGAATGGGCAGAAATCCTTCAGAAAACGTGCATCTCTAATGTCTTTGTGCAAAGCGGAAATTTCTGAGGCTCATAACTTGACTAAATGTGGGAAAATTATCATGGAAATAGGCAAGTATACATTCCTGACATCAGAGGGATCCTCCGCCCCAACTGCTGATCAAAAGACAAGTCTTTCATCCAAATTAGGTAGGGATTATTAGTTCTTACTGGTATCTCTTTCAGGTTTTTTTTAGCATATACATGAGAATAAAGACTCCCTAATTTTTTTCTGAAAACTCAATTAATTATTTTTCCTCCCTTTTTCAAAGAAAGGGGAAAAGAAGGATGCAAGGTACAGAGATTAATCCGTGACGTGGGAAATTTCATCCTGGTTATTTCAAATGTAGCAAAGTTCATACACAACTGAAAACAAAGCATTATAATGATGTGGCATAAATTTTCAACATACTTAATCATAAACATTTCCTTTTATGTTGACTATAACAATAAGTTTCCAGGACTATTTCTGTTAAATGGAAAACAAAACTCTGTTTTGCTCTTATATTGATTAAAAGCTGTGCTAAGATTTTGCAAATATTTAGTCAAAAACTTGTTAATAATCCTTCCTACGTTGTATTGATAATGTTTGGCTCAGTCTGAGCAACCTCTTCAACTGAACTCCCACAGCCAATGCACAGCTATCATAATGCAGAGTTTTACCTTCCTGTCCCAATATACATGGCACGGAAAAAAACAGAGCAGTACAGCAGGGTGCCCAATACAAATTAACCAGGGGATCATTAAAGACTCCAAGCTATCAGCCTGGGGACTCGTCTTCCTTTCCTTCTCCTGCCAGCAGCCCATCCACCTTCCCAAGCCCCACGGCCACTCTCCTTCAACCCCTTGCCCATGCCACCATGGCACACCTTGGTCTCTACATGGGGTGGGCAGCTGGCCAGGGCCCATGCTATGCAGGTCACATGGAAAATAGGCTGGAGAACAACGGGAAGCCATCATTTCTCGTGCTAAAGAAAGCAGTGACCAGAAGTGAACGAGCAAAATGCTTATGTCCCTTACTCCTGTGACACTATGGTCAGGGTGAGCTCCAGCTCAGTTTTTTATCACTCTTAGCATCAGGGTTGAGGACTGATTAGAAAACTGAATTGCCTTCTCCCCAGAAAGGCCGGAGGAGAAGGTGATGTTTCTGGGTGAGGTGCTTTGAAAGGGGATCCCAAAGCACGCTGATAAGGGAGCCGGCAGTTCTGCTTCTTCAGTGGTACCTGTTTTGTGGACAAACAAATGACTTCAGTTTCCAATGCTGTAAATCTGGAACCCCTCATCACCACCAAATTAATAAAAACATCTTTAAAAAGTGAATAAAAAACATGTAAAAAGCGCTAAGTAGCCAGCAGTCTGGTGCTTGAAGCCCAAGATTGGATGGTAGAGAGGGAGCAGGGGGTCTCTTTCTCACCTAGGTAATGATTATACAAGCCCCATAAGGACATAGTTAAATCAAGTATTAAGAAGACTGCACTTAAGAGGGGGAAAATATGTCAATCACACTTTGCCTTTGACAAAAGGAAATTCCTTGAAACTGAGAATGGGGAGAGAGTGGGAGGGAGAGTGTCTCGTCATGTGGGTGGCCAGGAAACTGGAGGCCAGAAAAGTACGAGAGAGAGAAAGAGTAAGAGACGGGGCGGGGGGGGGGGGGGGAGGGGGGGGCGGGGGGGGGAAGACCAGACTGAATTCTAATCCAAATGCTGTGAGGCGTTCACACCAGGCCTTGTGAGAATATTAACAAGGTTACAGGAGAGGGGCCTTTAGCCTCAGGAATTATTAGTGAATATGGAATTATATTTGCGCAAACACAACCAGATGCAAGCAGCTAAATGCTCTGCAGATGTGAAAGGAGACACAGTGTGTTCCAAATGGGCAGCAGCTTCGTGTGTTTTAACCCTCCATCGTGGTGCCTGGTTGCCTGTCTGAGAGGGCTGCTTTTCCTGAAATGGCAATGGGACGGGAGGGACAGAGTCTTCTTTTTCATCAGGAATTTTAACATGGGTACACTTTAGGGATTATTCTTCCCCAGAGCCACCAGCATCTCCCAGCTGACTGACTATCATGCTGAAGAATACGTCCTGACTACATTCTTTTATCTCTCTGTGCCTTAGATTAATTTCCTGCAAGTTTTCATTTTTCTTCCATTTTGCCATGTCTTTTTCTAAAATATCCCTGTCTTCCTTCCCTGTTTTCCTCATTGTTTGCTCTGTCTGGTTGCATTGTCTAACTCCATCGTGGCCTGAGCAGTTAGCCCATATGCACGACATTGCAGGCTGTTTCCATTAGCATGAGAAATTGATTACAAGAGCCAGGTATTTCTTTGAAGCAATCCTGTTTTACTACAAACAAAGTCCTGCTTCTTGAAATATAGTAAGATTGAACAACAATCCGTTGCTTTGCTCATGATCCCAGATCTGCTTGCAGTCAGGGCTCTGCTCAAAAAAGCTCCTTCCCTTGGCTTTCTTTCAAGGCCATTGTGTATTCACTTCATTTCTTCTACCATGATTTTTGGGTTTGCTCCCTGCCTATTTCCTCCCGCTTTCCACTGTTTCATTCACTCTAATCAGTCCTCTGACCCTGCATTCAATGTTTACTTTGGGCAGTAGCCTCCATTGTTTAAGTTATTACTAAACACAGGGTGTTCCCTCTTTTAGCCAGTGTGGAAGGCAGCAAGCACACCTAGCACCCTGAGCGGGATTTATGGATGATTCGAAACCAAAAAGCTGCCTCTCAGCTCCCAAACTCACATTATTAGGTGCATAATACCAGTAACTCAGTGTCTCAGTTGAGAATGCAGCATCATCATTCTAGATGAATCACTACTCCCAAAGTAATTACAGTCCCTACTCTGAAGAGGAGAGAGCATATACTGAATCTTTAAAGATCAACTTTATCAATTTAAGTACAAAGCCACTGAAATGGCCGTAGGCATAATTATAAAGGTTTTTAGTGTCGCTCTGTGGCAGGGTTAAGACTTCTGCTCAAGAGGAAATTTTCTGCTATGAAGAATGGTAGCAAATGACTGTTCATCCTATAGAATTGCGAATGTAAAAGTATGGATATCTGGAGGCTTATGTACGTGGGATTTTAACAGATTACAGTTTGACTTGGGTGAGTATGCTAATCGTGATTTTAATTACTGGAATGGTTTGAATGCCTATTAAGTGAGCTCTTGCCCATTTATTTCCTTGAATCACAATGCTTGTTTTCGAAAATAATCACAACATTCCTACAGTATGGCTTGTGCAAAATTATTGATGATGTATGCCCTCAAATTTCATCATCTTTTAAAATATTTTCTATCACTGAATGCGTGTTTTAGAGGCAATTAAAGACTCCAGAGTCAGGGCAGAATTTTCAAACTCAGGCATGCTTTACTGGTTATTCTTTACTCTCTGTGAAAAACACAGTGTACTCTTCTTAACAGTACAATATCTATGGTTTGATTACAAAACAAATTTTCCAGTAATTTCAGAGATGTATTTGAATATACCAATTTGCTTAGAGATTAAAAATCAGGCATTTTTAAAAATGGACCACCCATTACCAGACCTCTCTTTGTCTCCTATCTTGGTAAAAAGAATACAGACTCCAGCAACCCAAGAGTGTGTAAGGCAGGAGGCTGCCCAGTGAAAAGGGAGGGTGGAAAAGTATCACATCTTCATAGACAAAACGCTTATTATTCTGTGACAAAAATTGTTTCCTATTAAAACTGTCAAATAAGAATTTTGTTCTCTTAGTATTTAAGGAGGAGTCAAGGCATCAATGGGAGAGAGCAGCAAAAGAACTTCAACCTCCGCTACAAAACAGACTAAAAGCTCTGCTAGCTCCTACATAAGTGGAACTCATTGTAACCTTGCACAAAGACTTTTTTTGACGTGCTTCTTGTCATTAAGCTGTTTTTTTTGGGGTATTTTTCCTGCTGCATGTAATCTTGTATTCCTCTCAGGCAGGGCCCAGAGGCTGCTCAGTGGACCACTGCCTCCCTTCAACATGGCTGCCACTCCCCAGTGCTCTGGACAGGCCAAGAGCAGTGGCAGGCCTCAGCTGGTGGCCACGCTGAAAAGGTTTTTCCCCATTGTTCCCAATGGAGTCTGTGTTTTATGATGCCTCACAGTATAGGCAGCCACCATCTCCCCTGAGGGCAATGGCAGTTTCTGTTTCATGGAGAACAATGGATGATGGTGGCCAGTCCAAAAGGGAATAATGCTGTATGGGGGGAAAAACAACAACAACAACAAAACAACTTTTAGTCACAAAAAATAACAGCAAGTATGGCCATTCATATGAAGCATCTGGGAGGAAAGCACCTATTGTGCTAGATCCTCTTTACAGACAAGCTGAGAGGGAGGTGGGAGGCAGCGTGCTTGTTTTCTGCACTGAAGGGAAAGCCAGGAGCACCCTCCCTGGAGGAGTGATGGAGAGGAAGGCGGACATGTGTAGACGGCTGGCTCCAGGCTTGTAGGCAATGTGGGCAAAATCGTATTTTGCTGCCCAAAGAAGGGACAGGGTCACTTCAGCCATGAGATGGGGGAAAGGTGAGGAGCTGAGGCAGAGGGCTCAGGGAAAAGCTGTGAAGAGCTGATAGGTCACTGCCACCATCACCAAGAGGCCAGAAGAGCTGGAGACATGGACCGATGCTGCTTGGCAGTGCCACCCTCCTGCCCAGCCAGAGCTGGTGCCCATGCAATCCCCTCGCTCCCTCAGCAGTGGCAGTCGGCCTGGCTCTCTGAGTCTGTGGCATAAGAAAAGCAGGTGGCAGAGCAGTGAGGTTTTCCTGCCACCCCCAACCAACCCGATGCTCTAGGCAGCTGGTCACTCTGCCTGAATTAAGTGGCAGTTTGGCCTACAAGGGGAGTGGGATTGTGTGAGCTGGGGGAATTTCATACATTCACAGGATAAAGACAGGCTAAGGGAATGCAAACAAGGGGGTCGTGTATGAAGAATGATTAGTGGTGGGAGGTGACAAATCAGCAGGAATTTGGAGTGCAGAAAGCAGAGGGTTTAGAGTCTATTTCAGCAACTTTTAATTGCTCTGGTGAAACAAAGCAGCTCAAACCCAGTCAAAGTATCCCATAAACCACAGGTGTTCTGCGTTCCCTAGATGGGAACACAATAGTCAGAGCATAGCCATGAACATGCATATAAATGGTAAAATTAAAAAATAATATTGAAAATCTTTATCTGGTTGTGATATTTAATATTACATTAACACACATGAGTGATTTTTTTAGAGATAATTATAACAACTCTGCATTTTATGTACTTCAATCTTTCCGGTATCTAGAAATACCAGCAAGATATGGCTGTGCCATATCTACATTTCTGTAAAGTGTTTATTTTGGTACTTCGTGACAGTCTTGTTTTTTAAATTAACATAAAATAATCAGTGAAGTGTATATTGAACTGTGCATTAAATGGATGTTAAATCATTACCAGGTCAACAGGGGTTAAGCCCCTGATCTCATTTTAGCAATTAGTATTTTTATTAACCACATAGAAGAAAATATGAAAGCACTGCTAGTAAAGTTTGCAGAAGATGCACAGTTTGGTGGAATGACAAACAGCATTGAGAAAGAGCCAGTTATACACAGCTGGGTTGTTTGGTAGGAAGGGGAACTCATTAAAGCAATGTGTCTGAACACACATAAATGGGGAAGGTCACACACCTGGAAACAAAAAAACCTATGTCACTCTTACAAGTTGAGGGACTGTGGAAATCACTGACACTGAAATTGGGAGACAGAGATCAGACAGAAAGAATGTAAGCTCTCAGTGCGGTGCAGCAGCTAAAACTATTCTCAGATATAAAAATGTTATTTATTGTTCTATCAATCTGTGCATCACCTGCAAACTTTCTTAGCAACACTTCCATTTTTTTTTTAGCAGATGGTTGAGTAGAAGCAGACAAATGATATTGAGAATAGCACTAGTATTGTGGCACATTTTGGTGCTTACCATGAACAGAAGAGCTTGAAAAACTGAAAAGATTAAGGAGCCACAATTATAATTTAAAATGTGTAAAGCCTATTTTATGACAGTTTTGAAAAAAAATCAGTCCATGCCATTTCTTTAAGAAAAAAAAAAACAAACATTCTTTGATTATAAGGGGAGAAGATTTCTGAAAGTAAAGCATTGTTTAGCTTAAAAGGCAATGACATTATACAATCTAAAACTGGAAAGTGAAATTAGACTAATTCATATTGGAAATAGGGCATATTTTTTAGGAACTGGAACAATTTATAAAAATAAATTATAGGTTTTACATCAATGACTTTTCAAAAGTGTCTGGTGCCTAGTGACCCTTGATTTAAATGCAAATTAGACAAGCAGATCTCTCTGTACCCTACTCTCACATCTTTAAGATTCTTATTCCAATAAGCAGGTTGAGGGATTCACTTCATTATTTTTTGTAGAGTCTCTTCGGAGAACCTTGGACAGACATGTAAGTCACAGGCAAATCTTCACACTGTAATACATCCTCTAGAGAAAGTGAGAGAGATGTCCTGCTAATTGCCATTGTAAAAAGGCAGCCGTGAGATTCTCTTACTAAACTGAAAAACAGTTACAAAGCAGAGGTTCAGACTGTGTGAATTTCTACCTATTCCTAAATTTTCCAAATCTGTTTGCTTATGAGATTTTTCCTAACAGACAATTTCTTAACTTTGCCAAGCTTGTTTAAAACTTTTAAGTTTTTTTCATTTTTCTATTAATTCTGGTAATAATATTTGCAGTCTTAATTGTCTTTAATATGTTCACAGATATGGAAATACCACCATCATCGTATCACCAGCGTATACCTGAAGAAGTCTGGCAGATAGGGGAAATGATTAGGAGACAGAAGACCATCCTCACTAATAAGGTTGCCCAAAGTAAAAGTCTAGTCCATGGACTGTTACTTGAAGATGTGCTTCCACTTCAGAAAGGAAGAATCACTGTTGCATACCAGCAAAAGCCTCCTCAGTGCCTAAGATGATTATGAGTGAAGAACCAGTCTAGATGGTGATTTTGTCAAACTGTTTCCCAGATTTGTTCCAGTTTTGCAAACAACTTAACAGATCTTTGGGTACAATGGGGTGAGGGAGTACAGGAATCTAGTGAAATATATTTTGGGTCATATTTGCATTGATGCGTATTAGTATATTGAAGTTTTAAAAGGAGGGCATTTATGTAGGAGATAGGAAGGTCTCAGAGCAGCACCTAAACTAATAAATTTCCTTCTTTCCAGGGCTAAATTCCTGTAAGAATACCAAATTATGAGAAAGTACTCTATATCTGGCCCCCGTGCTTCTTACAACTTCTTTTCTCTCTTTTCTGAGTCTTGTGTTCTTTAAAAGCAGACAGATATGGATGATACATCAGCATTAATTTTTTCTTTGTTTTTTCTTTCTAAGTCCATTGACATAGCCATTTTTTTCTGTCTGTGGATTTCATTTAACTTCTATAGGGTAAGTATGTCCATTCACCATTTCCACTGACAGTCCCTAAGAACACTTATCTGGACAGCAACATTTGCATATAAAACTGGATTTCAGATACAAAAGACAGGAGTTATTAAAAGCATTGCTTATGTTACAAGCAAAAATATGTTAAGCGTTTTAGAGATACAGAATAAGATAGCTCTCTGCTGGGAACAATGATTGAAGGTCTCCTCAGACACCCAGGCTGGATTAACCACCAGAAATAATAGCAGAATTGGGTTTTCTATTTACTGTAGTAAAGCAACCTTGTCTATAAACTTCTTATTGCTGCAAACCAAAGGTGTGTGTCTGGGGAGGGCAAATTTTTCCCCTTGATGTTCCAGGACATGGAAATACAATCCTTTTTCAGACACAGATGTTTGCAATAGAAAACTTTCACTCTGCTCTCTTCTGTTTTTAATCTGCCCATGACAGGAAACACAGATTCAAAATGAATGTAAAGAACACAGTCACCATAACTGATGATAATACAAAAGAACACGTAGGAAAGATTTCTTTTTCCCAACATATTATAGGGAGAAAAGGTTTACAGATTTCAGAAGATTCTAGGTGTTTTTATTTCTCAGTGGCTACCAGTACAGTGTTTTTCCATGAACTTCACAGGATATAGCTCTCTGCAATGCTATGATACTATCAACAGTTTCAGCATACAAACGATAATACAACACTTCTTCATGCTCTCTGCCAGATCTTCAGCGCTTTCAAATGACTAACCTGGCAAAGCTTCACTGAACAGGTAGATGTATAAAAATGGTCAAAGATTCTTCCATAGCATGTGTAAAATGTAAAATGAAACAGGTAAGAGTAATTGATTCACCCTCTTCAGCCAGTCTTGCTGCTAACCTCTAGGCTCTCAAGAATTTCAAAGATGTGCTTTTAAACTACGCCAACCTGCACGTCTCAAGTGAAGTTCTTTATGTATGACAATGTGAAGGGGTTGACTGGACTCTTTCCTGTGCTTTTTGGTTGCCTGTTCCAACTTCTCCTCTTACTCTGTTCTTCCGATCCCACCCTACCTGGTCTCCCTTCACTGCCTTCTCTAGTTTGCCTAAAGCCCTTTTCCTTGCTCTTTCATTCAGGTAGTACCTTGTTGATGACATCCTTCACTTAAAAAACAGTGGGAGTCACAAGATTTACATGGTGATTTCTGCAAATTAATTTATCATGCTGTGTGTCATACACTCTGATCTGTGTCCATTTTGTCTGTTTAGACTATGAGCTATTTGGAGCAGGGGCTGTCACCTGGTGCATGCTTGAGCAATGCATAGCACAAAGGGATCCTATTTTAGACAGTGCCTGAGCAATACTGTAGCAAACAATAAAAACAATTGTAATTATAATTACCTCTCCCCCAAGCTACATTAAAAAACACGATCAAACACTCAGAAACTGAGAAATGACATCATCAACTCTGTGATGTGATTTTAATTCATTTCCCTCTCTTCTTCTGTATAAATATTATGATATTGTATCTAGCTATATGATAGCATACTACTTTTTCTGCAAGGGTCTTGCTTCATTGATTATTGTTCATTTTTTAAAATATTTTTTATTCAAAATGGTGTCCTAAAACTTTCTTACCATAGGATTTTCTGTCATAATCCTTCAATTGAGTAGAAAAATACTAATTTCCTTCTACATTATTCTTTGTTACTTTTATCAGAGAATGTGAATGATTCAAGAGTATAGTGAAATTATTTTGACAATGCTGACTTGAATAGCTGTAACTCTTAGTCTATTTTAAAGATGGAAGATAAAGCACAAATAGATAAAGCATAAAACATATATCTCACATGTTAAATTAATAGACATAGGTTCTAATATTTTAGGCTGCTTCATGGTTTTAGCACATGGTATATTAGAACCACAGTAGCAAAAAATTAGCTTTTAGCTAGGAGTGCAGAGAATTTCTGCTCATTTTTCAGGTGAGGAACACAAAATGTAGTACACATTATTTTTGACAGTGGCAAGGAGTAAAGCCAGGTTTTCAAAATTTATTCAGCTTCTTTAACCAATCTTCCTTTTTACAATCTGCTGCCAACAACCACACAACTTCTAATTTCTGCATTAAATAAGATGAGGAGGCTGTGCATAAAAACTCTCTACACATCCCTAACTAATTCCCAGGACCCCATTTACATTGTAGAGCAACCAAGGCTGGGTCCTGTGTAAAGCACTGCCTCTTCCAGGCTTTATGAAAGTAAAAGTTTTGTGGGCTGTAGCCCAGCTACGGAGGTCTTTCTACCTGGAAAAAAGAATCACAGACTTTCTGTTCTGCTCCTAGCACTATCCTGCATTTTCACTAATCACTTATTTGAGCATATGCCTAAGTCTTCTCTTAAATAATTTTATGGCTATTGTCTGTAGTCTTTTCCTTGATTTTTCAGTATCTCTTTTTAAGCATGGAAACCCAGAGTGGACTTAGTATTTACTGACTGGTACCCCAGTACTAAAAAAATCACTTAATTGACCATTTCAGCAACAGGACTGCACTAGCAAATAGAGTTGCTTGTCCAACACAAACTCTAGATCTTTTGCAGAATCACTATGTCCCAGGAGACACATACTCATCTGAAAGATACGGTCTAGAACTCTTGTTTCTAAGTCAACAGTCAGTTTGGCAGTATGAAAAACAGAGAATTGCACTAGTGATATTTTGACTGAGTTCTGGTTCATGCTCACCTGTTACTGGTATTTTCCTAATTTGGGCTCAGTAGCAGATTCTGCATATCTAAACAGTCTTGAATGGATTCACAATGTGCATTGGGGTAATACGGGTAGGGGGAAAATGTCTAGGAATCATACATGAAAAAGGTCAGAAGAATTTCAGTGGCAGCAGTGGGAGATTTCAGAGGACAATAAATGTGAGCAGTGAATCTTTCTCCTCCCCTAACTTGGCCATCTCTCAGGATGCAAGCCGTCTTGTCTTCTCTGGGATTCTCAAGCCAACCTCTTCCTCTTCTCACCCGCCTTGCACATTCACACCACTCTCCCTCTCTGCCCTGCACCAAGAATATCCCAGGCTTATTCTTCTGCCTCTGCAAGATTTCTGTCACAGTAGTGGGCTCTTCTTGTTTTAAAGAGCTATTGTAAATATTGTATTGGATTTTTTCTTTTGGTTCAGCTTGAGTTTGGGTTCAACAAAGACTTTGAATTAATAACTCAGGCTCAGTTCTGGTTAAAGAAAAAAACCCAACTTTAATTCAAGTTTTTACTTTGGTTTCAGTTTGATTTTAAAACATGCTTTGTTTTAATACACTCCTATTATCAGAATGGTCTGAGTGATCACCATGTTTTTAGTGTTATTTACAAGTCTGTCAATATTTGTGTCAAGGGCACATTTCAACATAAATTATTCAGTATCTCTTTCTAGATTACCAGTAACAGTATTGAGTAGGGCAAAGCACAGGTCACCGTAGAACAAGTCTCCCAATTCAAATTTAACATGTACTTTTGGAAAGCTGTCAGCTAATCAGCCCTTAGTCATTTAATGTATGCTTCTCTGGTATGTTTAATTAGAATGCTCTGTGCTACTGTCAAAGGTATTACAAAAGTCTAAAAAGTATCACCTTTTACTGTTCCATTTATTAACTCAAATCCTAATAACCTTGAAAATTAACACTAGTACTTTTTAAGTAGTATTAACTATACCTTCACTCTATAGTCTTTTATCACTGAATCCCACATAGCTTTTTTCTTCATCATTTTGCCTCAAACCAATGTCTGACTTACTGATTTATAATAACATTATAATATTCATACTTAGTAGATGCTGAAAGCTTTCTCCTTGGTAATTACATACTGGAAAAACGTTTGTTTTTTAATTCTTTACAACTGAAAAGTTGTCTTAACATTTCCTTATCACATTATCTCAATTTTCTTTACAACTTTTTGAAGCTAAGTTTATATTGCGTTTGCCTCTTCAGCATCCCCCTCTTCACCACGTTAAAGACAGCTCTGCCTGCTCCAATTAGTCTCCAACAGAGAACAGTTCTAGTTGTGAGACAGAGGCTAAGGCATCTGTGCATCCCTACCACCATCAGGGTTGTCGCCTGATGCTCCTCACAAAGCACGTCTTCTGTCTCATATTAGTGGAGCAGCCACAGGCTCTTGTCTAATATTTTTTGGCATTAGGACCAGAAAATCTCAAAAAATATCACCTGGACTTTTCCATTTTTCAGCTTCTTCCCTGATGTTTCCTACAATTCAAGCAGCTTCATATGATTTTTGCCTAGTTATGTTCTCAAAAATGGCTGACACATTTTTGCTGAAACATAGCACTGAATAAAAATGTCAGACAAAGATGAACATTGCATATAGAAGTTTTCAGCTCAAATTACAAACAATATCTAAAGTGATGATGCAAATGATGAAAAAAATGTATGTATAATTTCTGGGTTCAAGCTGAAGTTCTTATTGACTGTGCAAAGTAGATTTTTTTACAATTTGTATTATAGTAGAGTCTGGGGAACTAAATGAAGATTAGGGTCCAATGTACTAAACAGAGTTTTAAAATTTAAAAATTGTTATTAACCAATGCATCAAAGTGAAAATAAATAGTTACGCATACTTACAGTATTTTTAGCTATTAAAATTACTTCAGGATTTTACAGTTAGGAACATCCTATGGTAATATCCTCAGTGACTGGGGTCGGACTAATCTTGCTCAGTACTGAGTTGGCTACTGGAAATAATCACCCGAACGATGCGTAGTGCCACTGATAACAGACCTACAAGTGCACCTTCTTTCCCGATTGCTGGTTTGTTTCCCCAAATCCACAGTCACTGCCCCAGATGTTTCCAGCCATGCAGATGAGCCATAGTTCACATCACCTGAACATTGGTAGCATTTTGTGACTTCCCAGCCTCAGAATTGAACTGGGTAGAAATTAACTGGGGAGAAACCTGGCACCCTTCCCAAAAGAGCCAGCACAAAGGGTCAATGTACAACATCTTCAGGAGAACGTTAAACTTTATTTATAAATTGTTACTTATTTGTTTTGGTTCTGTTATCTGGTGCATCGGAAGCGGCATGAGCACAAAGACCGGATTTGAAGATGCATCATGTCAGGGGTGAAAGATGAAAAGAGCTGCTTTGGCACAAAGCAGAGTAGATTCAGGGCAGAGTGACACTTTTCAGGGTTTTCTGTGGGGATTGACTTTAGATAGTTTGACGAGTAAAGAGGAGCGAGACGAGCAGAGGCGGGTTATCTTCAAGTAGGGCTCCGCCTGCGGATCTCTTGGTGGAAAAGCTGCCGGGTGCAGTCAAGCGGCCTGAGGGGAGCAGGGGTCGGGGAGACCTCGGAGGTTATACAGGGGCGGGGGGGACATACACTGCTGAGAAGGGCAAGTTTCAAGGGGAACCTGCACATGAGGCAGGACCCGTGAAAAAAAGAGAGGCAATAGGCTGCCGCCTGCACCACGGGCAAAGCAGAGCTGACAACCCCACCCTCCTCCGCGGCGCTCGGCTGCCATATAACCACTCCCCTCCCGGCGGCCGTGTCCTCAACCTGCCACTCCGGGACTGCGTATGCGCATTCCGGATGGCGGCGAACGCGCTGCTGAGCGCATGCGCTGATCCTTCCGGCCTTCTGCCCTGTTTCCCTTCCCCCCCACTCCTTCCCGCCTTTGCCATGGCGACACCGAGTGGATTGATCCGGGCCCTGCACCGCGGGACCCTCGGCCAGGTAACCGGCCTGGGACACTTCCCCCGTCCCGCGTGGGGCGCGGGGTCCCCTCCCGGTCTCTCCGGTTGGGCCGGCCCAACCGTCAACCCGCCCCCCGTGCAGCGGGCTGGCTCCGCGCATGCGTGATGAGGCGGCCGGGGCGGCGGGCGCCGCGCCGGCGGGGGCCGCGGGGGCGCAGGGGGGGGCTAGGCCAGGCCAGGCCGGGCCGGGCCGGGGCGGGTGCTGTGAGCTCCTGCCGCCCATCACGCCGCCGTTGTCTGCCCCGTCCTTCCTACTTTCCAGCTGGTTGTCTGTGGAGCCTCTTGGGCGTAGGGGCTTTTACTCCGCGGGGCACACGGGGTTTAGGGGCACGGGAGAGAGGGAGGCCTGAGCCAGCAAGTGAGGCGTGGGGGCGCAGCGTCAGCTCCTGCCGCGCCTGTTCGGTGTCTTGGTGGTCGTTCAAGTGCTGAGGTACCGCTGGACGTTATTCAACGTTGGTCTTTACTTTTTCCCTAGAGCACTGCCTTCCGATTTTAAATGTACCTACAGGCTACAAACTCTTGTCTTTTCCAGCAGAAAAAAAACCCGCATAGGTGTCTGAACATTAGTTAGAGGATGTATGTCAACCCTCTGCCTTGGTATGTAGACAGTTGTGGTGGGTAGTAGTTAAATTTGCTTAACGCATTTGGGGTTTTCATTGTAACCATAAGGAACAGGAACTTGCCTCCCCCCTGCATTACGAAATTGAAATAAAGGAGCGATTGATTGCATTGATTGTATCTGGGAAGATACTCTAAGCAATCAGCCAACTCAGCTAGGAATACATTCAACGAGCATGTGATTGTAGGCAACCTCCTTCATAAAGTTTTCTGTCTATAAATTATTTGCCTTACCAATCCAAATTTTTATGTAGCTTGTAGTCTTGTTTTTAAAATTAGTAGAAGAATGATTTATTAAAATAATCTGATGACAATAATACTAATGTTGCATCATTTTGGTGAATGTTTGTTTCTCTTAGCTGGACAATTGGCTTTTTCATGAAAATCATGCTTATGTTTGTGTATCATCCAAATCCTGAACGGTATGCTATGTTTCTATAATGGAACACTTTATCCAGAATGCGTGTCAGTGTAGATGTGTCTCATGTTCCTTGTGAGGAGAAACAGGATAAGCAGAAGATCAAAGATGGCTTTCAGTTTCTTGGTGTTATCCTTGCTGTCTGTGACCTTGCAGCAACTGAATTCTGTTACCATCAACCATGGAGTGGTTATTCTGAGAATTTCAGTCTAAAACATACACTAATACACAAAAAGTTAGTGTATATAGTGGTGAGTCTGGGTAAAGTACAAGTTGCAGGAATGTTTGAGTTATTTCAGAACTAGGATTTTTAAGGTTAAACTTAAGAAATTAAGGCATATTTTAGTTACTTATCAAGACAGCTAATAGTATGCAAATGACCTTCATTCTGCCCTTTCTATTGAGGAGGTAGAGTGAGAGGGAAAGAGGGAGAAGCTGTTATCCCATATGAAACTTTCCTTTCATAACCGATATTTTACTTAGTAACTGTATGCTTCCTACTAGGTGTTACTATGAGGCAGAGGTAAGGTTTCCGCTTATATTTTTTGTTTCAGCATTTGTGTATAAGACTACTTTGAATTTTAACCATGCAGAAGACCTAAAGAGTCTTGACATGGCACAGTCAATAATTTGTTGGGTGTTTCCATTCCTTTAGGTGCTTTGATTTCATTTCACTTATGTGTACCTAAATCTTTCTAGGTTTTTAACACTTAAAATTTGAACAGTTACACTGTCCCTGTAATACGTTTGCCAAAGCAAACAACATGCAGATCTTGCAAAGATGCTTCAAACCACTCTTTATTTTTAGAACAAGAACTGCAAAGTTCCTTGAAAAATATTGAAAGGGTTTGTATATGCTTATCTTTCCAGCTACTCATAGTGGCTCTTTGGGATCCATTCAGTATCCTAGCAGGTACCCTCCCCTGCCTTCATTCTTCTAGCAAAGGATTCTGGTTTATCTTGTGTAATAGAGAAATCTGCTCTGAGTGAACTTGGCTCTGTTATATCTTAATATTAGCTCTGACATAAACTTCTTTGCCACCTGTGCGTGGCCCATCAGATCAAGATTACTCATCAGGTGCTTTGTCACCTGGTTACTGTTACCTGATGTCCTTTAGATGTGATGGGTCTGAGAATGTACTTCCTTCCTCTTATTCTTTAAATGTTTTAATTTAAAAAACAAGAAGCCCAAAGTTAGTGTTGGTTATGTAACTTCATACTGCCCGCCCCCAAATAACAATAGTAATTTGTTTCTCTGATTTTAAATTTGCAAGTCCAATAGGCTGTGGGCTTTTGTCACTTTCCTCTCTCACTTTAAGTGCCCTCTTATGTCTATCTGGAAAGAATTGCACTGGAATTGAAGTGGTACTTCAGTGCTTCTTCAAAAGAATTGAAGAAAAAAACCTGACTTCCTAATTTATGCTGTTCCTGTTGCCAGACACTTCAGAGTAGTTCAACTGTTATGGCAGAGAGCTTGGAACAGATCATGTATTTGCTGTGTGCTAATGAGGAATATTCAAATTTCAAGCTGGAAATGTGTTTGTCTTCAAGCTCGAGCAGTATATATCTACTGACACCCTTATAGTTTTGGTGTTTAAGTATTTGTTAATGCCGTCATAGTTATTAGAAGATGTAATTTCTGTGGTTTCAGCTTTGTTTCACTGTAGCGCACAGTTCATCGTTATGCTGGATTTATCATGCTGTGGAAAAGTTCCTCTATACTTTTTGTTGTACGTATTTCTAGTACACAACTAGAATATGTAGACATAATGTATATGGTTAAGAAGAAAGTAACTTTTTTTTGAGAGATTAATTATATTTTGGGTGAGACAACTCATGGGTTGAGATAAAGACAGTATAATAAGTAAAGCAAAAGCCATGAGTGCAAGCAAAGCAAAACAAGGAATTCATTCACTACTTCCCATCAGCAGGCAGGTGTTCAGCCATCTCCAGGAAAGCAGGGCTCCGTCATGCATAACCGTTACTTGGGAAGACAAACACCATCACTCCAAATGTCCCCCGCTTCCTTCTTCCCCCAGCTTTATATGCTGAGTATGACATAATATGGTATGGGATATCCCTTTGGTCAGTTGGAGTCCGCTGTCCCTGCCTGTGTCCCCTCCCACCTTCTTGTGCACCCCCAGCCTGCTCGCTGGTGGGCTGGTATGAGGAGTGGAAAAGGCCTTGACTCTGTGTAAGCACTGCTCAGCAATAACAAAAACATCTCTGTATTATCAACACTGTTTCCAGCACCAATCCAAAACATAGCCCCATACTAGCTACTATGAAGAAAATTAACTCTATCCCAGCCAAAACCAGCACAGAGTCATACAAAGTTTGTATGGTTTGAAATAGCCTTGAGATACAAAGATTGGTTTGAGTCCCACAGTCCCATGGATGATTATTTTACCTCTCAGTGAGTGCTGCACAGAAGACTTCTCTGGTGAATGTTTAGTCAGGACCACTGCAAGTATGAGACCTTCACATCCAAGGAATCTTAGCCAACATGTTGGTAATCTTAGCAGCTCATTTAGGAATGTTCCTCTGTCTTTACCTGAGTTCATGTATATGAAAAAATGCCACAGTATAGATCCCTGTAGGTAGTTTCTCTGGGTTGCTTTACAGTTTGTGACCAAAGGTGGTGCTAAAATCAAGACACATTTACTGCTTCTTCCTCTACTGTGACAGCCTAATGGGTCTCAAGGTCAAAGTTAGACTTATCCAGCATGCTTTGCTCTTAACAAATCCATGTTTGCTGTTGTTTTCCTCTGGTTATCTTCTAGGGAATTGCAAAAGATGTTTTCTGTTCACTGAGAATTGATGCTAAGCAGACTACCTCCCAGACTGCTCCTCTTTTCCTGTATTTTTGGAGACAGGAATGACATTTGTCCTTTTTTGGTCTTCTAATACTTTGCTAGGCCTCTGTGAACCTCAATGATTCTGGCCAGTATTCTCAGTACTTTAAGAAGAGATCTTCAGACTGGTTGGCTCTGATGAAATTTGATTCATTTTTTAAGTAAGTATTGTTCTTTCTGTATTCAGGCCACCTGATCACTCCATTGTTACTGTGCTATTCATGTTAATGACCAGTCATATTTCGTATTTTTTAATGAAGATGGCTGTGAAAAAGGCAGTTAGATAAAAATTGAAAGGTTGTTTTGGAGGAGACTATTAAAATGCTTTTTCCCAGATTGCAAATCTAATCTTGAATGTTTTTAGCTATAGTTACCATATGGGTTCCAGAGAAAGGAAGTAACTGAAATTACCAGGCCCTAATCCTTAAGGATTTCAAAGATTGTAGTTAAAACTATAGTGGGAGAGAGAGCTCAATTTTTAGTATCATTCAGATGTGTTATGAATGAAATGCAAACACTTTAAAAGCATCCATGTTCCCATCTTGAATTTGTTGCTGTCGCATAGGGGTCACTTTGTCAACCATTGATGAAGTGAGTCCCCAGGTGCATGTAACAAGCTGCACACATACACAGGTTACTGCAGCAGGTCAACTTCAGAATGTCTATCCAGGCAGTCATGTGCTGAGATTGATGGATGAGCAGACAGATTTTTAAGTGCTTGCCTTGGATTTATGATTGTGACAGTCCCCAGTGTAGCATCTCTTTCTTCTAGAGAGCATGAAGGTTGGAGGTAGCAAAGTGCTTTTGACTGAGGAAAAAAAAGCTGGACATGCAAATACCTGTTAGACAGCAAAGACCCATGCTGTTTCCTGGTGTCCAGTGTGGGGTTGTTCAGTATGTTGTAATCTACAGCACCTTTAGGAAAGATTGAAGTGACTTGAGAAATGCTTTCCACATACAAGCAGCCTCTATGTGGACTCGTGTAGAAATTGGTACCGTGGTTTATTTTTTTTTCCTTAATTTCCTGTTTTCCTGTTTTCCGGACTTTTAACTTTTTTTGACTGTTGTTGTTGGGCACAGATGCTAGAAGTTATTTAGTTACCCAACTCTTCCTGAAATCAGCTGGATTTAGAAACATGTTCCAGCCTTTGGATTAAACCTGTAGTGTCTCCTATCCACGTTGGAATGGAAGTCTTTCCTAATCAGTCATTTGTCTTTATTTTAATCACTAAATAACTTACGTTTAATCCTCTAGGGAAACTGGCTTATCTTTCAGATAAAGCATTGGAAGCGTTCTCTATGCCAGAATGAAACCATTAGCTTGTGTGTCATTTTCAGAGCTGAAGTTAGTATGCAGTGAGAATATACATGTCTTGGGTCTTCACTGGGTTTGAGAGAACTCAGATTTCCACACAGATTTATTAGACCTTTCAGTCGTAGAGAGGCTTCTCCTAATCTGCCTTGCTTAATGCCTTGTCTCTAGTGGATTTTGGCCACTGTTGTAGCTGCACAGGAGAGAGCCCCCATTGTAGACAAATGAAGGATCTTTGAAGCGTGAACGGGTCCTATTCATTTCCATAATGGAGTTCTAACAATAAAGCCTGGCAAATGTAGATTGTTTTAGCAGGAAACAGCCCTTTATTCTGGCATCTTGGCAGGGCTTGGGTAGAGTCCCACCATTCTTTCCCCCTCTGGCCCTTGCTTTCACTCTCTTGGCTGAGCCTGTTTTTTCTCTTGAGAGACTTCTGTTTTTATTAACTTGTTTTTGTACAGTGAGTTTAATGAAAGATGCTACTCTGGCAGTCCTGGATATTGAAGTTTTGTGTAAATTTCTCCGGTGCATATGTTGGACAAACATACTGTGAATGGTACAGTCTGTAGTGGATCACCTCTGTCTCTAAACCACAGACTGGGGGTCTTATTTTAATGCTGTTTCATTGGCAGATAGAATTTCCATTTACTAATACAGCAAGTGCTATTCTAGACATTCAACAATTACTTTTTCCATGACACAAGTTGTGGTTTATGCTGGGACTCTAGGGTTAGATGAACAAACATTTTGTGGAGTTGAATCAAATTACAGTAGGATCAGAAGTTGAAGTGAAGAAAACCCCTAAACATTAAGTCAGTTAAGTCACCTTAGATCATATATTTTTTGAGCTCTGCCAAGTTTGTAAGTAGTGGATTGAAATTGTTTTGCTTTTCATTATTTGAGCCGTTGACTGTAACAATACCATTTCTGGAGTCCCCAACTCAGATAAATCACGTAGCAGATTTTATAATTTTCTGTTGTATCAGGCAAATCTATGTATCCACTGGACAGGATTAAATACATTTTTTTCCCCCAGAGATGTCCACCTTGAGAGTGCACTGAAGTTCTCACTGCAAGGGAAAGGAAATAGATATGTATTTGTATATATGTATACACACACACACACAAATATACAATGAAGTATGTATACTTACTTTTTAATTTCCCTCATTCTTGTGCTGAAATTTGATTGCTACCAGAAATGAAATGTCTGCTTTTACTTTTAACTTTGAGTTCTTTGAATTATGCTAGGGCTTGCTTCTGCTTCTTGGAGCTGGCAGAGGTAATGGAAAGGTGAAGTTTACCTGATTGCCTCGGTGATGTCTGCATGATATCTGAATGAAGAATTAGTGTTGTGTGGAGGGAGCACTAATAGAGATTTCCTCAATTTTCATGGTGTTGCACATAGGTCATGTTATGAACTACTACCAGGAAGCTGTTATCTTCATAACCAGGCAGGTAAAACCCTGCTATGCTTCATTTGTATTTAGATGGCACTTTCATAACTGTACAGACTAGGAAATTTTTTTGTTTAGATTTCCTTGTTTATAGATAAGGAGTTTGGAGCCTTACAGTACGCATTAGAAGGTGAATTAAGTGCTTTGTGTTGATATTTCAAAGTAGGGTAAGCCCATCTAGTTCACCTACTTAGGTGGGTGTCAATATTTATGTTCCTGTGCAGAAAGATCCCAGGGTTGGATAGTGCTAAGTTTCCATTTTTGAGGCTCAGAGCTCCTGTATAACTCTTCTAATTCCCAGAAGTATTCAGAAGCTAAAGTGAGATGAAATTTTATACACACTCCCACTCTGACAGGTGGAGTATATGTGGTTTTGAATCCCATCACTGTCGTTTCTAGTCACATACACTCAGTGACAATCAAATATATCACCTTGGTCTTCATGGTATCCTCCTCACAACCTGGATGCTGAACTATTAATCTCATTTAGAAGGTTGTTGGCCAGCATTCAAAAAAATTGAATTGCTAGCATCTTCACAACTTCCTAGGCTCACCATCATCTTTTTTCCTTTTGCCAGGTGCATAGTTCTGACTTTGGAATCTCCCATGTTAGCTGTGCCTTGGAAAAGATATAGGAACATTTCCATGTTAATAAAAGACTCCAGGCTTCCTGATGATCTCACCAAAGATTCACATAGCAAGTATTTTTGTCACTTGCTTTCACACTTGTAGATACTCTAATATCCCTGTCCTTTGGCAGCGAGATTGCTAAATGGCCTCTTTTGAGCTTATCCAACAGCAGGATCAGTTCTTTTCAGGAATTCTGTCTTAATCCTAGGTCTCATGGGCATTCACTTTTCTGCTTACCAGCATTAATTTTTACATTAACAACAGCAAAGAAATATGGGGAGGTACAAACTTTTGATGACAGAACCACATTATGCTATCCTTCCTGAATACAATCTTTTTATAGCCGCATCAAAGTTTTTTTCAAAGGTGATCTTGGACTTCTGCTTGAATTGGGTTATCAATTTTGCAAATATTTTTCTTGAAATCACATACTTGCCAAGATGTGGAAAGACTTTACTTAATAGGCATCCATAGGGTGCTTTCCATTTGCATGGAAGAACAAAACAGTTTCAAACATTTAAAAGCCTCTTTGTTGCTTATGTAAAGGGAATGAGGGGTCCAGCCCTCTGAATTCCTGACTAAATCTCATTTTGCGTCTCTGCTGGCAACAAATTAGCCCATGTAATTGCTGCCACCAAGAATGAGTACACATTCTGCTCTTCATACATTTCCACTGTTGGGGGGTTTTTTTGTTTTGTTTTGTTTTTCTGGAAGATAGCCATGTTTGAGATCTTTGCAGAGTTAAAGCAATGTCAGCACTTTGCATGTTTATCAAGCATTAAGCCAGGTCAGAACAGCCAAAGGTGCTGTCACTCCCTTCAGAGGGACATTTTTACAGTTGGCCATGCAACATTGATTGTAAGTCTCTAGTAGAATACTTGCCAGTACTCAAAGAAAAATTACACATCTCTTGGATACCTGCAGTACAAACACTCGGCTTCTTTTACACTGATGTACTCCAAAGGGTACATCCAAATTGAGAGTTGGTAATTTGCCTGGTTTCCTGTGGGCCAGTTTGAATAATACAGGTAAGTTAGCAAGGGAGGGCTCATCTTTAAAACAAAGCAGTGAGTGTCACACACGAACTAGGGAACTTTTCATTTGACATTTCTGGGCTCAATATGTGTAATAAGATGAAACTACCTGAAAGGAGGTTGTAGAGAGGTGGGGGTCGGTCTCTTCTCCCAGGTAACAAGTGATAGGACAAGAGGAAATGGCCTCAAGTTGCGCCAGGGGAGGTTTAGACTGGATATTAGGAAATTTTTCTTCACCGAGAGGGTTATCAAGCATTGGAACAGACTGCCCAGGGAAGTGGTTGAGTCGCCATCCCTGGAGGTATTTAAAGGACGGTTGGATGAGGTACTTAGGGATATGGTGTAGTGGTGGTTTTTGGCAGTGTTAGGTTTATGGTTGGACTCGATGATCTTAAAGGTCTTTTCCAACCTATATGATTCTGTGATTCTGTGATTCTGTAATAAGCGGGACTGTGCTACAGTTTGCTGTGACTTGGGTGACATGTGCTGTGGCTGTTCTAGTCTCACAGGTAATGTTCTATGAACTTCTACGTGCTTTAGGTCTCAAACGTGATAACCCTTAACTGTGCTGCTACAAATCCTTACCTGTATTGCTTTTGGTTTTACATTCCTTAGATGTTAGTGACCAAGGGGCAGACTTTTTTGAGCAGCTTTTTATTCTACTAGTGACTGAAGATGCTGGTGCACATTAGAGATCAATCCTAGAAGAACTTCCTCTCATGTAAGCAAAGAATTTGCTCTGTATACAGAAAACTTCAGTTGTAAATTCACTCTGCTTGTTCAATGGAAATACAGACACTACACTCATCCTATCTTCAACCTTGGATTAAATTCCTTAGGAAGATAATATAGCTTTTATTGACCGTTTACTTTTTGGGGTCAGTGCTTGTATCTAAACTAGGGCATCCAGATGAGCTTCTGTGCTCCTGGACACAGGAACATGCTTGGCTACATCCTCTTGGAGGGCAAGACCTGAGCACAAATGAACCTCTCTGTCCCCCTCATCCATTCCTCATCCATTGTTTGTCCTTCCTGTGGAAACAGCCCAGCCTGGTGATTTCAGGACCAACGTGCACAGATAAAAACAGTTTAACGGTAGTCTATGAGTATTGTCTGTCTTCAGAAAAAGTTTTTAAAATTCTGTAGAAGTCCCTGATACAAGTATGATTATTATGTCTAAAATATTTAAATTGATAGAATTCTCTTCAGCTGTCAGATAGACAAGGAGGACCAGCTGTAGCATTTTCTTTGTGCCTGTGTGCACCATTAGGGAATTTACTGAGACTTCCACCTCTTAAGGCCTCTCAACAGCCATCAGGTGGTTTTAAAACTTTCCTTTTCACCTGAGATGAATTTCAGGCAGTGGCCACAAGGTGAAAGTTTTTGAACAGCTGTGTTAACTTTGGCTCCATGTGAAATGAAGCCAACTTTTCCTTGCTACAGGAAATTGCCAAATAAAATAATGAAGAGGAAATGAACTACTCTTTGAGTTTCTAGCACAATATTCTGAAGAAACATAGTAATTCCAAACAAAAAATATTTTTTAAAAAACATCCCTCTAGATGTAAGTCGATAGTCTTTGTTTATATCCCATAGGGCAATCTTGGTAGCAAGCAGACTCCTCACTTGAACAAAATATATAAAAAAATATAATAACCTCTCAGCTAGAGGTCAGAGAAGGAGCAAGAGTGATCAGATGTTTTTAAAAGATTTGGATACTACTGTGATCAAAAACATAAAACTTCTTTAATTTCTCTGGGAGGGAAGTATTTAGTTATGGGGGCATTCTTTAGCTTTTTGTTTTGTTTTGCTTTAAGCATTGTGATGTTTTCAGTACTTAAAATGGTTTCATCTATTAACTTAAAAGCAGATCAACATTTCATATATCAAATAACCTATATTTATAATTTAGAAGTACAATAAACTTTTCTTTACATTTTGACACTAACGCTGGTATCATGTAGCAAAATGAGTGCTAATTCTTCACTTGTTGCTATCAGTTTAATAAAACTCTTGAAGCAGTGTACACTTCTGAATGTAGATATATACCAGTTTACAAGTATTAAATGTTAACCTGTGTTTTACACCTCTTGACAACATGGAATGGTTTTTCAAAGCATGTCAGTATTCAGCTGCTACCTGTGTAAAGGCCTCAATTCTTAAATTTTCTTAAATGCAGGTAGGAAGACTTGAATCTTGAAATGCCATGAGATCTAGCCTATCTAAATAGAACTCTAAGTTCTCTTCCATCCTCTTTGGTTATCACACTTTGACCTTAATCATGCCTATATAAGATCATAGGCTCAGAGGACCAGAAGAGACTCAACTAGAGGTGATCTGGTGCTTCCCCAGCCCAAAATAAAAATTAGCTGCCCCTACATCTTTATCAACACATCTCGGTGTTTTGGTTTGCCTTTTTTTTTAATAAAGAACCTCTCTAACCACTCTTCTGAAATGTTTTCTTTTTCTTACTGTTGGAAGGTTTTCTTTACATCTGGTCGAATCTTTCTTACTGCAACTTAAGTTCATTGTTTCTTACCCTATTAACCATGGTCCCAAAAGTCGTATGTAGAAGACAACATATTTAAGGCATGTTTAAGACCTTGTCCCTCCACAGTCTTCCTTCTACTAGACTAAACCTCAGTTCTTTCAGGATTTCCTCCATAGTCTCATTTCTGAGGTCTCTCATTGTACTTGATTGTATTTCTATGGCCTCTTTCTACCATTCCTTTGAAACACAGGACTTAAAACATGTCCCAGTGCTCCAGCTTGAGGCCACCCTCATCCTCAGTAGGGTGAGTAAATTGTTTTGTCTTTTCTGGATTTTAATCCTATTCATATATTTCTGTGCAACTTTTGCTGTATTTTATGAAAGTGGTGGTTTTGCAGCAGCATGATAGTGATTCATACTCACCACCTAGAATGTTACAAACCCCAGATCCTGTTCAGCAGTAGTTGCCTGGACAGCTATTTTCCTTCCTGTGTTTGTGCAGTTGAGTAGTCCTTTCTGTATAGATCTATGTACTTTTGCCTGGTAAATAGCATCCTGTTTTTTCAGACCGTTTCTTCGCTTTGTCAATATCATTTTGAGCCCTTATCATCCTTCCACCTTTGTGTCATCTGCAGGTTTAATGAATACTCTTTATTTCATCATCCAGATTATTGATGATATTAAAATATTAAATAATACCAGACCCAAGAGAAAACCCTGTAAAACTGTATTTGGTATATCTTTCCACAACCATTGTAAGCCATCAATAAGTGCTGTTTCGTTTTTTTTCTGTCCAGTTCCACCCACAGCATATATTATGTTCTAGGTGCTATTTCTCTAGCTTGTGGGAAACTGAGATGATACTGGAACTTAATGAAAATCAGCATATAACCTTTAGTACTTCTTCTCCATTCTAGCATCTCTTGTGCTATAGAAGGTTATCAGAGTGATCTGACATCACTAGTTCTTGAGAAATACTGCTGTCTGCCATTTATAGCTGTAATCTTTTCTAAGTTCTTTATTTGTTCCCATATTTTTCCAAGAACTGAAGTTAAGCTGACTGATACAGAGTAACTCCACTTAGGTGAGATCCTGGAGTGGAGCGTGAGGTTCTCTGCTTGCTCCCTGGCCCATTGCTGCTGTGCCAGTGTGCTTTCTGCCAGCCCACAGGGCTGCAGCTGGATCAGGAGGAAGGCAGACCTGGTGGGTGCTTTGAAGAACTGTTTCCAGAAGGCATCTGTGCCCTCAAATTTTAATTGTTTGGTTGCTGCTGGTTCAGCCACATTGTTCAATGAACAGTAAAGTAGTTTTTCTGTGGATTTGTGTCTTAGGGGTGTTCTCCACAGTGTAATAAGCCTGTGTCTCTGCTCCCTCTCCTTTTTCCTTGTGCCACTTTCTCCAAGCAATGCCTACAGTACTGTAACTGTCACATTTTCAGCTTCGAGCATTCTGTGCATCATCTAATGGATTTGGAAGCAGCACGTACTGAACTGGCGTGACCTTCATGCCTTGCCTGGCTGGCCAGAACGTTCCTGCTGATGGTTCAGCATGCTTAGCTCCCGCTGCAGCCTCCTGTCACTGAGTCATTAATTTGGTTTATCTCTTAGCACCTTACTTGTGAGGTAGTTGTAGGAACATAGTGTAATTAAGTCCTTTACCCTTTCACTGAATCAGGGTGAAATGGACTGTTAAGGCCTGCAGTTAATGTCTGTGGTTAGGTAGTTTGACTGAAGAAGCTTTATGCCTTAGCTGAAAAACAGGGAAGTAAATGGTTTGAGAATAGTTAATGCAGGGTTAAGGCTGATAGCCTGCTGCCTATCTTGGACCATTTGAAACTATTAACTGCAGTTCTGTGTATGTCTTTGAAAAGCAGGAGGTGCAGAAGTAGTGCATGTGTCAGCATGTGTTGGACTTGCTCTGTAACTGCGCCTCCTTGGGGCATGTCTCACCTTTGAACAGATGCCATAGCATGCTGTCCTTCCAGTTGATGCAGAAAACTGTAGGGACCACAGCAAAAAAAAAAAGACTATCAGGCTGTGTCCTTGCTAAAGACGACATCGTGGCTTAGAATAAGATTGGTGACCACTGTTGGTTGCATGGCGACCCAGTGCTTGGTTCCTTCACTGACTGTGCACAGACCCTTCCCGCTCTGTCAGCACTTCTTGTCCTAGTACCTCTGCAGAGTACTTGAGTCAGCTCTTCTGTTTTGTAGACTGCTGGCTGCTTAAAAGTCCCCTAGCCAGAGTTTGTATAACCTGTTTCACTGGGCGCGGGAGGGAAGGGTCCGTGGCTGCCTCGGGTCCAGAGGTACCTTGTGTTGCGTGGTGGTGTGAACTGCAGCAACCTGCTGTAGATAATCCTTGTGTCTGTCACTACAGCTGTCACTAGCACATTGAGTGCCACATGGAGCTCATAAAGGCAAATGAGAGAATAGATTTGCAGAACGCAGCGTATAACATTAAAAGATCCATTTGCTTAGTCATCTTTAACAAGGCAGCATGAGAGGGCAGCCTAACCCAAACACAGTTATACTGTATTCTTTTGCTAGCCCTAGAGGGCAGAGTTAAATTTATAGGGTGGGGTTAGTATGTGCTGTAAATGTTCCTCCTTTAAATGTGTTTCTCATTTTAAATATAAATATTAAAATCTTACTTAAATATAAATGCATTTGACATTCAAGAAAGGGGTACCAAGCAGTGCTGTTTAAATCTTAATTTAGTTCCATTTCTGAGCAATGAGTTAGTCCTTTCTCAGAAGCTATTTATCTGAAAACTTGCTCTGGTCTAAATATGTTTCTTTCGAATTTAATGGTAGCTCTTTAATCCCTAATTTTAAGAATTAAGCATGATAAAATACCGTTTGTACCAGATGAATTTGATGTATTGAATTACCAGATCAAGATAAACATGTTTCAAAGGTTTCTACAGCAAGTTTGTGGAGAAGTAAGTACTTAAAAAGCAATAAATGAAGCAAAGTCTGTAGTATCTAGACTGCTTCTAAGTTTCCCTTTTCCTTCAATTTTTTTTTTCTATCTCTAATAACATTAACACTTAAATTGTCCCAATTAGGCTTTAAAATTTATGCTTTAGCTAGTAAAATCTGACTTGTCTGGTTTCCCTTCATTTTGCTGCTAATAGCTGTCTGAAGACAGGTTTTGCTAAGCCAAGATTAACAGACGAACATACCATTTTAGCAATGAGAGCTTTGAAGTTGCAAAGTATTAATGAGGGACTTAAAAAAATCATAGACAGATGCAAAAGATGCAGTGGTTGGGGACTTTTGTCAGCCAAAGAATTTCTTTTGTCTCTGAGGTTGAAGCAAGTTTTTGGGTTTGGGTTGGGTTTTTTTCCCCCTTTTTCATCCCTGTTGGGAGGATCCTCATGTTTGAAATTTAAAGTTTTCCAATTTGTGTGTTTTACTCATGTCTGTGTTTGCTTAATGCTGCTCTTTCTTTCCTTTGACTTTCACATTTTCTTTTCCTCTGGCAAATTTGAACTTGCTTCGGTTTGGGATGACTAGGGCTAAATGAACCGCCACAGATAAAATTATGACAAGAAGAGCAAAGTCTGTGAATGATCCTTTGCCGTTTCCTGAGTCGTTCCAGTCTCATTAATCAGCGCTGGTGCTGTGGAGGCTGTGTGGAGTGTTATGTCGCCAGCACAGCGGCTTCTCCGTCCCTTTCCCCCACCCCCTGCGTGCCTACACAGTGGGGAAAACTAGAGAGGGAAGCCATCAATCTTTCCTGTCGTAGATGTCAGCAGTGATTCTCCTGTCGGCTTCCTGCTCTCTCTGTTGGGCCCACCACCTGTGTTTAGAATTAGCTCTGATGCTGCAGATCTCACTTGGCTCTTCACCTGTTCTACCCTGACTAAATAGCTGTTAAAATAAAGCAGACCGGCTAAATGCTATAGCATGTGAATAGTAACCACCACTGTGGGTTGCGGGGTGATTTCTGTTGCAGCTGCTATTGTACTGCTGCTATTGTAATACTGTCATAATTTTCCGTAACTTTTTTTTTTTTTAGGTCTGAAATCTCTTGCTTATGTTTCAGCCCAAAGGTGAGCTTGTGAGCAAGTCTTTGTTTAATGTAAAGATGAAAATATTATTAGATACATTATAGAGAGAGGTATAAGCCTGTCTCCCATCAGTTAGCTTGCTTGGATAGCTTTATGATCAAAGTCTAAATAAATTAATTGGTCTGAAGCCTTCTCCTTGCCTTCAGTTACTCAAAGAATACAATTAGCAAAATACTCTTTGGGAGTTGATTTTTATACCTCTGTATCTGGCTAGTAGGAGTCTTGAAAATGTAAGTGTCCATCTCCCCCATCACTGGGTAGATTGAGAAGCTGAGATGTACTGCCTCTGTACTTCTAGGGCAGGATTAATATCATCTTGTGGTCTGTTGTGTTAAATAATAGGTCTAAAACAGACTCTAACCAGCCCAACTTGTATGTATACTTTTATGTAATTGTATAAATGTTTTCCTATGCAATCCTGAGAACTGTCTGTCTATTGCCAGCTTTCTCCTACCTCCTTGACTGGACGCTAGCTTTTTCTGTTTTTAAAACCCACAAAGATATGAAAGTGTTTATAAGGGATAAGGTTTCCTTATAACTGTAACTTGTCTGTTGTCATCTCAAGTGTATGATGGCAATATTTATGTGGAGTTATAAAGAAGAGAGGCTCTGAAAACTTAAGTCCTGTGAATGCTTTCACTTGTTTTCATTTGTGTAACTTTGTGAAGTGGAGCAACTGTATTATGACTGATTTTACTACATATTTGAGAAGCAGTTTTCTATTCACCATGCCAGGCAAATACATGTATTCAACAGGTAAATACTTGTATTCAACCCTCACAGAATTCATAAAGCTAAACATGAAAGGTATAGTCAGGATACTAAGAATTGGCTAGTGATACGGGGTGTTTTGATCTGCATGGATCTTTTCAGTGTGGATTCTCAGCACTTTCGGAGACTTGAATTGGTTTCTTCTTTTGAATGAATGCAATTTGAGGCTCCCCAGATCACTAGTTACCTCTCCAAATAGCTGTATTTTGTATCCATGGTTTGTGTTTCAGTATGATGAGAGTATCATGCTCTAGTTTGCCTGGCGCTTATCCTGATCAATTTAAAAACAACAACAAGAAAAAATCTTCCTGGTGAAGTCTTAAAAATCTTTCAAAAAAATAAAAATAAAATGAAAAAGGGTAACTTCCTATAATGTTAAAGAAGGCAGAGGTTGCTTCTTATACTAATAAACAAAGGGAGACTTACCATTTTAAATGTTGCAGGTGTGGTGCTGAGCTCATGGTAGGAGCCCTGTAACTTTATGGTCAGTGATACAATGAAATGCTTTCAGCAATGGGATTGTCTTTTGCTTTCCACTTGACTTTTAGTTCAGAAAAACAATTCTAGATTATGGTTAGTTGTACACTTCCATGCTTGTTTTTAAAGGAATCTTGAACTCTTACTTTCCAGACTCTCTAATATTTAATTTTTAAGACATGTTTTCACAGGTTTTTCTAAAGTAACTATTAATATTTTAATTTCAGTTTTTAAGCTTGTAAATGTTTTGCCTGGGTAGATCCTTAGCTTTTTTAAAGAGGTCTTGTAGCTCTTGTGTTGTTTAAATATCAATTATATATATACATCAGAGTAATATGTACTCAAATTGTACAGATATCTAAATTAGAGGGTATTAACAAAGTAAATTTGAGTCAGCTGAAAGTCATGGAATGAAATAGAGAAACTTTATTGTGAAACTTTTTCTACAGCTGCAGATGGTTTAAGGAGCATATGGCATCCTGCTCTGGAGGTTGCAAAAAGCTTTTAAACACAATTGGAAATGCAATATGTACAGCTACCAGCATCCAAAGGACTGCATAGCTGCTTTTAGGGTTTAGTGCTGCTGGGCTGCGGAAGAGCTTGGAAGCTTCTCTGTGTGCTCTTTAACAGACAAGACAGTCCTGTATCTGCTTTCTGAGGTGAACAGTTTAACCCCGAAAATTGATTGTCCTCCTTCTCCAGGTTTCCTATAAATAGTGAAAGATGTTGTTTTCTGATACAGAATGGCTGACTATGTGTAGTCTGTGAAAATAGTTTGGCCCACTAAGGGCAAAAAACGAACTGAAACTCAATCTAAGGTAGCTGTATTTTTTTAGTCCCCCTTTCTTTGAAGAATTTTTATTTTGGTAGATTGTTGTGAATATAAATTTTAGGCAGTTTGCATGTTTCTTTTGAAGATTTGGTGGTCTTCAAAGATGTAAGATTCAGTGGTCTTCAAGTCAGTTTGCCCGTGTCATTAATACACAACTTTCTCATGTTATTATACATACATTTCCCTGTATAACCGAACACCATCAAGTTGACTGTATTAATATTCTTTCATAAAATTATTTTGATTAGACAAGCATGCTGTTAATGCCTTCTTTCTTTTAGAAATAAAGCTGTTTGTGATGGTCTTAAGGAGACATGCAGATAGGATTTCCTTAACTCTAGCAACTTTGGTGTGTTCTCCAGTTCTGGCACATTTGTCTCATGAGCAGGGAATGAGTGTGGTTTTGACTGCTGAATTGAGGCCTTGACAATTGTAGCTCCCCTTACTACAGGTGTGGCATATGAGAAAAGCTCTGCTTGGGTCCAAGAGAGCAGCATTGGATTTTGGAAGCTATCATCTTTTCCAGTATACTCTTTTGCATTGAAAATGGATGTGGCCGTACTGCAGGGTGACGGGGCCAGACTTGAGCCATCCTGTTCCGGGACAAGAATGTAACACTTATTCCTGATTATTTGAGAGCATTTGGATGTTGACAGTTTTTCAGTATAAGGAGCAGCAGTTGTTCATCTTGTCGTGAAGAAGGAAGCTAGGTAGGAGGACACCTGAATCTTAATGGGTTTTGGGCCAAGCTTCATTTAGAAAAGCTGCTGAGAAATGCACTGTGGTGTTTGGAATTGCCATGCAGAAGTCTTATTGAGAGAAAACAAATAATAGATGTTAAAACATCTGTCAGATACCACACTCTTCACAGGAGTGAAGATTAACATACAGCACTACTGGTGTAGGTGCACACACCACACAGAGTTAAACATACGAACAGCAGGCTCACACTGTGCTTACTACAGATGTCTGAATGAGTGAGTGCCTGTGGGTTAGAGCTGCATGTCTTGTGGCTTTCACTCTGCTCCATTGGGAAGTCTTCACTCCTTTTGTTTTTATCCTTTTCCAACTCCAGTACTTTCAAGCACACAGCTCCCATCCCCTGACCTAACAGCTCCATTGAAGTGCATTCCAGCCCCATGATTTCATGGTACCAGGCAGAACTCCCCTGCCATGCTGCTATGCTGCCCGCTGCTTCTCACGGAGTGAACAAACAGGGAACATAAACTCTCTCCAAAGGAGCAATGTTCTCTGTATATTTTTAGTGCTAGAAATCCAGGATTCATTTAAGGGTGTTTTGTGGGGGCTTTTATAAATAAAGACTTCTGCTAACACAGTGGAATATTTCATACCACCCTATTTGCTGTAACATCTCGTGCTTTATGTTGTTAAATGGAATCAAAGGAGTTAAAGATGAAAGAATCCTAGTCAACTGGTCCCTCAGCTGGAAGCCTGTGTGGCTTTTTTCTTTGTTATGTATTTGCTAGTGCTTTACCCAACTCCAGCCTAGCTCAGTTTTCATTATTAGATTTACTTGTTTCTGCAGATTCCATACTTAGGTTAAGTAATTGCTGAGCTTAGACTCAGTATAATACTGCTACTGTTTGTTTCTCATATTTAGGTTGATATTTATTGCCCATATACTGAACAAACCTTTTATAAGTAGTTGTTTACCATTTGAATGTACGAGTACCGTTAAAGATGCCATGCTTGCTCTCACAGGTATACTCTTTACTGGATAGACAGAGAACTTTGTTACCTGTTCATATGAAACTGTGTCCCTTTTACATTGTGCTTGGGTGTTTTCTTTCCAATATGTAGTGTGTCACCAGATGCTAACTTATGTAGTGTTACAATAAACCTATCTTTAATTAGCTCATTGTTACCCTTCAAATATTTGGAGTTAGTACAGAATTTGAATGTATAGTGTATGTTAAAACACTGATATCTTGTATTTTCCTGGTGAAAAATGTTCTCACACTACCTACTTGAATGTCTCTATTGTATTTGTGCCCTCTATTTGAGTGTATGATTCTCAAATTAGGGGACATAACTTTGCTAATACATCAGATATGTTCATAGTGACTTAATCTACATTGATCTGGGAAGGGGAAAAGGCAGAAACGAACATGTCGTGGGAAGCGTATGAAGCAGGAACTGCGGTTGCAAGGGAATGGAGTCTGCGTGACTTGGGGACCAACAAGGTTTGTAGGCAGAACTGTTTTCTGCAGGCTCAGGGTGCTAGCTCTTTTTGGGTCAAGGTATTGGCATGTGAGCTGATCTGTGCTGACTGCACAGAGATTCCCACTTTCTGGTGTAACAGACAGTTACCCCAGGGGGTAGAGCTGTTTCTGCACTGAAGTAGCACTAGCTTCAGGGTCCCAGGGAAAAGAAGCAATAACATTAGGAGACATTTCAGGTGATGCTGTCTTTGTCTAGCTTGCAGTTGAAAGACATGCAAGTTTCTGCACAATGCTTTGACGTGGTCATCCTAACGTACTTTATTTGATGCACATCCATAGTGGATTTCTAGAACATGTTAAAGCTTCTGAGCTATTCTAACAGTGCAGGTAGGAAACATATTTTATATAAAGTCCCTGGAGTCAAAGCACTAATAGCTTCCTTACCATATGGCATACTCTGTGCCTCCTTACTGTTTTGATACACCATGCAAGAGCTCTTCTGGGAAGCAGGGGGTGGGGAAGCACAAGTGGAGGAAGAAGAGAATACAAGAACACAGGAGGGATGAAACTATCTGATAAGAAAATGGAGAGTAGGGCTGTAAGAAGCTATAGCCTGTGTAGAAAAGTGTGGTTAAACAGGTGTATGAATGGGCAGTAGAAAGCAGGAAGCACTGTGGGGAGAAATAATTGTGGGAGGGAACATCAGGATTTGAACTGAGTGAGGGGAGACAGGGAGGTGAGAAGAGGAAATGTGCTCTGACAACTAACCATCTGTTCTGGGATCCCTGTAGGGGCAGAACACCATCTTAGTGATCATCTATTTATAGCCTTGTTTTCTTCTTGAGCTCTTATTCTCTTGGTGAAGAGCAGGAACATGGGAAGCAAAAGACAAATGTTATGCTTGTGAAGTACCTGTTGCATTGCCTAGCAACTGCTCTACGGCCTTAATAATAGAAGCACAGCTCCGAAGCCTAGTGAATCCCGAGTTTCTACAAGACTTAATTTAATTTATGTATGTTGGGATTCTGTATGCCTCCTTCTCTAGGTGAGCACCTGGCACTTCTCAGTGTTAACAAAAAACTGGCTGCAGTCCTTGGGCCAGCTAGTAGTTTAGTGGGAGGTGAGGGGCTTCTATGAGTGGTGATGAATGCTCTGATACAGATTCCTAGGAAGACAAGGGATCAAATGGCAAACAAGGAATTGAGTAGCATAACTCCATTTTTGTTGGAGAAGAGAGGCATAGGTGGTCAAGAACTGGAGCACAAGAACTGGAAGTTAGAATTGCTGTTGGAGGAAATTGTGTGCTTTTCATTGCAGTGACTACCTTGCAGCTCCAGTCCTGGAGGTTCTCCAAGAGCACTTAAAAACTGATTCAAGAATATACATAGAAGTCAAGCAGATATTTGGGATGGGGTAGGGGGTTACCACCTGGACTTAAATGTGTGGGCATTTATGTGAGCAGGAGAAATTAGCATGCTGCTAGCCCAAACCTGCTCTTACCTGTCAGTGCAAACACTTAAACATTGGATAAGAAAATTGTCATGATCTGAAAAACAGGCTTACTTTGAAAGCAAAGAGAACTTTTCAGCAAATTTTGAAGGAAATGGGCTAGGCTTTTCTGAACTATAGATCATGTTTTAAAAAAAAGTCCTATTCCACATGGAAACACTTTCTCATTAATTTTTCTTGAGTCTGAGTCAAAATTAAGTAAGTCAATTTGAAGTCCATTTTTTTTAATAGTTAAAAATAATGGTACTTGGCCTTGACTTTTACTGCCATTTTGTGTGGTTTTGTAGTTGTATGACTTTATTTTTTTTCCTCCCCCATACGTTTGTAAGAGATTCACAGAAATGAAAACGGATTACATCAGTAAATAAATTCTCTCTACTTTGTTGTAGATGTTGCTTATAAAATGTAGCAGGAAAAAAATCATGCAGCCAGAGGCATAATGAAGTTGATGTTCCTGCCACACAACAGAGTCTGAGGGTTTGTGTTGTGCAGCTTTGTGACTGGGACTCCCTGCTGAAGTTGGTGGGACCCTCATTTATAAATTGAGCAGTCTTGCATGCTCTTAAACTTGGCACATAACAAGCATTTTCACATAAAACATTGCTGAGTTACTTTCTGAATATGGTAGAATTCTTTGGAAAGGTTGGAGAGGTAATTGATCATACGCTGACAGTTTGAGGCAGTGAGAAAATGGTCAGATGGAGGGCTGGGATGCAGGAAAACAAACTTTCCAAGATGGTAACTGTCAGTTAGCCAAGCTATACATGTTTTAAGCTTTTTAATCTTTGCTCACAACCTCAGCTTCTTAATCATGTTTTGCTGCTTCTCTGTGAACTCTCTTCAGATGTTGACATTTTACTGGTACTGATGCATCCACAGTATTCCAAGTGTGATCTTGAGCTATAGCAGTATTTCTTTGTCGGGCCCTTTTAGAAACTTTACAGCTGCCGAGGTGGGTAGTTTCAGAACTTTGATAATCTCTTTCATTATTCTTTGACCTTTGGGTCAAGGACTAGGTTTCTTTCAGGAACTGCTCAAAATGTTCTTTGCAGCTAGAAAAATAAGACTTCAATGTTCATGGGAGTTAAGATGGCAATCTACTTGGATGTTGCATATGTTTACAACAAAAATGTTTTAATTTCTCTACGCTGTGATCCTAAGTTTCTGTGTCAGAGTGGATAATGTACTAAAGAGAAACATACAGCTTCAGTGCAAAAAAGGATGAAAGAATCTACCACTTGGCTTCTGAGATCTAGTTTTCACTGATCTTGTTTACAGCTATGTTTGTTTGCATATGCAGTCTGACAGCTTAAAATTATGCTAGTTGTCAGTCTCTGCAGTAAGATAGAGTGTTTTGACTGACTTACTGCAATTAATTTTAGTCAATCCTGAGGTAATTTATACATTCATACACTGACATGAGGAGAGAAGAGACAGGCATAAGTGAGGCTTTGTTAATGACTTTAAAATATGAAAGAATCTGTCAAAAAAATGCATGTGTTAATTTTACCAATGCTTTGTAACAGAATATGGTGGTGGATCGGATTTTCTCTGGTATTCAGCCAACTGGGACACCTCATCTGGGAAACTACCTTGGAGCCATTCAGAACTGGGTGAATCTGCAGGAAGAGTGCAGCTCAGTGCTATATAGCATTATGGACATGCACTCTCTCACCATGCCCAAGGAGCCAGCTATCCTGCGCCAGAACATACTGGACACCACTGCTGCTGTCCTTGCCTGTGGTATTGACCCAAAGAAGTGTTTCCTGTTCCGACAGTCACTGGTTAGTGCTCCTGTTATGTTAGATTCGTTTCTCATTAAGTGGCTTTCCAGACATGTTAATAAATGAGCATCAACTCCTTTATCATCTTTGTGTCAGTGGTCCTAGAAAATGTTAGCAATGCTGGATTTCAAACTTATCCCTTGCTGCTGTTTTGAAATGGCTGAAATCATGACTGAGAAGTTCATATAAGGATGAGTAAAAATTTCCCAAGCAGACCTAGGAGCTTGTGCAGGTTATGAGTAATAAAGCAAAAAGACCTGTTAGGAGAGCATTAATTTAGCTTGGTAAGTCTCACTTCAGTCACAAAAGGTTAACTCATAAATGTATAAACATAGTCTGTGCAACCATAAAGGCAGGTAAAATATGTTTCCATGGTTTTGTATCCGCATTTACCACTTAATCTGCCAGCTGCACAATATCTCCAAGAGGTGATTGGCATGGTAAGTTTTCTGTCAGTTCCATTGTAATCACCAGGGAGTTCCGTCTTCCCTGAGATTTTTTTCCCTTCTTTGCTATAACCTCCTTTTCATATGCACCTTTTTCCACCTGATCTGATAATTTTTATGTGAAATATTTGCTGCTTCTCCTGACCACCCCAAGGGATACAGGGCTTATCTTCCTACTTGGGGTATGTCAGCCTACTCTATCGTATGCTGCATTTTCCTGGAACACAACTTAGTTTCTTGCCTGATTAACTTTCTGTAACTGACTCTAAACTGGCAAACTTCTATAATTTCCCACAGAGACATATGTGTCATAGCTTCTGCTCTTGTGAAGACATCTTTAAACAGATGTCCGACTTGCAACAAAACTGCGAAGGTGATATGCACAGGGTCTGAATTTTATTCATGCCAGATGAAATCATGGTATTACATTCCTCCTTTGAACATGGTTCTTTACAGGCAGAGTTTCCTGTGGTTGTCAAACTGCAAATGATAATCATAGCCCCATATCCCTGGTGGATATTGAAATGATGAAGACAGATACGCTTCCTGCTTCACTTTTCCTCTGTATTAAAAAACCATTCTAAATAGATTAGCTCAGAATTCTAGCAGAGATATGTTTAAATTAATTTATCCTTTGCTCAAATCTATTTATCCTTTTAAATAAGTTACCAGCTTGGGTTTTAATTTGGCTCTACTCTGACTTAACTTAATTCATATTGACACTGACATTAACTGGAATAATCTCAAGGTGAGTTACAAGCCAGTGATGCAGTAAAAACCAGTCTGGAGTTTTGTTTTTTCTTTTTTTCAAGCAACTGAACAATTCAGTTAGTTACAACACAGGATCAGTGACTAGATACACAGAGAGGACTCTTCAGCCTAGAAGACAGATGATTTGCAGGTTATGGTTAGAGAGGAATGAAGGAAAGGTTTATAAAACAGCAAGTGAAATGAAGAAAATAGATAGGGAAGAACTGTTTTATCCACTGAAGAACATGAACTAACAGGTATCAAAGTTAACACCTGGTAGATTCAGCACAAGCAAAACTGCTGCATTTGATGAAGTCCACAATTAGGCAACAGAACTCCTTGGCACAGGATACAGCGCATGCTGAAATGTGTATGAATTCAGAAAAGGACTCGACAAATTAATCTGAAAAATCTGTTGAGGAGTATTACATACCTGAGGTGCCACCTCTGCAGGAAGTGCTGCAACCACAGTTGGGAGAGTATCTAGGCTTTTCTGTACTTTTCTGCTCCTTTCTATTGGTTGCTGTCAGAGATGGATAATTGATCTGTTCCAGTGTTGCTTTTCTTATGTTCTGATGAGTCTAAAAGCTAAACTACTGCTGTTCCAGGTCTTGCTAAAGCCAACATGCAGAATTCCTTTGAAGCCAGCAGATTATCAGTGAGAATCTTACATTGAAGTCAGCCACAGAAAGCTTGTTGTATCTTTCACAATCTAATAATGCAGAGATTGACTCTTTGAGTCCCCAAAGAGAAAGTTTCAGACTCAAGAAATGAAGGACTGTAAGTGATGCTTCTACAGAACCAATACAGTCAACAACCAATGAAAACTTTAGATAGCTAGACTTGAAAAATGTTCAGCTTTATCAAACAAAAATTTCCACCAAAGATGATTCTGGTTTATGTTACGGTGGTTAGGCTGGCCTCTGTTAAATAGACTACCTTTTATCTTAATTTTTCTGGGTGTCCTTATCTGTCCAGATCTAATGTTTTTTCTTCTTATTCAATCTAAACCATTAAGTATTTGCTTTATGTGGGCAGTGTCTGATGTCTTGAGCCATATTCTTACTAATATTTATTACATGTGTATCAATACAACTTTCAGAAGTGGCTGATTCTAGGAGATTTTTGTAAGCTCATTGTCACACTGCAAGCAGAAGAACTATTACAGTTGTTTGTGAATCTGGACTATTTCGGTAATGGTTCAGGCTGAAGTGGTTTGGTGACTTCCCAAAAACAAGTCTATTCAAGCTGTATGTAGTGGTCAGGTATACCCAGAGATGCACTATGGTCTGTTACACTTGCATTGGCAGGACCAGACATTTCTCTGGAAGCAATTAAAAGGAATATCTGTGTGTAGCTCTTGATGTGGGGAAAGGAGACAGGAACCTTGCTAATGTGATTATTGTTTTAGTATTATAATGAAATAGCATTTTATGGAATGTCATAATATCGAGATGATTGTTCCTAAAAATAAAGGTGTAAGATGGATTGCAGCTATTGCTAATCAAGAGAGTTTATTGCCTGATTTAGGATTGGTAATTGCTCAGTTTTCAAAAAAGGAGCTGGGCTCTCCTTTTCAGCCACTGTAGCAGCCTCCAAAGGTGGTCTAAAAAGCCACATATTTGTTTACAAACATTTGGCTGAGGTGTAAAGCAAAGTGACCAAAACCAATTGTATACTGAAATAGGTTGTTCTTCCAGAGGTCATGAGGAAAGCAGTGAAAATCCAGCTGCAAATAGAGAACTGGTTTAGGTATTTGGTTATGGGCAAAGTAGCTTTCTCTTTTCAGTACCAGATCAAACTGATAAATGAGAGAGTTCTCAGTAGATTAACATGCTACAATTATTGCTGTATTTTCAGTTCTATCTTGAAAATTATCAAATCTATACATCACGGAAGTGCTACTGCAGTTACTTCTGACTAACACTTCTGTTCATTTTTTTTTTTAAACAACATCATGTGATGAAATTATTATGAAATAAGAACTTTCAGTTTTAATCACTAAAACCAGCTACAACTAATGACTGGTAGCACTCTGATTCTGGTAGCAGTATATAGCAGAAGGAAATTCTTGCACTGCAAAAGTATGCTAGTACTGGTAAGCTCCCATTAAGGGAATTGCTCATGCAGTCACTGCTGTAAATGCTTCTGTGTCCTCTTACTTCCTCTGGGTTAACTTGGGCAAGAATGGTCTAGAATTGCTGAAGAGGGGGTTTTTTTGTTTGTTATTTGTTTGGCTTACTCTTCTTTCTGTTGCTGCTTGTATTGCTTCTCGGGAATATGTTTGCCATATGTGAAAAAAATATTGATTACTTTGCTTCTTGAAAGGCATGTGCATTTGGTAAGGGTTCCACTCTCAGTAGGCTTTTATGTACAGCAGGGTTTATGCAGATTGTATCTCTAATCCAGAGCTATCTGATATACCTGCCTCCAGAGTTTTCCCATGTTTTATCATCCTTTCCAATACAAGCAAGAGACAAAAGGCTGAACAATATTAATCACAGATTGACTGCTGGGAAAAAGTGTGGTGAGAACAGATACTTCTCATGTTTACACTAGATCCAAAAGGTGTTGCTACAGTAAGGATACAGGTGAAGTTGTCTTGGGGTCCTAGAACTGATTTCAGTGGTGTCCTTGCCTTACAAGTAAAATGAAATAAAGGTGAGAGGAATTTTGCATAGACTGATTTTTATTGTATTGCTTAGAGGGTATATGGCCTCTGTTCTTATGTATCAGGTGTACAGCTAAGTTACCTATAAACGAAAAGAGCTAGTTTGATGAAAATTAGGTTTGTATGCTTCAGAATCTACTATTTGTAAATTATAGTTTTTTGTAACATATATAAACAGAAAGTTGATGTCTGGCTGTATATTTGGTCTCCATACATAGCAGTTCACCAAATATCTCCCACACTTATATTACCATATACAAACTTCAACTCCAGCTTAGGGAAGTAGTGGCTACAAAGAGCAAGTGATGATAACTTGAAAATACTTAGAAGCAAGAAGGATGATGATGAATATTTAGGGTAGTGTTTGGAACTGCATTGTCTGTGAAGGGTTATAAATAAGCACAAGTTAGAGTATCTAGTAAAACACAATTGTGGAATATGTTGGACACCAGAATGGCCTCCCAGTGAGAGAAGCTCTTTCATTACAGCTTGATTAATTAAATTTTCATAAGTAGGAATACAAGTCATAGAAGAGTGACAATTTCTGTAAGAATAAAAATAAATGCATATTTCAAAATTATGCATTTTTATTTGGAGCACAGCTGCAAGATGTATGAAACGCTCTTTGCTCTTAGAGAAAATAAAGTCAAGATACACTTTGAGTGGCTGCCTTTACCTACCAGGCATGAAAGAGAAGTAAGAGAATAATGACTTATACAATGTATCCTGAGAATACTAGAAGAAAGAGCAAATATATTCCTTAAATTGTACCCTAACTGGTAAAAACTGTAACAGTCATCTTTCATAAAACTGACAATGTTTTATTAAAAACAAAAAGGACTACGGGAGGTGAGGAGGGGGGAAATAAGGAAGACAGTAAGCAATCTGCACACATGGTAAGCTTATATGGTGTAAACCATTTTCTCTGATTCCTGGTGGGTACAATACACATTTCAGTTCTTACCCATAACCATCTTATATCTCATCTGCTTCACAGTCAAAACTATTTTAGAAACTGCTGTTGCTTTTATGTGATCTCAGGCTGTTCTTCCTGTCCACCTACCTATTGTAGGAGACACATGCTAAATGTCCCAAGAGAAACTAAACTTCCATTAGAGTTGATTCAGCAGGCAGTGGTTGATATGCTGCACTAACACTTCTCTGAGGAGTCGTGTGAGTTTCTGGACAACGTAAGGTTCAGTTTCTGGGTGGAAAATTGCAGTTTTCAGCCTTCTGGATGGGGTGACTTATTTTTTGAGTATAATCAGCTGGAGTATTCTTGCAGTGTGTAAGCAAATTGAAGCAGTAACTCTGGGAGGTGGGAATTTGCCAATTTGTCTTAGCCTTAACTCCAAAAGCCAAAATACAACAATTTAAACGTGTGCACTAACTGTTTCACTGCTGCTATTCTCCAGAAATACCCAGCTGCTTTGTTTTGTGGGCAGAGTTTGAATGGATTCATGCTACTTCTTGTCCAATTTTCAGAGAGGCTTTAAAGCTTCCATTGCATCATAGCTTATAAATTCATTTAAGTACATTAATTTAGCATGGTCCACTGAAAAATTCCTGTCATAAGAGGAAGTATGTGACTATTTAATTTAGAAAATTATTCTGCTTCTCTCATCCCGCTGCTTTCTCCCCCATAGGACTGGGCTAGGTATAACTAGAGCTCAGTGGGAAGAAAAGTCATGGTTCAGTAGGGTTTCTTTTTTTTTTTTTTCTTTCTTCCTTAATATACCTGGTTTATTTCATACTATTATGTAGCTGTTACATGTTCCCCTCTCCACCAATCTTCTGGATACACCAAGCTAATTACACAAACAGTGTTGTGGGTTAGACTAGGAGAAGGTTTCTGAAAATAAGTTCATTTCGCAATGAATAAAGGGAGGGAGAAGGGTGCCTGGGCCAAATTACTGTGCTCTGTCTGGGTTTATAACCAGTATAATCTGATTCCAGTAGGGGTATTCTTGGTCAGGCTCTTTGGAAAGGAGAGACAGATCTTATTTCTGTAAGTTTTAGTGAGATATAAACAAGGATAAGTTATTAAATTGTTCAAAGGTAATAGTGAAAGCTGTAAATACTGATAGATTTACCAATGATAGCTACATAACCACCCCCCAATTCAATGCATTGCCTAACATGCTTTAACTCAGATGTTGCCTTTGTAACCATGAACATATTCCACCTACACTTGAATTACTTCTTTGAAGAGGAGTTTGGGATACCATCTCAAATATTCTGACATAAAATTATCTCACTGGGTGTTCAGTTGCTGTGTGAATTTGATTCAAGAGCAGTCTAATTTGTCTTGTTTATGGGCCCGTTAGTCTCTTTAGCTGTATGATATAGAGATGCATTACCAAGTATCTTGAACATATTATTTGCAACCTTCAGCATTAATAAAATCTAACCTCTTATTCAAGAAAAATAAATTTGAGCAGCACTTTCTTCTAGAAGGCCTCTTAAATTTTTTGGAAGCACTAGCTGGTACTTCTAGGAGAGACAAAAATCCTAAAAAAATGTTTCATTTCTTTTGAAATCAAGGACACTTTCCCCTTCTCTGTTCAGATTTCTTTTAGTACACAGCTATCCAAATTACCTCCCCAGACCTGTTTGTCGTTTACACTGTCAAAATCAAATCTTTGAAATTTATTGCCCATTTAAAATGTAGCCCTTAATGAGGTTACACTGCTGAGGGAAAGCTGTTTCCACATAATAGATATGCAGCAAATTTGCAGTCCCTTACAGAGAAGTGTATAGGTTGCAACTTGAGGAAATCCATCTTGAAAATGAAACACTGTATCTCTTTTTGCAGGAAGCCACTTCAGCTGCCACACAACTTTGTGTAATAAGCCTCAGAAAGCTGAGTTCAGTGTTGCTGGTTTGCCTGCTTTCAGATCTGCTCACAGTATCCCTCTGTTATTGTTCTTGAATCTCATTACTTGCTGTCCTCCTCAGCTGTATGTCTCAGCATGAGAAGTCATCTAGAATTACTTGGACTAAAAGTAGCTATTGGTTTTCCATGTATATATCATCAACTGTGGCTGTGGCCAGGGAATAGCAGCAATAACTTGGTAGGGAGTAGCTAGGATCAAGGAGAAAGTAATATATCTGCAGGGAGAAGCCCTGAGGTTGTACTTCAGCATATAAAGCCCCAGAGATGATCCAAGTGTACGGTGTGATCTGAGTTTAATAATGTCAAATGGCCACACAAGTGAACATTTAAGAAGCTATTTGTCTGTAAAGAGGGAGGAGCAGGGCACTCAGCCAGGTGAAGAAACAGAGATGTTTGTGCCTTCTAGGTAACAGCTCATTATCATTTGGAAATGGTCGCCTCTGTTAAATAAGTGTGCTCAAAAAAAAAAAAATAAAAGGAATCTGACTATGCAGACTCAGGCTTGTCGGGCCACAAGAAAGGAATGTAAGTAGTTTGTTCTGGAAATAACTCTTTGATTAGTGATTAGTAAGCCAGGTTGTGGGGGATTGCTTAATGCAATGGAAATTGAAGGAGGAAATGTGTCACTGGTAATAGCAGAGATGACCATCTCAACCCTTTGAGAAATGTTGATGGTTTTTACAGACTTGTAACAGATTAGGAAATAAAACTGTGTTAAAGTGGGAGAGAGCACAGAGCAGGAAAAAAGAGAGAAACTTGATGTATTTACTGAGAAAAACAAAGGGTATGATTTGGGCTGTCTAAAAAGAGGGGTTCGCTATATGGATCTGGTTAAGCTTTTTTGTGAAAACTGCTAAGTGGGAAATAGTTGGCTTTGTAAAGGAAACAATAAATAGAAGACTTAAAAGACTGTTAGTCCTCCAAATATTTTCAGTCAAGCTGCAAGAAATATTTCCTGAGCAAATAATGTTTATATTAAAACCAGGCTATTTTATTCTTTCAGGACACAAAAGTAGCTGGAGTTGACATGAAGGATTTAATGGATTAGATAGCTGTTTTTCAGAGTTACCAATGATTGTGACATTGTTGGAATTTGGTTTGACATATAGTTCAGGAACTGTCACTGGTTGTGAGTTTTGTTCGTTGGAGACGTAATTCTGTTTTTCTGCATTTTGTGGTATTTTTATACTGGGGTATTTGGGGAAGAGAGCACTGCTGATAAACTGATGTCTTCATTGGAGAAGAGCTAAGCCTATTATTATCTGTTCTTTTTTGGGAAGGTGGGGTGTTCCTTAAGTACTTTATACCTCCAGAGGGTACTTCTGTTGTCAGATTTCAAAATACAAACCAAATTAAGTTATTTACTGGTTCAAGTATATACAGAATAACCTTAATTGATTGGAACTCTATATAGTTTTATTTCCTAGAGTCATAGTTAGATTTTGCATGAACTCCTTTAAAAAAAAAGAAAGAAAGAAAAAAAGCAAGCAAAAGACCTCACTGACAGTCCTACTCTTTTTAATGAAAATTGTGTGAAAAGTCATGCTTCTTTGACAAAGATCTTCCTTGCGATGGCATGATAAATGCTACCTAACAGAATAGGAAGCAATTGAAAATCATTTTACAGATTGATACAAAGATGAGATGTCTTTTCGCTGTTTCATTTCATTGTTTGAATTTACTGGAGGGATTGCCTCTCTCCATAATACTATGGGGAAATAAAAATCCTTGTGGGTGAAGATACCAGAATCTAACAGAAAATGTGTTACTGGGATTGTACTACTGCCCACAAATCAAGATAATGATAGTGATCAGGAGATGTTAAGTGAGATGAGAGAAGCTGCAAATTTAGTACAGCAAGCAATAGTATTACACTTGAACTATCCACATATAGTCTTTGTCAGGATGAGACATACAGATAACATTTTTGGATGCAATAAATTATGCTTTCTGGTTTTACAGTCTGTTCGAAATGATGCCATTCTACATTTGCTTTTGGGTGGTGCACAGGACCTAGTTCAGGATGTTTTAGTGGAGGGCTCTCAGTAGTAGCAACCTCATTATAGTGGTGTTTAGCATTGTGACTGGAGAGAGCAGACCAAATAAAGTGCGTGAATGTTCTATTTCAAAAAAAGGAGCTAGGTGAAAATGAAGTCCAATTGTCAGAAATAAAAACACAAAAAGCAAGAAAGCTACAACTGTCCTGGAGGTTGTGTTTTAAAAAAATAAATGTATTAAAAAAAAAAAAAAAAAAAACAAAAAAAAAAAAAAAACAAAAAAAAACCAAAAAAACAAAAAAAACCAACACAACAAAACCAACAGTTAAATGTGTGACACCACTCATGAAGAAAACATTGGTCCAGCAAATCCTTTTCCATGGTTCCATAAGTTAGGATGCAATCATAGGAAAGGATTAGATTTTCAGAAGGGAAAACTTGCCCAAATTAGAAAAACAATAAAGCATATAAAATTGGCAAGTCTCCTTTTTTTTAAACAAAAAATTAAGGAGGCTAAAAAATAATTTGAGGAGCGCCCTGCAGAGTATTCTTAAGCTGATAACTAAGTGGTCTTGCATCAAAAACAGGAGGTAATTTAGGGGATCAGTGAGCACAAAGTATAAGAGACACTCAGGGTTGATTAGGCCCTAAGAGCAAGGCTCGGTTCTTGGTATAGATGCCTTTGCTGCTGAAGGTATTGGGAAGGTTGTCACTTTATGCATTTTGTAGCAGCAGATCAGAAGAGCTAATTCAGTTTATTGTAATTTTACAGAAACTATTAGATAAAGACAGACAGTTTAGACACCAGATGGTGTTCAGCTGGGAGTCTGAAAAAAAACTCAGATGTGAAATGGCAGAACTGGTAGCCAAGGTGTGCAGTCTGCCACCATTAATGGTCACTGTGCCAGAGGAATAGTAGATTGAAGTCATGTTGGCAGTACACAGCAGAGCTCTAAATGGGACCCCAGAAACTACGAACTGATGATTTTTACTTTCATCTTACCAGAGATGGTAGAGTCTTCAACAAAGAATAGGATGCTGAGTGCATGAGTAAACAGTCTCTTTGGAGAGTCACTATGGTTTCTTTAAAGGGAAATCCTGTTTCACTGAACTGTTGGACTCTGTGAGGGTGTTGGTAAGCATGTGGATAAAGGTCATCCCAGGAGCATAAAGGATTTGAATTTTTTTGAAAAGCCTTTGACAAGGTTCTATATCAATTCTTATTTAAAAAAAAGTGTGTTGGAGGAAATGTCCATTACTAGTCTTGCAGCTGGCTAGAATTGAAAACCAAATAGGGTATAGTGACCACTTTTTTTTAATGGCACAGTCAGTAGTCATGTCCCTCAGGGATTCATGCTGGGAGCAATTCTGGTCAACATCTTCATTCATGACCTGAAGAAGGTAGTGAACAGAAGTTTGTGGGCAATGCTAAGTTTTTCTGGGTAGTCAAATGCTATGCTAAGGAAAGGAACTCCGAAAGGACTTGTAAAACGGAGTGGGTAGGCAAGTTAATGGTAGAAGAGCTTTAAATGCAAAGTAAAGCATCTAGGTAAAAGTAATCTAAACCTTCTTTACACAGTATTGAGCTGAGTCACAACACAGGAAAAAAGTCTTGGAGTCATCATTAGCAGTTCTCTGAAATCATTGGCTCAGCACAAGTGATTTTCAAAAAAGCCAACAATATGTCATCATCGCCATATCACCAGGAAGGGTATTGAGAACAAGACAGGAAGGGTATTTGAGAACAAGAGATGATGTTTTGTCACTATACAAAACCTTAGTGTGCCCATATCACCAGGAAGGGTATTTGAGAACAAGAGGTGATGTTTTGTCACTATACAAAACCTTAGTGTGCCCATATCTTGAATATTGGATAAAGCTTTAGTGTCTGCATCTCAAGAAGGAAGTGGTAAATTAAAGATGATACAAAGAAGGGGAATTAATGCTACAGGGGATAGAGTAGCCGCCTTAAAAGGAAAAATTTGGAAGTCTGGGATGCTTCAGTTCGAAGGGGAGAAGACTGAGGTGTAGATGCAATCAAAGTTTACAAAATCAGAAAAGCACTGGATAAACGGAATATGGAATTTTTCACCAAATTGTGCAATACAAGAAACAGGTGGCATTCAAAACTAATAAACAATGAGTTCAGTGGATAAATGAAAGTACTTCTTTACACATCAGGTTTGAACCTCTGGAGCTTGTTGCTGTGGTTGTGAAGTGGGCAGTATCAGCAGGTTCAGAAAGAGATTAGACACATTCATGGGGAACATGGATACTAACAGGACTGGGCCAGGGATAATACCTTCTGATATTCCCTAGTACAACAATTATGGGTGCTGGAGAAGTATGAGGGGAAGATACTGTAGGAAGTGATAGGCTCATGTGCTCGCCCTAAATGCCATCTCTTGTTGCTGCTTCTGGAAACAGAGTGCTAGGCTACAGCTAACTCTGGCGTGATCCAGTACAATATTATTTCTTATGTTCTTATGTTTTGGTTGTTTAATAAAGACATTTGCTCAGAATTTTAAATGGCTGCAGGGCACGAGGCTGACCGAGTTTGTCCGAGAGAATGGCTTCTCCTAATTGTGATCCATTGGTATTGCTTAGTGCCAGAAAGGAAGAGTAGACTGGGCCTTTATTTTACTGGTTTCATATACATCTTCACTTCTTCCAGTTTCTTTGTATCCAAAGTTTATCCAATCAAAGTGATGGAGTACTGTAGCTTAATGAGTAACCACATTTGAGCTGACGCACGGTGACCAACCAAATGCAGCAATTACCTGCCCCTCTTGCCAAGTAAAACACAGTAGCTTAAACCATGATTTAGTCTGACAAATGATTTGTGGTTTAAGCCTAGTACCTCCTGATTCACAGACTAACATACAGTCAGTTACTGCAATTTGGGTGATGAATGTTAATTCGTTAGGCTTCAGTACTGAAATTTTTTCCAAATGAAATCTCTACCCTTCTGTGCACTTTTTTATATTTTCTCCCCCTTTTATCAGGCTTTTTCTTCACAGTATTCAGCACTTTAGCCTTAGTTAGGAAAGGACTGTGTGTGTTTGAGGACTAGGAGTGAGTATAACTTGCTGGGACCCAGAACTGCGGATTCAACTCAACAAATGCTGTTTAGATCACTTGGTGTTTTGGTAACTGATGTAATGTCAAAGCCACTGATGCAATGAAATACACGTGCAGTCTTGGCTGTAGAAGCAACGTCTGACAGAGCTGGATCAATGACTGCATAGCTTTTAAAGGGACTCCTTGTCAACACAAGTGCAACAGAGCACCATCTCCTCTCTATCTGTGACTAGAAGAAAGGAATGAGTAACCACTTTGAACCAGATGGTGATTCCTTCTGAATGAAATAGGGATCTTGAGCTTAGTGTTTTCTATAAAGTTCAGTTTACTCTTTGTATCTTGCAGAGGGTATATTTGGTGCATCTTGCTGCACTTGGTCTTGTGCACAGAAGATTGCAGGTCAAATAAGCACAAGCAAATTAAAAGAAAAAAGAAAAAAAACCCTGTGGGAAAGGCAGAAAGAAGGGAAAGAGAATCAACCTGGAATATTTCATATCTCTGACTGCTGAGCTGTTGTCTTGAGGTCAGATACCTCTATACAACATTGACAACCGAAATAGTCTAATGATGGTTAGCTAGGAAATGACTACATTTAAAATGTGACAACAAAGGAATTGCCATTAACAATGCTAGTAATTCTTACTTGTTAACAAACACTTTTTACAGCCTTCCATCTGGGTTGTTATATCATGTTGCAAGCATGAAGCTTTGAACATCTTTGAGACAGTTAGCATGCTCTTAAACATCCAAACTTGCCAATATTGAAAATGAATTAAACATGTAAGCAAAGGAGCAGAACATAGATCACCTTTTTCTTTTGATGATTATCATATATATAGCTAACTAACAACAGACAAAATGACAGGAAAGAAATTAAAGAACAGCATATGCATCAGCAATGCTTGCCTCGCTTACTAATCCTAAAATGAATATTTGAAATGCAAAAGCTGAAGAATGTATGTAAAGAAGCTAAACATGGATTCATCCAACAGAGTTTGTTTCACAGCACATTTCTTGTCTCTGCCTGTAGAAAGTCTTCCTCTTAGCAGGAGAGGGGCAATCACTCTGGTGTCTTTCTGAAACTATTAAAATTCCACTATCACCGCAGTCTCCCCAGAATGTTAAATGAAGAGTTTGTTGTATGAGCTTAAATGGGATCTTCTTTCCTCTCTCATCTTTTCAAACCACCCTTGTAGCAAAGGGTATGTGGAGGCCTGATCCTTCTTTTCCACCTGTAGATCAGTATTAGTTTTGATAGGATTGCAGAACTGAGGGACAAATTAAGCCACAATTCAGACTGTACTGTAGTTTGACCTCAGCTATTATCCCTATTTTGCAGACAGGTCAGGGTCATTAAGACCTGTTGGTGCACCCAAAGCCCTGACAAGCATCACCTGGATCCTCCACCCATGCACCTTCTGCCCAGTGCCCCAGGAGCTCTACTTAAGCTCAGGCTCAGGCCCCCAGTCTTCACCTGAGCTACATCCCAATGTACCTGTGCTCAACCCTGTCTCTGCTGCCCCAATTTTCTCACTGGGCTTCCTGGATTGACCTCAGATGTGACTAATTACCTTGCTATGTCTGACGATCACCAGACTGTCACCATCACCACCTCTGCCCTGATTAAATACTGCAGGACATTGTCCTGGTCAGGGAGGTAACTGTTCCTGCCTGGCTTGTGGCTGTCTGCAGCCACAGCCTCCTGAAGCAGCCCAGCTCTTCTCATTCCCTGGCTGTTAGCTCAGGCTTATGCGAAGGACCTGCGGTTGTTATACTGCCAGATGTGCTGCAATGTAATGTAACTTAGGCAGGGATTAGGGGCAGTCTTGCCTGAGCTTAAGTGGGGCTCCTGGGGCCATGGGCAGAGGGTATGGGTGGAGGGCTCAGGTGAGGCTGGTGAGGACAATTAAGGGAAATTAGTGCATTCAGGGCCCTGATGCAGAAGGAATGAAGCTTGGGTAACTTATTGGCACTGGAAATGAGAAAGGCAAAGACGTTTTGTAACTATTAGTGTATTATCTCAAAGTGTGGGGAGGCTGTGGCACAGTGGCCAGCAGTTGGTTAGTTCATGTGTGCGTTCAACTCCGTTGTTGCTAAAGCATTTTCTTTCTTTTTTAGAATATGAGTGGATAGGACCAATAACGTTGCTGTGCTGCTTGAGTGTAGTGCATTCAATCCATGCGGTGTCCAAAACTTTCCATTAGCTTGTCACTTGACCTTACTGAAAAAATAATAGCTAAAAATAAATGGGTTTCTGATCTCTGATATTATTTATCTGTATTGATTTTGAGAAAATATGCATATAAATGCAAAAGATTAAAGTAGATTCTGACTTTGTACTTCCAGGTTCCTGAGCATGCAGAACTTGCCTGGATTCTTGGGTGCTTAACTAACGTGCCACGTCTTCTACGCTTGCCCCAATGGAAGGTATAGATAGTTTCATAAACTGAAAGGAAATATATGGGAATTTAGTAGAACTGCTGTCCTTGAAATACTTATCTGTGAAGTACTAACTGTACCTTAGTTATCCTTGCTTTACATTTAAGTAATTCTCTAGTCCTGTGGTGGAAGGAGGAAAATGTGCCTTTCCAGGTATGTTGCTTTCAATGAACATTTTTCTGCTGGAAGCTACAGGATAATATTTTTGGCAGAAACTTGCAGAAACTGTACTAAATAGGAGGGTTGTTTAGTGTTGTTAAACTCATTTTGCTAGAATGCTTGGAGTTATTTCAATGCTTATTTAATAATGCAAAACAGCTACAAAATATTGCAGTGGAAACCTTGAACCTTGCTGAGTTCCATAAACAGTTTTTCTTTTTCCACCATGAAGAGTGGCTGTTCTGTAGATTTTATGGAAGAGGGTGCAGAAGAAGCATATGTTGGAAGAGGAGTATAGAAATTATAAATATTAAAAATCTGCTGAGTGATAAAGTTAATGCACCTTAAATGTTTACCTTTACAAGTTTCAGGTGTTCATCTTAACCTTGGTACTACATCGGCATGATTGCATCAACTGAATTCTTGCATTTAGTTTCCTTGTATTGTATTTTGGCATTTAGTAAGCAGAAAACCCAAAAGGCAGGAGAAAGAAGTATCAAAAAAGGAAAAAAAAAAATCTTCAGAGCAGTCTTAAATACCTCCAGATGTTTTCTTTTCCTGTTTTTCTTCTTACTTAAATAAAAACAGTAAAACTTAAATACAGCAACCAGCATTAACGCATGGCATAGATTAAAGCCAACCTCTTCAAGCCTGAGATTCTAAAGTTAAGCTCTTAAATCCAACTTTGACTGGATTGACAGATCTACAGATAAGTGTTACAGGTGCTAGGCTTTGCAAATTAGGTCCCCTGAACCGTAGGCACCTAGAGATGCAGACAGAAGACACAATCTGTATGAGAGGGTAAGAAAAATCTAAAGATATTTGAATAGTCTTAATGAAATAATTAAGACTTTAAGGATTTTAGTGTATTAAACTATTGTTAAAAGCAAAAAGTAGATATGCTATTGCTAGAACAGAATGAGTAACTGTAGCCTGACTATCTTGGTTTAAATGATCCATATCCTAGAGCGGTAAAGGACTTCAGGACAGTGGGTGGATTGTTGGGAGCAGTGTGAACTAATGAAGAGGACACAGGACTCTGCCTCTAGTTCTGAATTCTCCTTCTAGCTGTCACTAACTCTCCTGGTAACTGTGTGTGATCATTATGTCTTGATCTCTTTTCTTTGAAACACAGGTATTAATGCCTTTTTATATCTTATTATGAAGTGTTTGAATTTTACTGCTGAAAATGCTATTTAAAAAGTAGGGGTTATCAATAATAAGTGTAATAACCGAGCCTGATTGTGTTGTATTTGTAATCATTTTCATTAGTAAGATTACAAACAGAAAGAAAACACAAGCCTATGTTTTCTTCTCACTTCAATGTCAGAACAGTGTAGGGAAATTCGTAAATATAGGACATAAAATGGGATGTGTGTATTCGCAAGGAGTGGATTTTACATGGCACACTTTTTTTCTAGAGTTGTACAATAAGTTACTCAAATTAGTCAGAATTCTAATTAATTAAAATCATGGACTTTGATACTGTTAGCCAAAAGGGTGATTTCTCTCTATTTTTCTTTTGCAAACAGATGAAGCGTGCCAGCCAGAGTAATGAAGGAACTGTTGGTTTGTTGACTTATCCTGTGCTTCAAGCAGCGGATATTTTGCTGTACAAGTAAGAGGCAGAATGTGAGCCCATGGGCAATGTCTGTTCAGCTGCATTAGAATGAATGTTCGTCAGATTAACATGCTAACTTACTAACTGGGGGAGCTGGGTGTGATTAGATCAGAAGACTGGAAATGGATGGCAGCTTTTTTTATCTCTCAAGTGGCTGGTTGAAATCTAGCCTGAATTGAAAGCAACTGACAGGGCTGTAAAGAGAAAAAGCTGGTCAATACACAACAATTCTTAGGGAATTATAACACACTGATGTTTAATTACACATATTACATGTTCACACACATACATATATATATTTTTTTTAAGTAGTTATGCTTTGTTTTATGCAGTGTACTGTAGAGATACTTAAGCTGGCTGTATAGTATATAGTATAGTATACCCATGTTAGTGTAGGATTCTTTGTAGGCCTTTTGATACTGATAAGAAAGTGAGTAATATACTGTACCTTGTGGTACCTGGGCTAGTTCAATGTTCTCTGTGGTGCACTATGTGCTGCAATGGAATTACATGCTAATGAGGGACTGATCACTCAGCATGCCTAAGTTTGTAGCCTAGCTGATAGAACTTGTAGTGCATTGTCATCACTGGTTGTATTTCATAATATGTTTTAAACTGTCTAAATGGCAGCAACAATGCACTATAGATTAATTATTTTTATGTTCTGAGCATAGGTACTTTGTGGAATTGTTCTGAAGTTGTGAATATTTGTTGGGACAGAGAAGTAATACAGAACTATGAGGGCAGGGACTTTAGGAGGACAGAGTAACCAAGATTGGCAAGTTGTTAACCCAGAAAAATCTATCTAGAGAAATTTAATCCTAAGTGATAGTTAGTAAGGGAAAACAGTAATGTTAGAAGAACAGTATATGATACTTCTAATTCACTTGAATTTTAACTAGAAATAATGGGAAGCAAAAGTCAATGAATTTGAACATTAAAATAATCTTCTAAGCAGTGAGTCCCATTTGATTGTCAAGCAGTGTTTAAGGGTGAAATTTAGACAGCTTTATCAGAAATCACCTTGTTTTGACTGAGCTCAACCATGTATGTCTTTTCCATTTCTAATAAGATCATGTGATTCATCATTCCTTAGTGAGCCTGTGGTTTGTTTGCTACCATGTGTATTAATAGCAGGCTGTCCAGACAGCACAAAACAATGAAGTGAAAGAGAAACAATACCTCTTTGAAGAAATTTGACATAGTATCTTTAATAAGAAATGTTTTAATGTAAAAACATAATATAGGGAACAAGAATCAGGGAGAAATGGAAACACAGAAAGGGAACAGCAGTCATGAAGAAGAATTAAGAGCTGCAGGAGGGGGAGAAACAGTGCTAATTGAGATGAACCAAGGATAAAAGAGACAGAAAAATGGACAGAAGGCAAATATATGACAGAAAGGAATAAAAATAGCACCAGGTCAGAAATATTAAAGAAACAGCAAGGAAAAAGGCAAAGAATCGTGCAGAGGTATTTATAAAGATAATATGTTTTCTGTTTAGTGGCAAACTTTGTGAATATGGAACCATTTTGGCATATGGAAACATTTCTTTTGACCTGCTTAAAGTATATTGATTATGGTAACTGATTTTCTTTCTGTTAGTTGTAGGCCACTGTGATTTCCTATTGGCTACCGTTACTGTTTCTAGGTTGCCTTGCTAACTGGTGGGGAATAAAGGTGGACAAATTGGTTCCTGGATGTCAGCCCAGTAATTCAGAATTGGAAGGAAGGAGTACCGTGTTGAACTGAAATTTTCTGGGAACTTAAAAGATGCACAGTGAACTTTCTTACACTGGAACATCCCCAGGATTCAGAGCTAAATACCCCACAAGCCTTAGAAAACAAATCTGGTGGGGGAGGGGAGAGTAATCAGAAGCTGGCAAGACTTCAAGTCTGCCTCATCTAAAAGAATCAAACATTTTTAGTGAGTATGATTAACTGTGGGAAAGAATCACCAGGGGAAGTAATGGATTCTTCACCTCCTCATGTCCTCTGTTGCAGATTGTGTTTTCTTCCAGAACTGCATTCAAGCTATTGAGTTCAACACAGAAGGTCAAATCATCCTTTGATCCTAACAGTTCTAATCTATGAATGATAACACTTGTGGCAGTAGAGGCACTGGCCCATGTGATATTTATATAATGGAGACCCATGAGGAAGAACCACTCTCTTCTTTCCTTCCGTTGACAAATCCACAGTACTAACTTCTCAACAACAGTTATGTTTTCCTGAGACTTGACAAGGCAAGGTGCTTGCGCTTTATGCCTTGCAGATCTTCCTTACTTTTTTCGCACACTGTAACACGTGCTCTTTGATCTCTAAAGAGACAGTAGGAGATACTGCAAAAACCTTTCTTTGAGCTGAGTTTAATGATTTGCTCTTATTGGTATCTTTACTATGTATGTTTTTGTGAAGGGCTATTTTTGCCCTTGGAGATGTGCTTCAGTTCAGCACATAAAGTAGACCCATCCTGGGATACAGTCAGCTTGGGATCTTGTTCCCACAGTACCAATATCTAGCTGGGACTGAGTGTTTGGCTCAATCTGGCCCTCAGTCATGGCAGAAGCTGTGACAGTCTTGAGTAACATTTCAGCAGAACCAGAGAGCTTTGCTGAGTTTCCTGTTTCTGTCTTTTATTAAAAGGTCGACACATGTTCCCGTTGGAGAAGATCAAGTCCTGCACCTGGAACTAGCCCAAGATATAGCACAACATTTCAACAAGAAATACGGAGAATTCTTTCCTGTGCCCAAAGCCATTTTAAGTGAGCTGGTCTTGGTTTTGTTTTTTTTTTTTTTCCTCACCCCTTAACTGCACGTCAAGGTTGAAGATGGATTTAAATATTGTGGAAATAGTTTCAGGGACCAAGAAAAGGGAGCAAACTGATGCTAAGGGAGTGGAAAATTAAAAACTGACAACAAGAGACTAGAGGCTGTGAAATTGAACTCCTAAGATAGACATAAGGCTTTACAAATCCCCAGTAGAGGAATGTATGCGACGTCTGGTATTCTAGTCCAGGGGGCCGGATGTACTCTGCTGCTGCCAGTCAGCCTTGCTCTTCAGGTATTGGACCTTTTAAGAATAGGCTCTCTGCTCCATGTTGCTAGTTCAGGAGATGTGTAAGGAACAAGACAGGAGACTTCTAGCAAGCAGATTTCTTCAGTGTCTGAGTGGTAGATGTTTACATTAAGCATGCTGAACAGCTTGTAGGTTTATTGCTACAATGCTCAAAAATCTTTTAAGTATGTTTAATATATACTTGCATATTTCAGTAAGGGTCTTTTACAGAGCCTAGACTTTCCATTTTTGATCTTAGGCTCAGGGAGACTTATAAGGAAAATCTTCTCAGCCATTTTTAAGCTATAAGGTCATAGGCTGGGGGTGAAGAGGAGTCAGATGGCGCAAATGGCATGTTTGTTAAGAAACGTGAAGAATGGGGCAAGGAAGAAACATTACATCTTTGTTGTAAGTAATGTAGAGGAATGCACAGCAGAGACCTTCGCCCCTAAAAGGGCAAGGAGCTCTCACCTTATAAAAGAAAGGCAGTAATAAACCATTCTCAATTTTCAAGCCTCAGTGACAAAAATGGTGTTAGACCCAGAGTGGAGCTTAGACAATACTAGGTATTGCAAACTCTACAGTTTCTAATGAACAATTAAATACTAAGCACTGTAATGAGGAGCTGAGTGTAGCCTATGATGCAGGCGAGACTGTTTTTCAGGAAATAAAAAGCTCAATTTGGGGGAAAAAAAAAAAAGAACATTTTAACTTTCCTCATGAAAAGCACACCATCATAAGTGCACGAGTATATGCAAACCAATGAAATATCCTAGATGAATGGAGTAGTTAGGGACCTATTCAGACTCACTAGCTGTAGGCAGTCAGATTACCTGGACTTCTTCAAATGTACAGAAAAGAGACAGATCCTTCCAAAAGGTGATTCAGAACAGAGCACTTTCTGAGGCAGTCTGAATTGTACCCTGGAAGAGCACTTATCCTTTCACTGAGTACATAGGCCGTCTGTGAGGAGTATGTAGGTAATTTAGTTGCCTGTATTAGGTGTCTAAAAACAATGGCTGTGAGTACTTTCTAGATCAGTGGTAGTTTGTGTACTCCATGAATTATATTTATTGGTGAAAGACTGGAACAGTTTGGGTTTATGCTGTTAAAGAAAGTGCTTTGCAATATTGCTGTAATGCTACTATTCTATTTCATGTACATGCATATATCTTAGTAGTTTGTCCAATACCCACACCTCTCTTATCTGAACAGTGCTTTCCCTCTAACAGAGCTGATTAGTGTTCAGTTAGGGAACTTTTAATAACTGTCTTTACTGATATTTAGGAGAATTACCAAGAGATATTGGGTGGAAGATTTTCCTAAAGTAAGGAGATTAACTGTGCTGGGACTCTTTTTTACCAGTGGATTTAACCTGTTTCTCCATTGTTACAGAACCTTTCAGTAATGTGCAGTCCGTGCTCTCTAGGTAACTTGTCCCCACTGTACTCCTCTCCCTCCAAGAGAGGACAGAGTTTTCAGGGAAGATCAGCATGTAGCCACAGAAAATATTAGGAATTGTCCCAGCAGAAGTTTCTGCTTAGTGAGGAGGGGACAAATGGAGCAATTTTTTGTTTAGTTTATGGGAGGAGAAAAGCAGCTTAGAAGGACAAGAAGGGCATAAGGACTAAATAGGAGCATACATGATTGTGCTCACAACCCATTTTTAAGCAAGGATAAACAGAGAACTTCATCATGCTGCTACAAAGTGTTCTTAGCAATTGTCATAAGAAACTGTTGTCTGTGTGTGTTCACAATTACTCCCCCCCCCCTTTTTTTTTAAGGTACAACAAAGAAAATAAAATCCCTCAGAGATCCAACAGTGAAGATGTCCAAGTCAGACCCACAGAAGTTAGCTACTGTTAACTTAGTGGACAGCCCTGATGAAATAGTGCTGAAATTCCGCAAAGCTGTGACTGACTTTACCTCTGAGGTGACCTACGACCCATCCAGTCGCCCTGGTGTCTCCAATCTGGTGTCCATTCATGCTGCAGTAACGGGGCTTAGCATCAAAGAAGTGCTGCACCAATCTGCTGGTCTCGACACCGCTCGCTACAAAATGGTGGTAGCAGAGTCAGTTATTCAAAAATTTGCACCTATCAGGAATGAGATCAAGAAACTCCAGGAAGACACATCCCATCTGATAAAGGTTTTAGAGGATGGAGCAGAGAAAGCCAAAGAACTGGCTGCCCCCATCTATCAAGAAATAAGACGACTGGTAGGATTTCAGTAGAAACTGCTGACTAGTTGCAAGGACTTTTGTTTCCCGAGACAGGCACTTTGTTGTTTGTATCTTCTTAATCATTTTGGTTTGAAACAAAAACTTTTTTTCCTGGAAAATCCAAGTAGAACATTGAAGGTGTTTGTAATAAAAAATGTGCATGAAGCCAGATATTTCCAGTGGGACCAGCATTGAGCTTGTCTGGGTAGTCAAAGAGGGAGGGCAGAAGCAATCACAGTTCACGAAGAAATCCCACAAAAGCGGAATATAAGGTTGCCCAAATGGTGTTTGGGGTTTTTCCATTGACGACTGCAAGAAGGCGAGGTGATCAGAATCTAGCAGAAAGATTTGTAATCTTCTCAAGAACATCCTTAGCTGTGCATGTGATCTTGTTACAGATGGACAACTCCTACCATTGGTGGTTATTCAACTTTGATACGGTGGTTGAATGTGTTCTTGGATAACCAGAATAAAAGCATGGGCTTACAAATCAAAATGCTCAGGGTGATGAAGAGAGAATTTACTCTCCTTATCATGTGTTCAAACTCAGTGTAATTTTGTATCTGCATCTGGTTTGTGTGAAGTGAGTCAGTGTGTCTTACGGATACAGATATCCATACTCTAAAACTCACTGTGACTACTGTGCCTCTATGATAGTCACTTCAAAGAATCCAGAGAGTGGACTTGTGTTTCACTTCTGCCACCTGTGCCATACTGCTGGTCAGGTCTAAGGTACTTCAGTGAGAAATGACATGTGCTTCAGCTGCTCGTATTCCACCTGCTGTTTGGTTTAGCAGGAAGCTCCAGGATTTTCAGTTCAGCATCAAGTTTAGGATTCCTTTAGAAAAGGTGCAGGGGAAAAGATGTAATCCTGTGTGAAAGAAATCTTAGGTTGAGAAATCAGAGAACTTTCTGTTAAATTTACAAAATTACTTCTTTAGAAAATTGTGCTGAGGTCAGAGACAGAATGGGATTAAATAGATCTTTATGAAATCTCAGTACTGAGCCTCAAGAAAACTCGGTGATGGGAGAATGGTGTTTGCCTCCACTGATCTTAGGCCTCACAAGACCCACAGACTGGGACCCATGGACCATGGCATTTCTTGGGGAATGTGTGGCAAAGGGGAATTGCCAAGAGGAGACACCTTCTTCTGAAGCAGGGGTAGTAGTACATGTTAAAAGGTAATGAAAACCCTACAGGTCCTGTGCCAGCATATTTAGGTGTATCGTTGCACTTACTGGTGCTGTGTTTGAAATTGCTATACTGTAATGTAAATTGAGTTCATCCTGTACTCTGGCAGCTCATGACCATTGTAGGCCTATGGCATTTGTCATGAAGGATTGCAGTCTTACATGACTGGGTTAGTAAAACTGGGGGGGGTTCTATGTAGAGCAGTTGGTTGGTTGGTTCCAAAAATGCTATTTAGTTAATTATCATAATGAGGTGATTCAGAAAGAATTCTTTAATTTTGCAAAACAAGAAGTTGTGGACTGAGCGTCTGCGCATCTTTACTGAGACCTGTATTCATTTGTTAGAGATCTGAAGAAGAGAACTGCCATGCAAGAACTTTATGATGACAGAGTTTCTAGTTAGTCAAGACTAGACGAGCAGAGTGGATGGAGACAGAATCATGGGAAACCAGACTCGATGTAGACAAGTCCAAGGTAATGTCCTCTGGAAAGAATAAGTGTATTCAAAAATAGTCCCTGTTTTCAAATTAGCTGTACTGGATTAGGAAAGGGCACAGTTATAACTGTGAATATTTAGTTAGTTTTACCAAACTTTTGTCAGTGTTTTACAGCTGCATTAGTCTGCATGGGAACTAAGACAGAAAATTAAGGCACACAGTTACCACTGCTTACTGACTTGGCATAAACTGTTTGCTGTGACACTTTTTAACATGGGTTGATTTCTGCAAAGGTCCCACAATAGGTTCCTTAAGAGAAGCTAGCACAGTGCTCATGGGGATACTGAAAATCTTTAACACTAATGTATCTAGTTTCTACCTGTTCCTCTTTTTCACTAGCAAAGATAGGAGCATGTATTCAAAGATGAATGATAGTTTCAAGGTGTCTTCACACTTCCAATATTCAAATCACCTAACACATAGGGTTGGCATTCAACACACCTCCTTTGCAGTGAATAGGAAATAGGAGTATTCATATGTCTTCAATACAATTTATTAAAAAAAGGGGGGGAGGGGATGACATCAACAGGCAATTCTGACTTGTTACCCAAGCTATTCTGAGCAGTCTTTCCAAAACTGCTACATTTTTTCAGAAAATCACGTAGGTAAAGCAGGAAGAAAAGCTTCAAAAGACCCCTTTTTTGGGGGGTAGAGGTTTAATACATCACATATTTAACAGTGTTTCAATCAAATTTACTATTTTCTCTCTTTTTAATTCAAAAATAGATTGGAGTTTTCCCCTTCCCTTTCCCTTATCTTACTTGCCTGACCTATTTCCTTCAAGTAAGGAAATATGCCTGGTTTTATTTCTTCAGGAAAGTTAAACTTGTGTAAATGAGTATGTTCACCTACTGATTGTTGACTTAGCCTTTTTATTTTAGTAGCTCCTGTGGAGGAATTCTCAAAATAAAAGCTGCGTCTGCCCAGTGAAAAAATCCCAATTCCACTAACAACCATTATTAGAGTCCCCTGAGATGAGACAACTGTAGTGTAGCTGTTTGCGGGTATCTGCTGCCTATTTCAGTTTTCTTAGAGCGTGGCTTTTCTGGGAAGTTAACCATCTTGGCATTCAGGTTGAGTCTAGCTGGACCTAGCCTGGCTGCCTCTTTGCATTCCTTGAGCCGTTTACTTGGCATCCGAGAAGAGTTTGGCAGGTAGAAGCTGAGCTTGAAGCAACATGTGCTTGCTACTATCAGTAAAAGTTCTTCGATACCAAGCTACTCTGATCTCTTTGCTCTTCTTCTACCTCCCTGTTTCCTCTTCAGAACATTTTTGTAAGCACCTGTTCTAGATGGTGCTCTGTGGCAGTCTTTACTTTAGCAAAGTAGCGCAGATGAGTTTGACCAGCTTTTTAGGGAACAGTTGCTGGAGAAGGCTTGGTGCTATGTATTTCAGAAGGATTTGTTTCACACTAACTCTAGTCTGGTGTGCCAGGGATTTACTGTTTGTTTACATCTGGAGTGCAGTAGGTGCACTCCTGAAGTGCATTTTCATGTCTGGTTTCATCCGGTTCATATTCCCTGAGACTTCTCTGTGATGCCTGCTGCAGTGCAGTTAGTGGGGAGTTTCTGCAGAAGCACACTCCTGATCCCAACTGCAATGCTAGTTTAGACATGCCCTGTGGTGCTGTGGAAGTCATTGTAAAGTGTTGTTCCAGGACTGAGTGGGAAAGAGATCAAATTGCATCTTTCCTAGTTGAAAAAAGAGTTGAAAGGTGGAGAGGTATCCTTACTCCTTGCTGTGTTGCTCTTTGTTTCAGCTTCCTTTTCTTCAGCAATCCTTTTCCTCAAATACGTTCAGTAATTTGTGTCTTAGTCTCGAAATCTCCTCCTTTCCCATTCCTGTATCTTTAGTGCATGGGAGGTAAATATGTAGTGGTTGGGATCTGCAGTATCAGACCTAGCACCTCCAGGTAACTGAAGAGATTCACTTATCTTTAGAGATGAACATCAACTCCACAGTGAATAACTTACTAAGATCTAACTAAAACATTTATACACTTGAGACATTTATCTTTGCGACCAATGGTTCCTAGGAAGTCATCTTATCACTTATCAGAAGACGCTGATAGTGAGTCTCAATTCTGTACTCCCAGTTTAGAGCACAGAATTTACTGGGAATTTTAGATTCAGGAACAATGTTTTCTTCAGCAGAGACTCCAGATGATGATTGGCCTCATACATTAACTCTGGCACTGCTCCAGCATCTGCATACATCCCTGCCTCAAATAACTGGAGTGTATGTATATTGTACATTATACTGGAATTTGTTTGTAACTCTTAAAGATGTGGTTGAAGTATACTTAGTTTTCAAACACCATGATTTGGGTTCTCAGATTCTCCAGAGAGCCTTGTGAATAGTTCTGATTCAGTGTGTGTTTATCTACAAACAATTCAAGCGAAACTCCTTAGCAGGATTATGGTTGCCTCCATTCAAGGTTAGGGAATTCATATGAGGGAGCTGAAAGTTTAAGGAAGGACAGTGAAATGGGATCCTTGGGGACTGACCTGCATCTAAATGTTTTGGGACTATGGGTTATCAGAGCAAGTGTTTTCTTATCCTTGGTTAGGACCATCATGATACTGACAACAGTACAGCAGTAAATATTGCTGATGAAAGCCTTTATGTCAGCTGATGTAGGAACTCTGTATCTGATTTGTTGAGGACTGTACTATAACATGAAACTTTAACTTTTCTGGTCTCTACAGTTTGCTAGATGATTGTGTCAGCAGAAATCTGTTTGGAAACCATTAGCCAAAGCCAAATCTAATCCTCAGATCCAAAGCCTTTGGATGTTTTCCCAAAACAGCTTGTTTTGATAAGCTGCAATATCAATTTCAGTAGCTGCTGTAGGATCAGTAAGAGCCAGAGGTCCTTTCTGAATGACTCATTCATATTTTTCATTACTGCTCTGATGCGTGTTCTACTTATCCATATGGCTCAAAGATCATGACAAAACTTGGAGGGGATCTGTGTGTGGTTCTGGCAATAGCAACAATATGGACCCAGGTGGGTTTGAGTCTTGAATCTAAAGAGCATGCTCTTTCAGTGGTCCAGCTTGGTTAGATTTATGTTCAGAACAGATGGATCTTTCACCTGTACTGATATCTCTGCATTTGAGTTCCTGGATGCTGCCTACCTGTTTGTTTATGACTGCTTCACAGAGAGAAATAGTCTAGCATGATAGCATAGGGAGTCTGGTGGAAAAGGTCTTCTGTTCAGGAAAGATGTTACCTGTTCTTGCCAGGAGAACAAAACCCCTCTTTCTGCTATATTGGACTATCTAATTTCCTTTAAATAATTTCGTCTGTTCCTTCTTTCTGGGTAAACCTCCCAGCTTCTTCTGCACCTGGCAGAGCACGGGAGGCTGAAAAGTCCTTGACTAGTACAGCAACAACTAAAACATCTCTGTATTATCAACACTGTCTTCAGCACAAATCCAAAACATAGCCCCATACCAGCCACTACGAAGAAAATTAACTCTGTCTCAGCTGAAACCAGGACACTTGGCAATAATAGCTGCAAGAAGAATGTCACTTTATTGTGTAGTCAAAAGTCTTCGAAGGACCAAGGCATCTCCTCTCATCATTTCAGAAGTCCCTTACATCGTGGGACTTCACTAGTTGCATGGGCCCGTTTCAGGGAAAATGCTGCAGCAAAACTGTGATTTTATGTGACATTCATTGATCTAATTTGTGTTTTGGTTTGGTTTTTTTAACTCACTAGGTTGTAAGAGAAGACTTTTGTTGAACTTTGAATTTCCAAACAAGCTTTCTATCACATAGTCCTTTGGTGACCAGATGACAGCTGAACTAATGGAAAATTCTGTTTATTGTCACAAAAGATTCTGTGCTGATTCCCACTGTCTTTTCTGTCGGTTTTGTTGGTTGTGCTAATGGTCATATTGTGGAAGGTTTGTCAAAGTATTTATTTTGTTTTGTGCCAATGAAAAATCATTCTACCTGCAACAGTCCCACATTATTATGCAAATGGCAGATTCATTGATCATTTTGCTTTTAAGCAGCAGCTTTGGCTTCACAATTATTTTATATAAAAGCAAATGCCAACCTCCTGCACTGAGGGATGAGCACATGTGCCCAGTTACAATAAACAGTTTAACATCTGGGAAGATATTTTGCTACTGTAGTAAATTGCTGTCACAGAACACCATGACTGAAGATGAGATTATCCACTAGATGAGTGGTCTCGTGCTGCCTGTGGACATGAAACTAAGCACTGAGCTTAATGTCTGTTGTGCTGTCGTGCTCTCAGTACTTGCAACATGGCTGTGAGACAGGAACAGCAAATCTGTGCCACACCAGAAGGCTCGGTCAGTTCCAGATGTGCTATATTTGGTGTATCTGCAAGATGAAATGTGAGGACAAGAGTTCCAGCACTGAAATCCTTAAAAGTTATTAAATATTTGGTAGTAAGAGCATGCTTGTAAAAGCCTGGGTATGATAGCATGGTCATAGCCTCATTCATATGGCTGACATGAGAAGTCACACAGCTGTATGTGATGGTGGAGTAAAGTAAGCCATCTGCTTCCTGGATACAATCAATGTAAAGACAGTATGAGTCTAATTTGAAGGGTTAATGGATTAACCCTTACAGGTGGGAAGCAACAGCTTATGGCAGAGCAAGGTGGTACCAGATCTCTCTTGCTGTCCTAAACCATTCTGAAACAAGGTGCTTGCAGTTCAGGTGGGGACTTCAGGTCGTACAAAGCACAGGCAAGATCCTGCATGGACAGTGTCACTTGTCCCACGTGCTGTTGTATCTACAACCCTCCTGATCAGCCTGATTTCCGAGGCATGTCTTCGTCGTCAGTGTGACTTTATTGTCATCCATCAAAATGAAATAATGGTCACATGCTGATAAAATTCATGAAACTTCTGTTAGAAACATTGAATATATGTTCTCTGCTATCTTTGGTGAAAACTTATTTCCTGATGCCCCAGGATTTATAGAAACATATTGTTAAGCTAAATACAGATGAAACTTATCAAAACAAGGCTACTCTCTGGCATTACCCAGAGTTTCTGGTGTAGATGGTCTCTGGCTTCATTTGCCCTGTTTACCTTCATGTTTCTTTCCCTAAACCGCATCCCTCTCTGAGTAAAGTAAAATGTTGTATGTTGACTACTGTGAGACTGACTTTTTATTGTGACTGGAAACAGTTGTTCAAATGTATTTCAAGACTCTCTTCATGGTGTTTGCTGAATGAATAACAAAGATCTCAATAAGTGCCTCTTGAGTACTCAAGCTGAGAAAGGTCTTTCTGAGTGGGTTGGGGCTTTCTCTACCCACACTTGTTCCTTCACGGCCTGTCTGGCAGATGTTCCTACAGCAAGAACGGGAAGAGCAATTTTCCGTTGAGGCTTGTGGGCCAAATGTAAACTGTGAGTGGCAGCGTGGCATCTATTCTTTTTAGGCAACCCTCATCAACTTTCTGTTACTGACATAAGTGCTTGCAAACCCCCAAAATTGAAGTTGTGTAGATATTTGGGGCGGGGGGAAAGGTGGGTATTTACCTTACAGTAGCTGGAGTTCTTCAAGATTTGTTATCCACATGTGCTGTGTGTCCTGCCTTCCATCTGTTCTGATCAGAAAGTTACTCCTGAGATTCTTGCTCTTAAATACAGGTTGCACTTTTTTCTTGCAACAGGAAGCAAGGTGCACAGAGTGAAGGCTGGGCTTCAGTGACTGTGTCTCTTAAAAGAATCCAGTCATACCTTCCTGGGACATATGTGGAATCCATGTGGACAAGGCATCTTAAAGGACCATGGTTTAACTATAGTTCTGATGCACAGAAAGCTCCTCCCCATCACATCAAGAACACTTCTCAAGAAGCACTGGAGTTACTGTCTAGTCACAGGCTGAATGCACTGGATGTGAACGACTAAACCCATTTCTGTCTCAGAGCTAGTGCATTTGCTAGGCATGCATGTTGACACACTAGGCAGAAGGGCCTTGATGACCTTGGGAAAACATTGGCTGGGAGAGGATTACTGCTGCCATTGAGACACCTGATCCAAGCTGTGACACTCCTGGCTTACGTGCAGCAACATGAACACCCCTAGAAGGAAGCTGTGAAGTGAATGAATTTACTGTGTGGGCTGCATGAAGGCTGCAGGTTGTGTAGTATCAGTGTGACCTGTTGGGAAAGTATAATTTTGGTATTTAATAAGCATTGCAGAAATGGCTCAGGGATGTGCTGGGATTCTGAAAATCTTGGATTCAGGTGTGTTGCTGACTTCTATGTGGGAGCAGGTTGTTCTGGCTCCACTGAAGATGAAATGTGCTGGGGGGGTATTTCTAATGGGCTTAATTCCTACGGAGAAACAGTGTTGTTAAAATAGACTTAAGAGTTACAATATACCTGTAGAGAATGACAGCAAAATCGAGGTGGTGAGCATCACTGCTGTTTTAATCCATTTTGCTTACCAGCATTACATGCTGGCAGGCTGCCTTGGAATAGAAATTCCACTTTTTTCCTTCTTTAAGCCAGTGAAGTCCTGACTCAAAGGGCTTCACTCTACTCTCTGCTTGTTTTTGAGGAGATGGATTAGCTGAAGTGTGAATGTCGTCTTTGTGGTTTATGCGGATGTTTCAGTAGATGATGAGTAGGTTGTCAAGGGAGATCTTTGGGTGGCCTGAGGAGATTTAATGGATACTGGAAGGTTGGGGGGGGAGGGGAGGGTGTTAGGTCTCATTAGTTTAAAAAAAATGGATCTTCAGCTGAGGATCAGCAGCCAAAATAAAATAAATACAGAAGATTTCCTATCAACTTCATAGAAAGTTTTTCTACAGCTTCATAGAAAATAGCAAAATGTACATCAACAAGGCTATTTTGGCTGTTGTTTTTAATCTGATTAGGTCTTTTTTGTCTGTCTTGCAGTTTTCTGCTCCTTTAATATTATTTCTGCAGGAAGAGTTTTGCTCTTTGGTTAAGCAAAGAAGATCTAAGAATATGTTTTACCTTCTATTTCTTTGATGCCCTTGAGCAAGTTGCTTAGCTGTACTTTGCCTCAGTTTTGTTTGCTGTAAAATGAGGCATAGGAGACTTCATTACACAGGTATTGGGAGGCTGAACTAATATTTGCTAAGCATTTTGAGCCTTCCAGTTGAAGATGCCCTCACTTGGTGCTGATTTATAGTATTTCTTCCTGAGATGCTCTTTTAGTGGTGCTTGTGGCATGAATAAACATAGTGAAATGTGCTGGCGGGCAGACAGTTCAATCCAGAGTAATAAATAAGAGATCCAGTGAAAGTGTCAAAGTTGTCTGCGTCGCAGAAACCTGTAGGCTATTGCTTTCTAAATTGATACTTTTTGTTCTGCTGCAAAATGCCTGAAAATGTCCTGAAGAAACTTACGCTATGGTCTCTACTGCAGCTCCTTAATCTTTGTCTCCTCCTTGCAGCCTGAAAGTGAGGGCCTCTGGCAAGGATCTAACATCAAAAGAAGGGTAATGCTACTACAGGGAGGGGAAAAATAATTACTAAATTTCCTGAACAGTAAACAGTTCGGGTTGTTTTCTTTTAAGGAGGTGGTCCCTCTGCTCCTTTGGCCCTCGATCTGCTGGTGGGTGTCTCTAGGGCGGGATGCTCCTGCCTGCCGTTGTTGCAAGCCTCTCCCTGCTCCCCGCCCCGAAAACAGCAGCCAGTGGAAAAAACAGGTTTGACGGGGAAAGTGTCACAGGAGTTAAATAGCGGTGGGGAGCGTTGCTCAGCCTTCGTGGGTGGGAAGGAGCTTCCCCGCTGCGAGGGGAGCTGCCACCCGCGCCGGTCCCTCCGCGACCGGCGGTGGGGAGCGCAGTACGCGGCGGAGGGCGCCAGGGGGCAGCCGCGAGCTCGGCAGGGGCTATGTGGGGGCAGCGCCCCCCGCGCGGAAGGCCCCCCCCCCAGCCCAGGGCCGTGGCTTCCCGCGGAACGGAGCCGGGGGCTGCTCTTGCATGTGCCCCGCTGCTCTGTTGGGGGCGAGAGGGCGAACTCCGAGCTCCACGGCTACAAGGAGATGCGGCTCAGCCTTCCAAATTCAAACTAGTCCCCACGGGGAGGGAGTCCGGCTTAGTCCCTGTTGTTTGCGAGGTGATGAGGTCTCCTATCAGCTCCGTGCTCCGGCACTGCGCGGCTCCGCACAGGGGCTGGGCTGTGTCCCCCGGCTCCCCCGTGGCCTCTGGGCGCCCAGCGAGCCCTCCTAAACGTCAAAAACAAACAGGAGGCGTCTTGACGCTCCAGTTGCGCGTCGCCTTTCCGAGCCCCTTGTCCTCTCCCTCTGGGACAATGTTTGCTTACTGCACGGAGCAGAGCCCTAGCACTGAAAGCCATCCCGAGATCTCGGCATCCCGAAGGGCACTTTCCTCGCCCTCCCGCAGATTTCAGAGCAGAAAACGGGGCAAACCCTGCCCCACCTTCGGGGTAGTGAAGCCCGGCAGGGGAAAGGAGGGTAACTCCGGGCCCCCTCGGCCCATCCCTCTCCCGACGCTTACTCCCTAGCACTTTCCCTCAAGCGAGCAGGAGGCCGGGGAGGATTTCGGTGGCCGAGCGGTGTGAAAGCATACAGGAGGAGACTGTGCAGGCGCAATCAGATCTTCTCATCGAGAGTTATTTGCTAAGTCCTCCCCGCTTCCCTAAACACGAAAAATAGGAGCCGAGCCGAAGGTTGGCCCGAGTCATCACTAGCGTGGGGAAAGAGGGAGAAGCGTGCTACATTGCCCGGGAGACCTTTCATTACTTTGTTTTCAAGAGAGGGCAAAATACACCTGATACTGCTAATTGCAGGGAGGAGAGAATGAATGTATCGGCAGATAAAGACGCCCGCCTTCTTTTGCTGCAGTACGAGCTCCGATACACGACCTTTCCTCTTGCAAGGCTTTATTCGTTCCCCGCTGCCTCTGCCGGGGCTAGCTAAATACGCCTTCGAAACAAAGGCAGAGAGGTGGAGTTTGGAAAGCCACGTCCGACCCTGGCCGTGTATCGCAACCTTCAGGCTCTTCAGCCTTGTAATGCGATGCTAAACCTCGCGTGGTCCTGCATCTCCTCGCCTCCGCGGGGTGGGAGCGTTGCAGATCTCCGAGCCCCGGCGTGGCGGGAGAGGTGATGGAGGAGAGGGGCAGCAGCCAGGCGGAGAGGGGCTAGTCCGGAGCTCTTCGCCTCTGCCGTCCTCCTCAGGCCGCAAACTCGTGGGTGGGCAGAACTGCACGCATCTGTGTCCCCATCCAGGGGCTCTCGGGGGGGTTAAAGCAAGGCAATGATTGCCTTCCTCCTATTTCGGCCAAAGCGAGCGTGTTTTGCTGACGCAGGGAATAAATCTGCGAATTGCACCCCGTCGTGTAACATTCCTCGCAGTTTGAGCTCTTCGGAATGAGCGAGAGGTTAAACGCCAGGTTCACGTGAAAATACCCCGGAGACAATGTGCGTGGGACGTAGGAACGGGCAGGCAGGGGAGGCAGCAGCGGCGGACTGCAGCGCTCTTGCTTTTCAAACATCTCAGCGGGGAAAATTGTAGCAACTTCCCGACGACAAAAACCAATTTAGGGGAGAAAAGAAAACAGAAACCAATTAGAGAGTTGATACGTTTCGAGAAATGAAGCCTTGAGCGCCCGGCACCGTTCGGTGCAGGGTACAACGTTAGCTGCCGTAGCTAATCCCGCTCATCATCTTTGTTCTTCTCTCGGCAAAGCCTGGCGAGTCCCGCCAGTCTCCCCGCGGTTTCAGGAGGCTCTGCGTGCCGGAGCCCGCGGCGCTGCGGGGCCGAGTGCGGGTACCCCATGGCTCCTGCAGCTCGGAGCAGCCGGTCTCTCTCCCCGGACCGTCCTGGTGCTCACCCCAGGCGGAGGGTCTCCGCTCCTGGCTTCTCCCGGAGTCCCGGGGGTCAGACCCGCCGAATATATTTTCTGCCTCTTTTATTTCAGGCGACTGAGGCGCCTGCCTCAGCGATTCGCGTTGTGCCTCGCAAACTTTCTCCAAGCGTTGTTGTGTCTGAAGTAAATTTTCTAAACAAGCATTTGCTTCCCAAATACGGATATAATCTTCCTGGGCTTTCTTTCTAATGACTTCCATTGAATCGATGCTGCAAAGCTCTATCTTATAGTGCAATACGGAATGTGGCGTTGTACACATATGGTTTAGTTTTTTCCCCCTAATTCTTGCGAGCTGGGCAGCTTTGAGCCGGGAAAGGTATATTTATATGTATTTGACTCCTTCCACATTCTAAGACGCTGCAGTGGTATAGGATGGTTTGGGAGAGCTGTTGGGTCAGAGAGATTAAACTAACTCTCGGGCAAATGCACTTTAAAGCGGATTCCGAGGAAGCGAGTCTATCCTCAGGACAGAGCTAAAAATGCCCTGGAAAATCGTTATTGCTCTTGCGGAAGATAGGCTAAGCACGGAGAGATCAATTGTAATGGCAAACACATCAAGAATAAGAGTTAAGATCCCGTGTGGGGAAAAAAAAAAGTAGAAAGAAAAAAAGAGAACGAAGGTACATGTAAAGCCGCTTATAAAAGAAGATGCCTGCGAAGCCGGGAGAGCTGTGGGGCGTGGGTGCAGGCAGGGCCCGCTATCGCGAGGTCTGGCGTGCAATGCGGTGTGCAGTGCGGGCGTACCCGTAGGGGTGAAGGCAGAGGGCAAGAGGGGTGGAAGGTGTCAGGCAGCCTGCCCGCAGCCGCGCTCAGGTATACGGCCGCCCCGGAGCCGGCAGGCCGGCCCCCGCTGCCTTTCCTCGCCGCCCTGATGGAGCCGGGGGCTCCCCGCCTGGGGAACCCCACAGCCGGCACAGAATCACGCTTCCCGGTCCCCGCAAATCTCCCTCCCCCCCTCCCGGCCCCGGGCGAGCAGGGGGGCTGCGAGGGCTCCCCGCGCCGCTCCCGAAACGCATCCTAGCTCGGAGCCTGCACCCAGGGGCTCGCCTGCCTCTCACGCCGCGTGTGTCGCTGTGTGAGCGTGTGTGTGGGAGCGTCCTGTGTGTGTGTGGATGCGTTAGGCTGCCGTGTCCGTGCCTGGTTTCTATTTGAAGGCATCTAGAAGTGTTGTCTCTGGTCTCCACGCGACCCGCGGGCAAAGCAGAGGGGGTGAGTATGAGTGATGTAGCCGCTGGTTGTGACCCCTCTTTGTGCTGTGTCTGAGCTGCCAGGCCATCTTGGCTGGAGTGTGATTTTTATCTTCAGCTGCTCAGGAGGAGTTTACTCCGCGTTCTCCTTCTTCCTCTGAACTTGACAGCGAAGTGTCGGTGCGGTTTTATTTCGTGCAAGGCAGTGCCTGCAAAAGCGATATATGCTTCCATCCAAATAAATAAGTCCGAGTAAACTCCGCTCTCTGAATTATGCCACCCCTTTCCAGACTGAACTCAAGCTCCTTTTCTAACTTGCAAAATCTGTCCGTGTCCCTGCCTGCCAATCTGTCCATCTGTCTGTCGGTCTATCTACCTTTGGGGTTGGGCTTTCTGGGAGAGGCAACCTAGGTCCAAGCAGTGAGTACTCAAGTATATGTCCAGTCCTTTACCCGTTTGCTTTGGCTGGGTTTCACCGCTGCCCCCCGAATTCGTTCTTATTTGAGTAATGAGAAAAAGAAAGACCTGTCTCCTACGTGAATAGCTAAGGCCCCCAAACCAAACCCCAGTCACAGCAGTCAAAATTCAGAGGGCTTCTTTGGAAGAAACGTATTTGTATTTGTATTTATCTACACGAGCATAGACCTGTAAAAAGCTCCCAAGCCGCGCCAGCATGTGAGCGAGATGTCAACCCCTGTATTGTGCGAAAAGAGAGAACATTCATCTTCCTCTAGGCGCATTTGAAATAGGTTACCGGTTTATCGTTGGGGGTTTTTTTCTCCAGAAATAAACGTGATCTGATTTCTGAAACGGTTACGGTCCGTGTCCGTCCTGCCCTTCCCCCCCCCCCCCCCCCCCGGTATTTCCCCCTTTTCTGTTGATGTAGCTGCCGTCGCAAACGGGAGATGAACAATTCCGAAATCTGGGATCACGGTTAGAGGACGAGAAGAGTTAATGCCACCAACCCAGCTCTGTTTCTAGACAGACTTTTTTTTTTTTTTAATGGCAATACGCTGAACGAAGGGTGCTCTCCGAAAGGACGAGCCTCTCGGCGTTTAGCCGTGAAACTGTGAAGCAGGGAAGCTCTGCAGCTGCGGAGATCCCGACCCCGAAACGTTTGTAGCTATTTACGATGATTATTTGTACTGAGTGCGGGAAGGCGGGAATGTCGAGCTCTAACTGCAGCCCTGCTCAGGTTTACGGCCGCGAACCGTCGGGGACTGTGCTGTAAAAGCCTCCGCTTTGGCAGGGAAACACCCCGAGAGCTGGTGGGACACCACGTTTCATGTGGTGCCTCCGAGGTATCTTCTCTCCAGCGAGGCTCTGGGGCTTGTGCGCCGTGTCGGTCTCGGTCTCTCGGGGCAGGGGAAGTGTTGGCTAAATTGTTTTCCAATGCCGAGGTTAAAACGAAAAGGCTGCCTTTGAAGCGTCGCTTATGAGACGCGCGGCGCAAACCTGGAAACCAAGTCGCCGGGGATCAGTGGCGAAACCTAAAGAGGGGATGGGGAGCCTGGAAATCTTTGTAGCAGCAAAGAGGATTGATCGCATAACACAGGCTAGACGGCGTCCGCCCGAGACGTGCGTTTAAAAATCAAAACGGAGGAAAAAAACCCAGTGAAAACCAGAGAAGATGCAGCTACAGTAAAAGCGGGTCACGTAAAACCTGCACCGCACAGGCCGACCCGCATGCCCGGTGTCAGGGCGGAGGGAGGAAGGTGTGACCCAGACGTGCCACATCTGCCGGCGGGGCCTTCGCCGGGGCTCCCCGGGCCCCGGAAGGCGACGGGCGAGGCCGCGGCTACGAAGCAGAGCTGAGGATCGCGCAGCTCCACCACCGGCGCAAGAGGCGTTGGGAGGGGAAGGATCGCCTCGGGGGCAGACCTGCAACTAAAGGCCCGGAGCCCCGGCCCCGAGTGTGAGCTGCTTTTGCGGTCCTGCTGACCCAGGTCGGCCTTTTTCGGTGCTGGAGGAGAGACTCGGAGCTGCTCTTGATTTCCGGAGCAGAGAGCAAAGCTCTGCGATTTCGTCTCCGCGGCTCTGTGGGTGATTCCTTCTCCCTCTCTGCTTTTATACGCGTGTCCATTAACTTTAAAAACTTTCTTCGCGGAGGTTTCTGTTCCCGGAGCTCCAGACACGTTTCCTGACACTGAAGAGTCCCGATGGGCTTTTTCCCTTTCGCAGGAAACCGCCCAGCCCGTAGGGGTTTCTTCTCCTCTGTCCAAGCTGAAAGACACAATCGTCGTTAAGGGGGCAAAAGGGACAAGCGCGGGGTGGCAGAGGCCAGGGGTGCAGGGTCGAAGCCATCAGAGCCGCCGCCTCTGCGGGCTCACCGTTTTCGGCCTCAGCCTTTCGCTGCGGGCATCGCCCCGTCCTGGGGACCCAGGAGCTTTCGGGACACGGGGAGAAGGGAAATGTCACGGCATTTCTCTTTGGAAACGGACTGAAGAGATGGCACCGAGGGCCACCGAGCTCCCGAGGAAGTGACCCCGCCGGGGAACGGGGCTTGAAGAGAGTGCGGTTTCCCCACCCGCTCTCCCCACCCGCTCACCCCGAGAGTGACCCCGCTCTCGGGGTATGCCTACCCCGAGGGTCCCGGGGCAGGCATACCCCTCCTAATAAACGGAACAAACATTTATTTGCCACTCCCGGGACCTGCCTCTCTCCGTCCCCTGGGTCCCGTCAGACCGAAGGCGTCTGCCGGTGAAATCTTCCCCTCGCCGCCGCCCTCTGCTCCTTCCCTGCCAGTGACTGGGTTACTCTCGGTTGCTGTGTTATACGGGGCATGTGCTGGGCGGTTAGAAGCCTCAATAAAATAATAAAGACTTAGTGGCAGCCCGAGCCTGAAACTCGTTTCTCTACACGTTATAACACAGTCCGCAGACGCCGTTTAGTAGTGAGGGGATTTGGGCTAGTGGAAAGACGAGTCTCGTATTATTTCTATTTGATCGCAAGAAGAAAGCCGTGTAAGGTGTTTCCTGTCTATTTGAGAGTTTGTACGGCCCTTTAGGCAGGTTATTTCTTCGGAAAACAGTCACTGAGCCCATTGTCTTTATCTGATGCTTGAAAGATTGGGGAGGAGAGGAAGGAGAAAAATCATTGTTAAAAACCACTTTGAAGTTGTGCAACTGTTGCTGCTCCAATTTTTTTCTCCAGTCTCCAGATGCACCAGAAATCGTTACTTTGATCTCACAAAGCAGCAATTTATATTTTTTAATTTTTTTTTTTTAATGCTTGGGTAACTCAGAGCGTAATGGCAAACATGCCGGCAATGAGGTCATCGGGCAGCGCGGGGAGGGCCCGGGGAGGCGGGGGGCAAACGCCGAGAGCGCGGGAATGAGGCGGCGGGGAAGGAAGGGGCATTCTCTCCGAACGAGCCTGGCTGCGGGAACATCTGCTCAGGGCTAATTTTACATCCCCGCTCGTTCACAAGGGAAAAGTCGCTGCCAGTGCACATGGAGCTGGCTGGAGCGTGCGAGGGATTTTCCTTTCCCTGCGCCTGCCCGGGGCTGGCGGAGAGGCGCGATGCCACGGAGAGAGGCGCGCACACGTCGGGTTGCGAGGAGCCCAGGAGCTGTTAAAAGCGCGGCTGGGGACATGGCGATGTCCGGGACCCGGCGTGGCAGAGGGTTCCCACCCCTCTTCGGCAGAGCGGACGGGAGATGTGGGGGAGCCCTCTGCTTTCGCTGGTGCACGGCTAACTCTCTTCGAGCGCTCCCCCCCAAATATGGGTCACCCCAGACAAAACCACGAGACTCGCGTCTCATGTAACGCTCCCAGCTCGGGGATGCGTGGGGTGGCGTTACCAAAGCCAACCCCGACCCGGTGCCTGCGCCCGCCGGGGCGCGGGCAGCTCTGTCTCTTCTGCTCCCTCCTGTGCCTGGACCGGCATCCTGGTCCCCACGGTCACGGCCACGGCCGCCACCGGGCCCGCGGTGACGGCAGGGGCAGTGCTAAGAGCGCCCGGATGGGAGCAGCAGGCTGCCAGCTGCCTCTGCGGGAGGGCGTGGGGGGGCTGCTCGGGCCGTCCCCTCCCTGACGGAGCCACAGCCACCTGCCTAAGGGGCTTGACTCCCGGGAGAGACCCACCCGTGCGGAGGTCGAGAGTTTATTTTGCTAAGGAAAAGCAAATACGAGGAAGGGGGGCGGGGGTCGGACCCGACCCCATCACTGTCCCACTGAAGAACAACAGCGCCGTGTCCCTGGGGTGGGTTGTGTTGAACCCGGCGATGAACGCGGGTGATTTTCTTGCTGAGCAATCGCTGCCGCTGCCTGACTTTTCCATCCCGAAGGTACCGACTCGGCTCAGCCCAATGCAGCTCCCGCAGAGCGTGAGGTGGCTCCCTCGGGACCCCGTCGTGCCCCCGTGGGGATGTTTCCAGAGCCTGCCAGCCGGGTGCCCGCGCTGGAGGGAGTTCGGCCCGGGCTCTGTTTCTGCCGTGCCTCGGGGCGCCCCGCTCGGGATGCGCCCTTCTTCCTCGGCGCGGGGGGAGACGGACCCACAGCAGCCGCCTGCGAGCAGGATTTCGGTGTAAGGCCGCCTGGAGCCACGCGAGCCACCGGCACCACGGAGACCTGGCTCCGACCCCGCTGCTGCCAAGGGGCGAGGCGGCTCCAGCCGCCGGTCGCTCGCGAAAGCTCCCAGGCAGCGCGGGGCTGACGCCTCCCCGCAGGCTGGGTCCCCCTGTGGGCTGGCGTGTCACCGCCCGGGCGGCCCCGGGAGCGAAGGGCCCGGCGCTGCCGCAGCCCCCCGCTTCCCTGGGCGATGCGGACCGCTCGCTGCCTCCCCCGCAGGGAGCCCCGCAGGCCGGGCACGGCGGGGCAGGGGTGCGGGGAGAGCAGCACACGCCAGCGGGAAGGCGAGGTGCCCACAGGGAACAGGAGGAGATCTGCCGGCACACGGCCGCCTCCCACCGCAGCCTCGGGGTGGCAGCTGCGGGCGGGGGAATCTGTGGTCTCCAGGGGAGGGGGCAGTCCGGTACCGCTAGACGTGGCCCTCCCCTGGGAAATGGGACCGCACTGACCCGCGGGTGAGGTGGCGGGATCTGTCGCAACCGCTCAAAAACTGTGCGTTTAAAAGGGGAGAAATGGCGGGGTGGGGTGTGGGGAGAAGCGACAGAAACGAGATGCTGACACTGTGGAGTCGCAGGGAGACATCAACAATTGGTGCCTATAGACCACATCAAAGGACTGCAGAGCAATAATAAAATGCCTTGAAATACTTCTTAATGCAATGTTTGCATTAGGCAAGTCCACAAATGACGCCGAATTTGCCATCACAGGGGAAAGAAAGCAGCAGATGAGGAGGTGTAGCCAACATTCCTCTGAAACCCGGCTTTAGAGGGAAAAGAGAGGAAGGGAGAGGGAGAGATTTTTATAATCGTGAAAGGCAAGAAGAGAAACCACATCAACGCAGAGCGAGCAAATGAGGCAGGGCAGGATTATCAAGGCACAGGGAGACCTTAGCAAACGGACCGATCTGCCACAAGACATCCGTAAAGAAGACGACTTCCGAACAGGATTGCTACAGGGGCATTTTTGACTCTGAGGCTATTGCTCGGCCCTGCTATTTTAAAAGAGGCCACACTTGTCCCCCTTGCGCATGACCCCCTGGGGGATTTGGGAGCACCTGAGGCTCGTCCCGGTCGCTGGAGAGCTTTCCCAGTGTGGGACGTCCCGGTGCGGGACGCCTCTCGCACTGATGAGGAAGGAGGGAAACGCGGGCAAATGTGTGTGCGGGCGAGGGAAAAGCCTCCAGGTTCCGGTCAATCTCTGCCAAACAAGCAGTCAGACTCAGATGAGCGCTTAATTGCTATTGTGCTTTTGTTTTCCAAAGGCAGAACCCCTATTCCCCGAGCGCGGCTCCAATGTGGCACAGGCTGGCTTTGTCTGGTTGCTGTGCGGCCGCTCTCGTCATGCTGGTCCCGCCTGACTGAAGCCCAAAGTCAGGAGTACCTATTTAGCCGCCTGCCACCCACGCACGACAGAACCACTGGATGCAGGCGGCTGAAGACTGTTCACTCGGGCAGTGGGCCCGAGCCCTGCAGCGGGTCTCCCTCCCTCGCTGGCTGCTCACTCTCGAGGAGATGAAGCCTCTCTGCGCCCCGGTCTGTGCTGAGCTTGCCAGATCCCGCGCTCAGGCTCTTGCTTTGCTGCCCCCTTCTCCCGTGGGCGAGCTGCTGTGCCCTCCGCAGCCGGCTCTCCCTCCTCACCCGCCCGAGCTCCACCGCAGCCGGCCGGCCGTGCCAGGCGAGAGCCGGCGCCTGCTGCCAGCGGTGCCTTTCCCAAAGCTGGAGCCCGTTGCGGATGAGCCGCCCGCGCCGGCTTCACACGAAACCTCCCGGTTGCTGCGCCCATCTCGGGCAGCCTCGGGAAGCGCTGCCGGGCTGCCTGCCCTCGCCCCGGCCAGTCGGGGGAGCGCCGCTCTCCCCTGCTGCGGGGATGTCCCTGCGGTTCGGCCCCGGCGGTCAGGAGCTGGCTGCTGCACCCCCCCCGCCCGCAAAACATTGTTCTCCGGGAGCCTGAAAGGCGGCATTGCGGGAGAGGGCGAGGGGGGGCTCACGCGGCGGGCTGGGCAGGCCGGCCGACGTCCTGCAGCTCTGGCGTCCCGCTCCTGCCGGCCCCCCGCCGGCCCCCCGCCGGCCCCCCACCGGCACCGCTCTGGCTTCGCTGCAGCTGCCGAGCCCGGTGCCCGGCCTCACGGCCCCAGTCCCGAAAGCGCTGGGGAGTGGGGTCTCTGCTCCCCGGGTGTGGGCTGCAGGGTCGGCCCTCGGACTCCTCCTCCGGGGATGCCACATGCCGCTCGCTTGACCCCGGGCGACGGCGTGGCTCCGCCGGCAGGGACGCGCCGGGGGCGAGCACGGGGGCAGGGAGAGGCCTTGCGGCGGGGGGACCATCGCACACGCTGCCGGGGTCGCGGGATCGCCTGCTGCGTGGCCACGTCTCCTCCGGGGCACGGAGAGAGAAGATAAATTCACTCGTAGTATCAATATCGTGATAGAAAGTGACCCGGACAAGAAAACATCCAGCACCGAGGCGGGAGCAGGGGGGATCTTTGTAGGTTTCCGCGCCTTTGCTGGGAATTGCCGGGGTGGGCTGTGGGGAGCCGAGAAGGCTGCGCCGAGGAAGGGAAAAAGGTTCAAGCGGATCAGGGCCTGCTCCACGGCGGCACGGCCCGTCGCCCTCCGTTCGCTTCCAAGGTGTCTTCTATCTTCCAGCCGGGAAAAAGCCCTGCGAGGCGGGCAGGGCGCACGGCAAACGAGGGACCGCAGGCAATAGCAAATCCTCCCGGGACAGCCCAAAATTTCGTCCTGAGATAGCCCAGGCGCGGCAGCAATTTCGTAACTAGAAACTAATAAAAACAGTATTAGAAACTAATAAAAGCTCGCTTAATACTAAATCCGGGTAAATTCCGGGCGCGGAGCAAGAGCGGGCGAGGTTTGCGATGCAGAAAGGGAGCGCGGGCTGGGGCCCGACGGGTCATGGCCATTTTGTGGGGACCGGAGACGGGTTTCTGGCGTGCCTGCTTTACACAGCAGTCGCGTTTCACGTGGGGCGAAATAAGCGGTGTTTGAGGTTACCGGGGTTGTGCCGCATGCATTGCTGCCTGTCCTGGAGGCCGGGGACCGCTCTCCTGCTTTTGTGTTGGTGCCTAGCGCTGGCAGCACGGCGGGATAAACGCCTGTTTTCGATAGCAGGACGATCACATCCCGCAGCCACCGCTCTTTTGAATAGTCCCATTAAAGTCTGCGGCGTTTTAGGATCGGCCCTAAACGGGATTGTTTACAGTATAACACATCATGTATGAGGTAGGGGAGCGCACAGACCTCTCTTGGTTCAAAGAGCTGTGCCTTGAAGAGAAAAAAAAAATTCCCCTTATATTTATTTTTTTGACTGAACACACATTGAAATGCTGTGCGCAGCTCGGCTTTCTTCCCCGGAAAAGCGGACTTTGGATCCCGGCTCGGTAACAAGGAGCCAGTTGTCCGCCTGCAGCGCCCCATACGAGAACCATTGTGTGCAAGACCCGCAGCATTTTCTGGGGGACGCCGCTTTTTCGGCGTGTGCGAGGTGTGGGGACAAGGTGGGGACCGGGGGGGGAGCATGGCTGCCAGGTGGGTCCGGCCTGGACTGGAGGGAAGTGAAAGCACGCTTGGCCACTCGCGCTCCTCCTCCCAGCCCGGCAGCTCCAGCTGGGGCGGCTGCAAGGTACCGTGGGCCTCGTGTGCGGGTGAAGCCCCGGATCTGCCTACTCATCACACTCAGTCCTGCGGGTTTGGGAGCCGAGGGTTGCGTTCCGTGGGGCTGGGGAAAAAAAAAAAAAAAAACCAAAACCCAAAACTTCAAACCCCTCAACCTACCCCGAATTATAATAGCGGCAATAATCTGCGAAGAAGTAGCTCTTCAACGCGCCGCCGTGTAAATGCTGTTTGCTACCGGCGTGAAACTGATTTCTTTTTCTTTCCCGGCGGAAAAGTAGAGTCGGGTCCCCGGCTGGGAACTTTTTAGACTAAAATCTCCCCGCCGGGACGCGCATGCGCTGCCCCACGACTGGCCCCGGCCCGGCTTTCCCGGTGCTCCTCGTATCCCTCCGGCCGCGCCGCGGCGAGGCGTGGGGCGACAGGGGAGGCACCCGTGGCCCGGTCCGGGCTCGGAGCAATAGCGGTGCTGAGCACGGCAGGGCTGAGCCCCTCGGCCTCCGGGAGATACCTGTCGCCTGGCGGGCAACCTCCCCAGGATGGGCTCATGTGCCCTGGCTCTGACAGTGAATCTGGTTAAAGCTCTTGTCCTAGAGCTTATCTAGATACAGCCCTGCTGCCGGCTTTTCCCCGCTCTGTCCGAGGTCCGCCAACCCTCTAGATCTCCTCCGAAATCCCCTAAGGGCGGTTTATTTATTGGAAAAAGAAAACAACAGACCGAAGAACGGCTGTGAGATCTCTCTCAGTCCCTTCCCGCCGGCCACCACCACCCCCGAGTCCACCTGCAAACGGGGGCAGGGGCAGGAAAAAGGAAGCCCCTGGGAAACCTCAGCGACCCACTGCAGATGGGGCCGGGGGAGCGCGCAGGGGGCGGCGGAGCCTAGCCCCCCCTTCCCCTCGGCACCGGCCTTCCCGTGTGAGCGACCTCGTCTCGCTTTGCCACCTTCTAGGGGTGTGTGTGGGGGCAGATATGTCTGTCAGAAAGGCAACGTGGCGGGTGGCGAGCTGTGGGCAGGCTGGCATTGTTGATTAGACACCTATTTTCCTCCGCGTTCCCTCTCCTGCTCGGAGGGGCCGAGCGGAGCGCAGCCTTTTTGGGGAGACCTCTGCTCTCCAGCGGGCCTGCCAGCCCATGCCCTCCGTGGAGCTGCTTCCGGCCTCTCGCCACCCCAGAGCTGCAGCCACGCGGATTCACCTGTCAGCAGAGACCTCAGCACCAGGGAGGGAGAAAATCTGCAGCGGAAGGCTTCTCCCCGAGGAGGAGAGGGAAAAAGAAATATATTATAGCAAAGCGGGTGGCAGGAGCAGGAGCAGCCGGGAGTGGGTCCCGGGACGCCCGTGGGTGTGAAGCGGGGTGTCCCGGGCGAGCGCGTCCCCAGGCTATGCCCGGGGACTGCAGCGCACGGGGAGTGAGGAGCAGACCAAGCGTGCCTGGGTGTATCTGTGGGTTTTATGCAAGCAGCGAAAGCTGAAAGCTGCAGAAACTCCGCGACCAGGCTGACAGCCAGGCGAAGTGGGTTTGTAGGCGGCAAATGAAGAAAGAGATCACCTAGACCCCCGCTTGTCGTTCCGGGTTGTTCTGAAGTTCGGCGTGGTAAATACAAAATGCATGGGTTTTAACCCTGCCTGTGTTGTTCCAAGGTAGTAGCTGAGAAGGCAGAAGGGTCTCTAGCCGGGACTTTCGTCTTTGTTTGCGAGGGGAACCTGCTTTGTTTGAATTATTCATCATAATTGCCTGTTTCCAAACAGCTCCACAGGGAGGCTCCGAAATGGAGCCAGGTCTGATTAGTGCCTGCGAAGAAGCGACGCCCGGAGCTGGAGGAAGTTCAGAGACAATTTAAGTTCCCGATTCGCCTCCCGTCCGGGAGCACTGGGGCCGGGATGGGGCTGAAGCGAGGGACAGGCCCGGGGACAGGGGGCATCGTGTTGCCTTAAGCCGAGGAAACCTAACGATACCGTTCTGCTCTGCCTGGTCTCCTTCTGCCGCCGCGGAAAAAGGAGAGACAAATAATGTACGTGCCCTAGTCTGCGGTGCCGAAATGAGCAGGGGAAAAGTCCTGGTAAAATGGAGGGAAAGTAGTGGCTGGTTTTTATAGTCCAAATGTGTAATCGGATTTTTTTTTCTCTCCTGATAGAACGCAGATAAATTTATGAAGGGAGAGCTAAGAGAATAATTACAGGGTGAAGGTAGTTAAATTTTATTTCGAGTCCCAAAGGCAAAACCTGACATTTTATTGCAAACATCTGGAAGGCTTAAGAGACTGGCATGGTGTTTGTTTAAACACTAATAGAGATTTTTATTCTGTAAAACACAAACAAAGCCCATTTAAAAACACTTGAGACTGTAAATATTTTGCGGTGGTTCAATTCTCAAGGCCTGAGAAAACCGGGGGAAGGGGGGGGGGAGGAATCGACGGCATAATAGGGGTATAATTATGAATTAGTTAATAATAAGCAACAATACCGTTTGTGCAGACAATAAAAATAAATTGCAGGCGTATTTTTTTCCGCAGTCACAATAGCTGACCCCGCGCAGCCCGGGAACATCACCTCGCTCGAGTTTCCAAGCGGAGACTTGTATTCGCTTTAAATTCGCCTCTTACGAGAGCGCCAGCCTCGAAATCCTTCGGTCCGTTTTAAAAGATAATCGACGTTGCATTAAAGTCCAGTAAATCACTCGCTCACATTATCAGACAGCCTTCAGCCCGCACCCGCTGACTAGTTTTAACATTGTTTTCAATTGCTAACTTTAAAGAAAAAAAAAAATCCCCGGACTAGGTCTGGCTAAAGGACCTTCGGTGAGGTTTTCCTTGCTGTGGAGCAGGGTTTGAAACCGGCTCGGCTCAGCCCCTGCGAGCAGCACATCTGGACAGCACTCCCGCCCCGCAGCCGGCTCCGCTTATTTCTCTCTTTTCCAAATATTGCCATATGTAAACAAATATTTTCAGGCTCGCTGTGCGACAACTGGAAAGCAGGAGTGAATGATTTCTTTATAAACCCCGGGGCCTGGCCCTGCGACCCTTGCTCCTGCCACTTTATTCCAGGGAGCCGTTTCCTGGATTTAATGGGAGCTACCCCTGCGAGTAAGGGTCTGGAATAAAGACCAGGCAAAGGGACGCATTCATCTCTGGCGGCCGGGGGTCAGAATCGGATCTCAGCGCCTGAATCCAGATTAAGCCCAGGCTGACTCCAAATTTACGCCGCTTGCCGCGGGGAGCGGGGACTCGGTCCCTAACACCGCTCCGGCCGAGAAGAGCCCCGGGGACCGGGCACCGGCGGCGCAGCGCGGGTGCCTTTTGCTCAGCGATGTTTTGGTGCAAAGGCTAAATCGAAATCCCATCCCCCGGCTTGGGGAGTGCGGGCGAGCCCTCTCCGCGCAGGAGGCAGAGATCCCTGCGAGGGGGCAGCGCTGGCTCTCCCCCTCCAGCCCCATCCCTCCCATTTACCCCCGGCGCATCCTCGTGTGCACGAGGCCGCCAGGTCGCTGCGGGGGCTGCTCGTTCCCTCCGCTCGCACCGAGGAGCGGCACTGCCTTTGTGTTCATCGCTTTTGCACCGCCCGGCGCAGACGGACAGAGGGAGGGCGAGCTGTGCTAAATCTCCCTGGCATCGGCGTAGCGGCAGGGGAGGAGGGAGAGGAGCGGCCGACGGCGGCTGTGTGTCCCCGCGCCCCCGGACACCGCTCCCGGGACCGCGGGGAGCTGCTTTCCCATCCCTGGCAAAAGGGTCTGCTCCCTAGGGTCTGTCAATTAGGTGCCGTATTGGCATGGAAACTCCGCAGTGTTACTGCTTGCTGCTGCGGAGGCCGTGTCCCGCTGCCAGGGCCGGGCGCGGGGTGGTCTCACACGGCTTTGCAGACCTCGGGCGGCAGCGCGGAGAGCCCCTAGGTAAGAGACCCAAAAGGGGTCGAGGATGCTTTAAGTTGTCGACCCGTAAAACCACACTTCAGGCTGTGAAAAACGTATTTCTGAGCTCTTACATCAGCCCCAAATTTCGTTTAAATCGCCCTGCCTTTCCAACACCATTTCCTCTCGCTAAAACGCTATAAATAATCCTCTGTTTTCTTGGGCTCTCTTTCTAAAATCTCCCTCCAGCTTCTTTAGAAGCCTTCCTCGGTGTCTGTCTCGCAGACGACTGTTTCCGAGGCTTTCGGAAATAGGAAAACGGGTTTTTTTATTTGGGAGACATTCCTTCGCCGAGGACACACAGGACACACAGCCGAGGGACCCCCTGGAAATGCATGTGGCCCCTCCGGGTCCCCACTTATCGGCCAGTCCCTCTGCCGGCTCCCTCCAAGCCCCTGCTTCTGTCGCTCCCTTCTTCGGGCTGCTCCTGCCCCGGCACTGCTCCCCGCGGAGCCGGGAAGCGGGGCAGTGCCGGGAGACACACACGACACCCTGTGTGGCAGTGCCGCCGTGCCCGGCGCTGAGCCCTTGGCGAGTGACCTGTCAAAGGCGATGTACAAGAGGGGAGGGGAAAGGAGCGGCGGAGAGGGGTGGGGTAGGGGGGTGTAAGGCGGGTGATGGGGACGCACAAAACCTGCTCCTCGGCCTACATAGCAGGGCTTAGCTTTTCCGGGATTCCCCGAAGAAACCGCTTCTTTCTCGCTTTTCATCCTAAATCTCTTTCCGTGCGTGTGAACCCCGGTAGGCTGTTGTCGGCGAGAGCCAGCGCGTTAGGCCGGGGAGAGGGAGCTGAAGGGCTTCGCCGTACCGCGTAGAGGTGGGCACCGTGGGGTCACTCTGGTAGCTAAAGGAAGTGCCCCCTCCCCCCCCGCCTGCCCCCTTCACTTGTGTCCAGCCCCATCGAAAAACCTCGCCTAAGAAAAATCTCGCTCTCCCACGGCGCTGCCCGAAGCAGCTCAGCGCCTTCGGGGAGCATCGGAGAAACACCAGCCAAAAATAATCCCTTCCTGAAATTTGGTGTATACCCTCGCCCGCTTTTCCACCGTGGCTCGAACCATATTAATTCCCTCCCTTACTTTATAATTATTTATTTTTCACCTTGAACCTGTATTCGATCCTCGGGATCGAATTAACCCCCGGCGGCTTTCCTCGCTGTGTTCTCCCTAGGCGTGTTTCGCTTGACTTCACCTATTTTTCCGTGGTCCCATCAGCTAACGAAAGCACACGGTGCTTCCTTCACCTTCTCAAATGCAGCCCTTGTTCCTTTTCACTGCGAGCCCCCCGCGCCACGCGCGACGGAGGAGCGTGGGAACAGCTGCTGACCCGCCTCAGCCTGGGGGGTTTCGGGGCAGAGTGAGCAGGCGACCAGAAATACAATGCTGAATATTGTCCAGGCAACCGGCCGGGATCTCTACCTAGAGGGTTTGTTGTCGCTGTAGCTAAAGTGGCAAACAGAAGCGGGGAAAAAAAAAAAATCCCTCTTCCCAAAAAGAAGGCGCTGCCCTGCCCGGGGGTGTCGGGGTCTATCTGCCCTGCTGCCGGCGCCAGCCCACGCCGCCCGTTCAGCCCCGCCGCTCCACGGACACGCATCGTTTCGAGGTGAAACTTCACCCCCCGCCCTCCCCGCGACGTTGCAGTTGCCGGGCCTAACACCGATTCCGCCGGCAAGCGCAAGTAATACATGGCATGAATGACGTTTTAAAAACACCCCCTCATCCGGCACCCCCGGGCGGTAAAGCCCCTCTCGGGTACTTTGCGAGGGGATTAGCTAGCAGCAGCCCCTGGGAAACGTGGGTGCGGCGGAGAGAAGTGCGGGAGTTGTTACCTCTCTGCATTTAGAGCTATGGGTTTCCTACTGGCTCCCCGTTCTTCAAACAGTTAATTCTCCCGGCTGGTGCTCCAGGACTCAGATGGCCAAAATTCCTCGCCCTGAAGCCTGAGTCTCCCTCCCCTCCCCATTGGGTCACAGCTTTTGGGTCTCTCCCGAGCTCTCCCTCCTATTGGCCGGGGACAGGTTTGGTGGGGTTTCTCCCCCCCCCCCTTTTTTTTTTTTTCCTTGACAGGCGCACGCAGCCTGCCTGGCTCTTGGAGGAAAAAAAAATCCCAGAAGTTTGGATCAATCAGAGAGAGACAGAAGGAAAGGGGAGAAGGGGAAAAAAAAAAAAAAAAAAGATGAAATCCAGCCTGCAGCCCCTCTGAGCGAGCGCTGGAGACCTGGGCTGAGCACACCCTCCCGGCTCTGCCTACGGAGTATCTGCAGTCTCATGTAGTGCCTTCAGGAGACTGAGGGCTGGTTCTTCTGGGGGTGCAGCTGGGGAGGGGTGGGGGGAGAAAGAGGCGAGAGGCTCTGCCTCTGGTCCCCGAGCTCTGCGGTCCCAGCCACTGGTCGCTCATCTGCCCAAGGGTCTGGGCTGGGGGATAAGATGAGTGAAAGGCGAAGATCGGCGGTGGCCCTCAGCTCCCGAGCGCACGCTTTCTCGGTAGAAGCCTTGATTGGGACAAATAAAAAGAGGAAACTGCGAGACTGGGAGGACAAGGGGCTGGATTTGTCCATGGAAAGCCTCAGCCCCAACGGCCAGCTAGGGGACAATGAAGACCCGACTCAGTGCCTGGAACTCAACCCCGGTTAGTGCAACTCCTTCCTCTTCGGGCACCCCCCAGCCCCACTCCCTCCCGGCCGCTCGCCGCTGAGCCTTGTCGGCAGCTCTGGGCAGGGAGGCAGCGCGTCCCGGAAAACATCCGGGACGGGGGGTAGAGGAAAAGCGCGGGGGGGGGGATTTTGCGGAGATTCTTTGGATTTTTTTTTTTTTTTCGGTTTACGGGGACTTTTCTCCTACTCACTGCGGCTCTTTCCCCCCCACAACTCCATGATCTCCTGGGAGGGAACGGCGTGTCCTCCCCCGCTTCCTCCTTCTCCCTCTCTCCTCCCTCTCCGTGCCTGCCGGTCTCAATAGTTCTTCCCGGGTGTCTCGGGACACGCGTTTCGCCTTGCCCCGGAGCTTCCCGACCATCGCGGGGGTGCCGCGTGGGTCGGGGGCAAAGGAGTGGGGCACGACACTCGCATCCCCGCGGGCGGGATCACCCCTTTCCTCTGCCGTGCGCCTTTCCGAGACACCGGCCACCACCCCGAGTCTGCCCCGCGGAGACCGTGCCGCCCTAACCGGAGGTTTCGGTGGAGGAGGAGGCGGCGGGCGCCCCAGATCAGCGTTGCACCGAGTCGAGGGGCGCCGGCTCCGTGCACAGGCACCTACGCCCCGCGGCGAGCTCCCACCCGAGACCTTCGCGGGCCGAGGGCGGGCTCAGCCCAGCAGCGAAGGGCCGGGGGCCTGATCCTTCCCCCGGGATCGGGCCCACCGGGGCTCAGCGGCGCGGCCTCGCTCCGCGCCCGGGACGGAGCGCGCAAGCCCCTGAGGCGGTGCGGGGGGCGGCGGAGGGAGGTCTCCCCTCTTTGCAGGGACACTGCTCCCGGCAGGAAAAAGGGCCTCAGCCGGGGCCAGGGGCAGTGGGTGACGGGGACTCCGAGGAGTCCGGCCCCCGCTACCGAGCCTGGCGCCTCCCGGGAACAGGGGCGTTTGCATCAGCGCCGGGGCCCGGCCCCTTGGTCGGCTGCACGGTGTTTGGGGAGAGAGAGCACGAGACTTCCTTCGTGGTATTTTAATTTTTAATTTAAAACTTTTACCTGTTTATTTATTCTTATTTAAAAGGGAGACGGTAGCTTGGAGCGATCGTTTGGCTCAAGCGAAGCCCTCGGTCTGCTCTTGTCCCCCTGGCCGTTTCGCTCCGGTCTAAAACGACGGTCCCGCAAAAGCAGCCGCGGACCCGAGGGGTGGAAGCGCGCTGCCGCCCGCGCCCGCGCTGCCCCCGCGCCCTCCTCGCCGTCCCCCCGCCCCGCTACCCAGCGCCTTGAAATGGGACGGAGGGAGCGGCCCCGCTCTCACAATTATATTGTTCCGAGAAAAGGAATTTTAGGTAATTTCTCTTTACTTTTTCTGTTAATATTCAGGTGGGGGGAAAAGGTCAAGCGATTTCTGTGCGCGACCCCCTAAGAGAAAGGGCAGAAATTTCCTCCACTCGCGCCAAGTCCACTCCGCTGCACTTGGAGAAGAAAACACCTTATTTTTTTTCTTTTTTTTTTTTTGCGTGACGTTCCCCGCGCTATCCATAAGCATCAGCTGCCCAAAGCCCAGCATAAAACACCCCAACCAACCAAACAGAAAAACAACGAACAAAAAAAAGGAGAGAGAATTAGAGATCGAGGCGTAAAGAATATCTGCTGTAAAAAAAAATCTGTTAAGTGTTTTTGAACGGAGCGAAAGACCGGGAACTCCGGAAATCTCGCCCCGCTCACTCTCAAGGAACTGCATTTCAATCTGCTTGTAGCAGCAGTAGCCTTTCCCGGTGCGGATCCTAAGGAGAAGTAGGTAAACTCTGCTGCCTGGGACCTCCCTCCCAGCGGAGCGACGGGCGTAAAGGAGAGGGGACAGAAGCGATCAAAATATCAACCACTAAAAAAATAGCTCACGGTTTCCGAGTCTTCCCCGTTCTAAATAATAAATAGGCGAACGACACGACGAAAATCCGTTTTCCAATAATAGAACATATATGTGCATCAGTCTTCTTTTTTAGAACCGTTTCTCATTAATTTTTAGCCACAAAAGGACATCTTTTCGGACGGCCTAGAAGTTTAATTTGCCCATTTCTCCATGAATTCAAAATAAAAACTGGAAAAATCCCCCTGCGCCAGACTGGAGAGCGGGAAAGAATGGCCGTTAATGCCTGAAACCTTAGAAAGCAAACGTGATGTTTTTCATAAAGCAAAGGAAATCAAGACCAGTTTTAGAAATCATTTTTAGGTGGTTGATAGACTTTAAATAAAGTCCGCGACTGTAATTTGCACAGTCACTTCGTTAAACCTAATTCCTCCGCGGTGTACCGTTGCTGCTGGGTGAAAATTGATTAGCAGCTGTATAATGGCCACCAAATTCCATCTTTATAAGACCCAATTAAGAACAAACTTTACACCTAAAGTATTTTAAACTTGCCAAATCTCCAGCGATATACCAAAAAAAAAAAAAGGAAAAGGGAGTTTTTATAGCATCCCAAAGGTTCGAAACTCAAAGTCGCTGCCCCCGAGTAGCATAGGAAATAACTCAGGGCTGTTCATTCTGCTGGAATTATTATTGGTACGGGTGTGCTTACAGAGAAGCCCCGAATATTACAGTATGTTCTGGGAAATTATGTGTTGATTTTGCCTGTGATAATGTAAATCGGTCTAGCCCGATTTATCGATCTCTTCGCATAAGCCCCCTTCGACTTCAGCTCAAGAGGGTCTGAAAGGCTCAGAACCGTTCGCCGCGGGGAAGCAAACACCGCCAAGGGAAGAGTAAGGCTTCGCTCTCCTTTTTGCAGCTCTTCTCCGAGTAGACGGGTGTCGGGATTCCTCTCCCACGCTCTGGCCACGTCTCGCGGGGATCTCCCTCCCCACCGCGAGTGGCGCTGGGTGCCCCGCGGCGTGGGGGGTGTCGGCGGGGCGGCCCCGCTCCGCTCCGCTCCCCGCGTGGGGGTTTCGCCGCCCTCGGTGCGGCTCTGCCCTGGACGTGCACAAAATGCCGCCTTCGGGGGGCGTGGGAGGCAGCGCTCCTCTTTTCCCCGTTTTGGCGAAATCCCTCACCCCTTGTGTGCGATTTTCCAGCCGTGCCCAAACCCTTTGGTGACAATATTGGCGATGCCGGATCGCCTCGGGTGCCCGAGAGACCCTCCCGGCGGCCGCATCTTCCCGGGAGATACGAGGTGACAGGGTGGGAGGTGCCGGGGCGGCGGGTGGCGTGGGGAAAGGTGAGAAAAGCCAGCGGATAAATCTCCCAGGTTTGTAAAAAATATCTCCCTAGCATCCTAGTTATATATGCCTCAGCAATGAATCGTGTCGCCGGAGTTAATGTGCTGTTTTACGAGACTCATTTAAAAGGGGGATAAAGCTGGATTTTAATCACGTGCGGGTTTTAATCACGAAGTTGTGAAAAGGGATTTGGGATTACAGCGGCTCTCTCCCTCTGTTACACTCCCCCCCCCTCCCCCCCCCCCTCGCCCACTCGGGGCGCACCGCGCGTGGGGCCGCGGCCGGGCCGGCGGGAGGCAGGGGTCGCCGTGGGCCTCGGCGGAGCGGAGGGGAGCGAGGCGGCCGGGAGCCTTCCCGATCCTGCCCCGCCTCCGGGCCGGGCCGGGCCGGGCCGCCCCGCATCCTCCGCTGGCCCTCGGCTTTCGCCGCCGCCGCCGCCTCTGCAGCAAGGAGGAGGAGGAGGAGGAGGGTGGCGGGGCGCAGGCGGCGGCGGGCGCCCCTCCGTCCCCTTGGCAGGTTTGGTTTCAGAGGGCAGCAAAACAATGGGCTCGGATGTCTTGTGGGTATTTATAGATTAAACCTGAGCAGCGGAAAGGTCACGGGGGGTCCGGGCGTTGCCTCCCTTGATGTATATATTATTTACCATCGTTTACAGCCGTGGCTTTCGTCGGCCCTTCCCTCTGGCACCCCAGGGGCGCAGGGACAGACCGAGACAGAACCGAGCGCGCTCCTTCGCTCATCGAAAGTTTCGGACGGGTTTTTTTGGGGGGCGACGTCTCCCCGCGGACGGGTTTCCCCCCCCGAAACACGGCTGCTTCCTTAGGCGGTTGTGGTCTCTACACGGAGAGACGCTACACAGGCGCTTCAGAGGCAGAGCAAAACGGTCCGGATAAAAATTTGTAATTTCTCGGCTTTGGGACGGTCTTGTTCCTCGCAAAGAAACACGCTAGCAAGTTTGTAAACGAGTTTCGCCAGTGCAGTCTTCATATCACACATCCCATCGGTATTTTTGATTGCATCTATTAAAAATGCACATATCAGTTAAAAAAACCCAACCAAACAAAAACATTTTCGAGAGTTTTATTTTTGTCAGTCAGCAAAGACATCGCATTGCAAATTGTTTTTCGTTCCGCGTGTTTTTCTAAAACCACGAACTACTGCAAAGCTTTGCAATGAGAGAAAACAACACGGCACACATTTTGAGACCTACAACGTGTTTATTACAGTTGCTTATCCATAAGATTAAGATCCGATAGCTTGACAAAGCCTTCCGCGGCTGGCAAGAGTAAAACCTCCATCTCTTTTATGATGGTGTGTTGTTCTCCTGCCTATCCTGGGAGGCTGCATGAATATCCAACCTAATCCCACTCCGCCGCAGGGTACCTGCTCCTCCTTGCCCCCGAGCAAACCCTCTCCAACAGTGGGGATGCCGGAGCCATGCAGCCCACCGATCCTCAGGAGAGGCAAACAAATTTTAAGAGTGGGAGAAATGTGATTGATCACACGTGATTTTTTTAATACCACTGCTTCTGAATGCTCATATTGATGAAGTCCCACTATTTGAGCAGTGGCTGTTAAATCCGTGAGTAGGGAATGACTTAATTTGTTTCCAGACGTAGTTTCTCACTTCAGCTTTTGTTCGAGCGCTTAGTGGATGGGACTAGGATTTCAAGAGCTGGCAGAGAACTTTTTCTTGTCTCTTTCCTGAGGCAGGGTGAATTGGTGTACACTGTCCTTTGCATGGTCCGTGAGGCTTGCCGATGAGCAACGCTCCGTAACAATGAGGTGTAAGACAGAGAGCGTCAGCTTTGCCTTTGGCGGAAGAGCTTGGGACTGGAACTTATTGATGCAATGTCTTTCGAACAAATGCATGTGACTGGGATTGTATGAATTCATTCCACCTGTTGGATCATCAGTTTGCCTCTTCAAGAGGGGATACCGAGCTCAGATCCATTGCTCCCTTGTGTATACGATGGAAGGAAATGCAAAAATCTGACCCTCGTAACGCCTCTGCTCCCCCTGTACTCTGGCTGCAGAGCTAATGCTCTCGCCCTTCCCAGAGGAGGCAGTTGCAGGAGGCAGATGGAGCTGTCCAGATGAGAGCCAGGAGAGCCCTGTGGGGGCTCGGGAAAGGGTTGCCTTGGTCAAGTTCATACAACTCTGACCTTGGAGCCGGAGGAGACAGAAAGTGAGAAAGATTTGTCTCTGCAGTAATATGCGTCTTACTGAATTGGTGAACTCCTGCTGCTGGGTTTGTGAAAGTCTTCCTGCAGAGAGGTGAATTGCTCACACTGTATTAAGAGAGCAGGTAATAGAATAATAGAGACAGATCTTAGAGAACAACAGAGTGTTAGAAAAAAGGCAGCGTGTCAAACAATATCTTCCTTTCTTTTATATGTATTTTAAAACTGCAGTGTTTTTTATGCAGGTTTATTCCATCTGCTGGGAAGGGGAAAGCTGCTATTTCAAAAGATGTTTCTTGTCTTTGACAAGAACTTTGGGAGAATCCAAAAAGCTTCTGTTACAAGCAAAAGTCAAGTAATTCCTTACAAACCATCAATCACATCTCCCTCCCCCCACTTGGGACTGAGCGCTTATATCAAATATCAGCCTAGCTAGCCTCTCCTCAGGCAGAAGTGTCCTGCTTTATCTGTATTGGTCTTTAAGGAAAACTGATGCTTTTTTCAGATGGAAAAGTTGAAAGATGTCTTCCAAGAGCACTACATTCAGGAAAGAGCATTTGCATTGTTTTACAACACAGTCGGTGCCACTTAAGTCACCTCTATTCACACAGATCACTGTTCCTGTTTTAATCAGTTGGATTCCTGTATGAATCTTTGCTTGCGGTCTTATGTCTTCAAAGGTCAAAGCATGGGTTTTTTTTAAACTTTTCTTTTTTCCTGCCTTCTGATCTAGATTAATAAGCTTACATTAGTTTAAAAAATGCACTAAAATCAGTCCAAAAGCACTCGGAAAATTCCTGGATACATTGAGACTGGCTCATATGGCATTTACATCAGTTCCTGTTGCAAGTAAAATCTATTCAAGTGCGATTTAAATCACCCCAAGCATCCATATTGAGATCTGTAGTTTACACTGGTGATGTAAAATCAAGTCCAATGAAAGAAGCTTAAGTTTTCTAAAACTGACATTTCAGAGATCAACAGAGTTTCCCAGAGAGGCTGAGCTTGCTAGTGCCTGTTGATGGAATTACAGGATTTTAAGCCAGCCCTTAGCTCTCTGACATCCTCCTGAGCAATACAATTACTTTGCAGTAATGGGATGGGAAGTTATGTTTAAATCCTGACAGCAAAAGCAAGGTGGGCATACATGCAAATGGTCAGTATCTGTCAGCCTGGGAGCTCTGTGGCTCTATTAGGAAGAGAAACAGGGAAACGCAGGCAACTGGGGGCTTCCCAGCACTCCAGTGCCTAATCCTGCCCAGAGTAGCTCTGCATAGCAGGACACTGAAAGATTTTGCTTTTCTGGCTTATTATTCAAACTAGAGTTTCCACAAGTGGAGAGTACTGTGCAGCAACGCTGAGCCATTTTTATTTTCAGAGAAAAAATTGGTGTAGCTTTTTGCTGCTTATTTCCAATACTGGTTAAAAAAGGTTATGATTCCAACCGTTCTGCCTGCGAAGCATCTGCTGCCTCAAAATACAATGCCATTGCATTTCTTGTGGTAAAAGCTGTCATGTGCTTTGGTGAGAAGGGCTAGGGAAAGATAACATAGTGTTATGGTAAAATTAAATTGAAATATCTTTGAAAGCTGGTTAAGAAATTTTAAAACTCTGAGAGGAAATGTCGCGCAAATTCGAGTTCTAGCAACAATATTCATGCCGAGGGCATCTTTTAATTGCATATTCTGCAAGATCAGAAAACAATGAATCAGTAAATCAATCCAAGAAGTGACAAAAGCACTTGTTACAATAGTATTTACAATAATATTTCCATATGCCATTTGCTCAGTTGAGCTTTTGATCTGGCAGTATTGTGAAGATGGTGAAAGGATTGTCCGAGTCAAACCCCTGTGACAGTGGGTTGTCCACTGTTTGCTGTATATTTGCAAATGTAAACTTACAGCTGCTAGAGAGAAGGCTGCACCTAGCAAATGTCTTAGGCCAGCACATACTGATTCGCAACAACAGAGGAATTCAGAGGAGGATTTTTCATCCGGGGACTGAGCAGAAAAAAAGTGAAGATAGTGAGGAGTCATTTAGGTTTGGTTGAATAAAAGCTATTTTTTTTTTTACTTTATTGAGAAACAGGAAAACTTAGGTTTTGGCCAACCTTTAAATATTTATTTTTGTATCGTCAAACTACCTCACATTTTTAAGTTATGCAACCATTTTAAAATGGATTCCCAAACCTCCTTGTTTAAATTAATTAAAAATATTTTTTAAATAAGTTATAAAATTAATTTGCAATTAAAAAAACAAGGCATTTTGATTTAGATAATAATGAAATCAAGTATTTGGACATTCAAAACTGCTTCCCAATTTTTCTTCTTTTAACAATCAAAGTTATTTGCCAAATTCTGCAGGATTTCATAACTAATTTTTCATTTATCCAAAGCTGTATTTTCTTGGTCATTTCACTACATATATATTAAAAAAAAAGTTCAGCTAAACTCTTGCACAGTAGAATTTAGTCCCTGTCATAGTGGACAGTTTCACTGCACTGCATCGCACCTGCTCATTCTTCTTAAGGCTTTTGCTTTTTGGGAAGGAAATCTTCCAGTATTGTTAAATGGACATTTTCAGCAATGTCCACATGTGTAGCTCTTGGAAAGGAGCTTGGGAAGAAATTATTGCCAACCACCTTTAAAAGAACTAATTTACGGTTTCTAAAGAGTACTTAACCAACTGGTTAAGAACTGACACAAATCACATTAACAATCAGCACATTTATATGAATGCAGCCACAGCAAAAATTGTTTGAAAATCAGTGGGCCAGGGCACACAGAATAATTATGAATGACTTTACAGTTCTTTCACTTCACTCAGGGATTGGATGCACTCTTGGCTAGCATTAACATTTTTCCCATGACAAAAGTATTAACAAAACCAAGCCTCTACTTTTAGGAGCTTCAGGAAATCAAGAACTCCCTGGTCAGAAATCTACCCCAAAACTAAGGGGAAAACTGAAGACACCAGAGTGTCTTTTCTTTTAATGAGAGTGAAGAGCTCTGTATTGTAGACTTCTTAAGAAGCTGCCCCAGTTAATAGCAGTATCAATAAATAAGATATCAAAAGTGCTGACTGACTGTGTGGATGCTTACGGAGAGAAAATAATTCTAAGGAGAATACGTCATAACATTTAGAAAGGTATAGTGCGTACGATGAGTAGGTTAGGGAGTCTTCAAAAATAGGTTCTTGTTGTTTTATCCCTGAAATGCCTGCAGATCAGTTCTGTAAGTTTGAGTTTGCTGAGGAAGAAGGGACCTTGGGAATAGATGGAGAGATTCACAGATAGACTTTTTTTCACCTACTTGCTGCAATGGATTGTCCTCAATCCTGCTCGGAGGTTCCTATTAAAAGGTCAGTTATTAAATGTTCATAGGTGTTATTGTCATCACTTCTACAAGCATCACTTAGTTTGATGAATAAATTATCCCAGCGCTGCCCTGGCATCCCTCTTTCAGCTTTGCATGTAGACGCACTTTGCACAGAAAAAATGCAATTGTATTTTTATTGTGCTTTAAGCAGTCGTTCTTATCAGGGCAAAAAAATAGCAGAAGATGAGTTGAGTATTCCCTTGTACCCCCTCAGACCTTCATGGAAACACTCGCACTGGCTTTTTTGAAAGCAGACTTCAGCCTTGAGGTTGTACTGGACTCTGCTGCTGTCTTAACTTGTAATAAAATACCATGCAATAAATGGGATTAGCAATCATAAATTTTTAGTTGACATATCCTCTTGCAAAGATGTGTATTGCCCCGAGTTTGTTCTTTTATTTATCAGGTATCTGCAAAATTAGAAAGCAAAGACATTGGAAGTGTCCTATGACATTGCACAATACGGTAACATGAAGGCTGTGTGGAAGCACATTTATGAGGCAGCTGCTAAAGGAGGGCCTGATTCCACGAGATGCCAAGCATCTGCATTTCAAAGGACTTTATGGTGCTGATTTTCAAGGCCGCAGCTTTTGTGACCTTATTTTCAGTGCCGTTAAGAACACGTAATCACCATGGAGATCTTGACCTCTGGCTTGATTTCTGCTCCGAGATGCCCTAAACCAGACAGTGATAGCCAGAAAGTAGCCTCCCCCTCAGCACAACTGTCAGATTGGAATAATTTTGACTTATATACGGGGATTTCTTTTTCATCTGCTGGAATAGGGGATTTCTTTTTCATCTGCTGGAATACTGTGTCAGTCTGTATGAGTAAAATAATCGTGACAGTGAGGTTAATGCCTGGGTGATCACTTTTATGCTACGGAAGGATCATGTTTTCCTCTGCTCTTCAGTTTTTGTGCAAATGCCTGATGGTGTGAAAACTATCAGGTTGGATCAGGTACAGGTTTCTGGATTATGCCCGTCTTTCCAATTTCTAAGTGCTCCTGCCTTTTTATTGTGTAATACAATAAAACAGTGCTCCATACAAGGCAACGAGGCTGTTATTTTTAAACTGAGAAGTTGTTTTTTACTTCAGAAAATTTAATCTTTTTATGCCAGAAGGTTGTAGGAAGCTGGGAAAATATAGAATACAGCACATGACCGTGGGTCCCTAATGGTTTTTATTTTGCTCCAGAATTTAAAAGATAAATAGAAGATTTATTATTGTAGAATTTGGGGGTTTCCTGTGCCAGGCTCCTTGGAGCAAATAAAAAAAAGTCTTCATTTACCATCAAACAACCCTAGCAAAGTCTCCATCTGCCTAGCGTCAAGCCAGTCACGTTATTCACTTCAGTGCTTGTGAGTGTTACCCACATAAGACTGTAACATCACAGTTCTGTTATGCAGGTCCCTGCAATGCTGACGGAGTGGCGGAAAGCCTATGCTGTCCTGTTAGAGACTGCTCAGATTATTCTGTACATAGTAATTCTGTTTACTCCATAACTCAGGAAATTGCACCTGGACTGGGGAAAGGGAGGGTGGCTGTGGAAGTGCCTAGCAGCGTGCTGTTACAGAAATGGACAATAATTAATAGATTTTGTGAAAATATAGTCATATAATGCAGCTTCAGGGAAAAAATCTCATTCTCCTTGGAATGAAAGATCCGATTGTGAAGAAGCTGTTTATTAAGAGTGTTTCAAGACTGATTGCTTGAGCGACATTAACATGCTGAGCATCATTTATCTGGGGTAATTCGGGAATAATTAGAAAAAAATGAGAGGCTTGACTGAGTACATACGGGGCACATGAGTGAGTAATCCAGTATGGTTATAGCCTTTAACAGAAAAGCAGTTCAGCCCCAAAAGGGGACGGAAAATGTCTAGGGCATTTGTTGCCTCTGTCCTTTTGCCATGTCAGATGCCCTGTCCCTGGTTGTGCTCTCAGACACCCGCTGGACTGGGATGTCCCTGGGCTTCTGTAGGTGCTGACTTGTCCTTGGGCTTAGAAATAGTAGAGGAATAACAAATCAAGAAGAGGAGTGCCAGGAGTGTAGCTCAGCCTGGATGAGGACGGGGTGCCCCGTGTTGCTCTGAGGGGCCCACTTGGCGGGGACAAAGGACATAACATACCAGTGAATGGGCCGGGTCACCGTTGTGTTAGCTTCATTTTAATGTTAAGTCACGTGTGTACACTATCCTCCGGGGGGTGAAATGATGGTGAAATCAGGAAGAGATGAGTTAATAGGGGCAAAGAAGTAGAAAATCAGGCAGAAAGGGGGATCACTGTTGGGAAGGGACGAGGAGAGTGAGGCAGGAAAGGGAGTGGTTCAGCGTTTCATCTCCTACCCACCAGCTGTTCGCATGAGGAGGAATTAGAAACTATTTTCAGACTTTCTTCCTGCATCTGGGTACCCTCCTGTTGTTTTTTTTTTTTTTTTTTTCCCCCCTCAAATAATGAATGGCATGGTTCCTATAAATGAAATATACATTCAAAATATTTTATGAAGGCAACTTAGTACATTATACCAGACAAATGTAATCATTTGGTGTAGCTTAGATATGTAAGAGGCCTGGGGGAAAAAAGGGAAAACATCGCAAATAAGCAGAAGCTTTCAGGAAAAAGAACAAGGTTTCTTCCCATGGTCTTTGTTCTCCATGGTTTGATGTGAATAAATCAGGAATTTCAGGAAAAATTATAAAGATTCTTCTAGATGAAATATTTTCTCTTACAGTGAACTCCATAGGGTTTTTTAGAATAATATTTAAAATCTTTTTTGCTACTTTTGCTGCTTTTATTCAGGCCTTCAGTCTTTTTATAATCAATAGATGTTACACATGGAGTTGTTTTAAATCTATTTTATTATGCAGTTGCATTGGCTGTACATTATTGATTTCCATTGTATATAAAAATCGGATATTTCAGTGCTTTATATTATTAATATCTAAATTGTCAGTATACAAAAGTTTTTTATGTGCCTGAGAGAACATGTTAGTCATTATTGCAATGAATGTAGTTATTTATTATATAGGTATACCTAGAGGCAATTTCTAATTGCTAATTAAATTACACATAGCACATTTCTTATTGTTAAGGAAGTAATTAAACTTGGCTTATGATAATCAGCTACCACAGATAATTCAGTCTTCCTCCTCTACTCAAAATTTCTACTTGTTATTTTGTTTATTTGTGTGTTTTTCCTGGGGGTCGGGGTGGAGGGAAGAGGGAGGCAGCTTTTCTGCACAGCAGCAAAATTTTTTGGAAATGTCACTCTGGGCTAGGGTGATGTAATTTGAATTATGAAGAATTATGAATAGTGGTAATGTTTTCTTATTACAATTATTTGTAGTTGAATGAGAATATTTATTTGTAAACTGACCCTTAATCATTTTATTTACAAATATTCAGACAATTGCTGTGTATTCATAAAAACACTTCACAGTCCTGAATTAAAATATAAATAATTACATCTCAGATAGCTGCTATTCACTGCAGCATTTACACAGTGATATTTGCTGTGCAGATAAATGGGAAGAAAAAGCTTATTATTATTATGGTCATCTAATGAAGTGTATACTAGTTATTTTGTGTTTCTTTCCTGAAAAATAATTTTGTGTCTTTTTTAGTCTTTTTTGCCTATTTCCACTTCCTTTTTTCTTTACTCTAGATTCACAGTTGTAGTATTTTTGACTCGTCTGAGTCATGACTTTTATCCTGTAAATCAGGATGCTTATCTAGCTTTATTTCTGAAGCAAGAAGTGATTCATTGTTAGCACTTGGGCTGTTGCACATACTTAGACTGTTGACTCTTTGGGACAGCACGGTGATCTTTGCTTACATTTAACAGTACAGTGGAGCATCAATCCACATCCAGGGCTTTGGGATATTACAGTTGTACAAAGAATAATATTTTGAAGGTGTTGCTGGTTAGTCACCTTCCTTTAATAAGACAACATTCATACCAGCCGTTTACACTGTGGTTGGCTAAATTTTTTCCCATGTACATACTAAGATGTGATCTTCATTTTGTATGCCAGACTTTCCTTCTTTGAGCACAGCAGGTCAAATGCTCTTAACTCTTCCCTGTATCTCCATCATTAGGGAAGCAGGGATTTCAAACAGGATTTGTCATTATTTTACTTGTGGTCTGAGTCTGACATCATTTAATAATAAATTCAAAGCGACGCTCGATGATATTTGAGTAGGAACGCAAATCTCAGTACAGTGGAAACCCTACATGAATTATGAAGAAATAATGAAAGTAGAGTTTTGTGAAGTAGAACAGAGGTATTGTGTTGTTTTGGTGCACAATGAATTACAGGTGAAATCTCCATTTTATAAAGGAATATTTTGTGAAAAAAAGTCAGAAATTCCTGAGATATGTTTCCTCTTCCTCTCTCTAAGATGTTGGGAGAAAACCTCTTTCTTCTTGTATATCTTAAAAATAAACAAAGGAGTAGAAAGCAGTAATTTCTCATTTGTGGGTGCAGAGAACAATCTGAAGCTGAAGATTTAGTTTGCAGAGTTTACAGAGCAATTAAGAATAACAGGATTACCAATTCAAATTGTTGGCTTGAAATGCATCCTGATTTAGTAAGGAAAGCACAGGAATCAGTCAGTGATTGAGTCCCTTACACAAGGGATTTTCAAAACTGGAGATAGAACAGTTTCATTTTCTTCAATTAAACTTTGGCTACCCTCGCACAGATATAAAGTTTATTTTTTATGAGGACATGAGTTTCAACAGTTATTTTAAAATATTTGTTTCTTTGTTTCTCTTCAGAAGAGTCTGTAGATACCTATTTGGGGCCAGATTCAGCAAGCAGCTGAGAACTCTAGCCCATCTTGTCACTGTATTTAAACAAAAGCTTAACAGTGACAAGACATACCAAATATCTAATATTCCTCATTTTTAGTGAATGTAGTTCTCTCTCTCTTTTTTGTTTTTGTTCTAGGATTTCTTTTGTTTAAGAATTGGGGATTTTTTGCAAGGAAGACATTCCCACTGCTTTTACCAGATCAGAAAAAGTGACTGTCTAATATTGAACAGCAAAGAATTTGGGTTCAAATCCCATTTTGCTTGCTATGTACTTTCTCCACATTATGTGCATGTATAAGCCTCTCTATATAGATAGATTTATAGTATGTACTTGTATATATTATATAAATAATAGTTTTGGATATGTATATATTTTTAATAAGACTGTAGTCTAATCTTTTTCTAGGGCCACTAACCCCTGAATTTAAACATTTAACATATTTTAAGAGTTTTAGAAATACCAGTCTTTTCCGTTCCTATTTTGCACTTACAGTTTGTTATGGCAACAAGTATTAGATACTAGTGTTACATTTGACAGCTAGAAATAAGAGAATCGTGCTCTGCAAACGGTTTCAGGCATTTGGTAATGAAAATTGGTTCATTTTACAATGGAATTTAAACACCTGTTTTTGTATAGGGCAGTAAAAAAAAAAGCCTTGCTTTTTAATGGGAGAAGCATTGTTTTATGCATCGATTTATCCAATTAAGTTTGCAGCAAATACCTAATGTTCAGGAGTTGAAGGTAGAACTGTGTGCTGTCTTTGGTGAGAACCATGCAACAACAAGAGCATTCCCATTTTTCCAGCAGATATATTCATGGCAGCAAGGGTTTCCCTCCAAGCAAAAGTGGAGGTGAAATCCTCTTTTAGAAGGGCAATTAAAAAAATTCCCTGTGTTAAACAGAAGTGCAAAAAACTCTTCTAATGAAAGACAGATTGCAAGATTTTGCCTAAGATTATCACTCTGCTAAACTGAAGCAGAGCAGCCGAAATTCCTGCGTCCTTTACATCCCGTGAGCAAGGCAAGGGCAAAAGCTGGGGCAAAAATATTCAATAGCATGGGAGCAAACAGCTGTGAGGAAGAAAAAGCTGCACTTTTAGTCACTGAATCTTAGCGAAAGAAAATAATAGTTTAGTAAAAGCCAAAGTAAGCAAACTCTGGGCTGTGCCATGCCATAAATCCTTAAAGGGTCACTCTCAACTCGGATTAAAAAAAAAAAAAGATCCGTTCTGAACTCCTCCAGTTTCTGCTCCCTTTAAATACTCTGTAGCGTTTAAAAGTGTATAAAACTTCCATTTTTGTTCCTGGGATCTTTCCCTCTTTGTGTTTGCAAAGGTGGTTTCTGTTAGCCAGTTTCCTCCTTGCTATCTGAGGCCCTGATCCTGCCAAAATGTATTCATGTCCTTTATTGTGGCGAGTCTCCCATCAAAATCTCTCCCAGCAGGAAAGGTGAGCTCACACTTATGTGTTTGTAGGATCAGCGCCTAATTGTAGGGGAAATGGAAACTGCACAGAGTTCTGTCCATGGCGCAAAGTAAACAATAGAGAATATGGAGTAAAATATATTTATTTAATACTTCAATTATAGAAACACTAGATGAGATGTGTAACTCTAGTAAGGGACAGACCCTTCAGAGAGGAATGTAATTTTTCATGTTGTAAGTATATAGTTTTAAGCAGAAATAGCTATTAAAATAACATGTATTGAAATTATTGTAGTTGTGAGGAGAGGAATCAGGTTCTTTATTTTCATTCTATATTTTCCTTTTAATGTAAAATTGTCAAGCCCTTTCGTTGCTTGCCATTGAAGTCCAGTGGGACTTTGATTTTATTTCCCTGGTTGCATGATCTTGTTTTGCATATTTAGCAGTTCTGATGATGGAACTTAAGATAAGTCCCTTCAGAAATTGCAGTATTTATTAAGTCACCTTTTATGGTGGCAACACAAGACAGAATGTTAAACAAAATGAAATTGTGACCCCTTATATGTCCTTATTCAAAAAAATAGTCTCACTGAAGTCACTGGGAGCTGGAAAATACACCAGATGCAATTTAGACATTTACTTGAACCTAAAGACTTAAACTGCATTTGAAATTGGAAAAAAAAAAAGTGTGCTTAAGTAATTTACATGCTTTCAAAGATGCTATCAAGATTTAAAGTATGATACTGGCATGCATGACCATAACTGAAAAATCTAATCTAGCCATAGCATGCTACCTTTAACTTGTGCTAGAGCTGGTTGAGATGAAGACTGCAAACTTGCTGTCATCTTACAGAGCTAGGTAAAGTCACTGCACAAACCTCTGTCAGACCCAACAGGAAGAATGGGAATGATAGCAGACTGAACTGTTAGGTGAGAAATTATCTTTCTGAGTATCAACCTGAGATAAAAGTTGGGGACAGGTGTTTTGCTGTTACTCAGTTTTTGGACCTCAGTTGCAGGAAAGTTATGAAGAAGAGAGGCAATCTTTATATCTTCTTGTCTCTTCTCACACACTGGTGCAGCTGTTTTACTGAGAGCCATTTGCAGAGCACAGGTGAGATGTTAGTATTTAGAACTTGTAAAATAAAATATGAACGACTGCATAGCAGCACTTCAGAAAGATTTTATAAGCATTTTCCACTCCAAAGGTCTAGTTTTGCTCTTCTTCTGGGCCCAGAACTCTTGATGACTTTTAAAGGGTATTTTGGTGAAAGAAGCAAGCATCTTGCAAGCAGCTGGACAAATGACTTGCATTATGTCCTGATGTCCCCATCACAGAAATGTTAGTTCCTCCTGCCCCTTCCCCAATGGCTGTATCCTGTTGTTTACCAACATTTTCAGGTCCAATACTTTTCCCTGAATAACTCATAGCATCCCAATTTCAGTCCCAACTCCTCTACTACAGTCAGGCACAGGGTAGCGTTTTCTCCATCTGTCTCTTATCTCAGGATGTTCTGCCTGGATGTGCACATAGAGCAAGTAGCCAAGACAGCCCCTTAGTTGAGAGTGCTAATTTGTTTAGCCATTGATTTTCACAGAATTTGTAGAAATTAAATTCCTCTGAGACCTCTATCCATCTGTCAAAGTTGGTTGAAGCTGACCAGTGAGTCAGTTTGGATCAGTGGGTCCAGAATATTAAGGGGAAAGGGAAAATTGACCAGCTGATGGCCTCCTGTAAGCCTAATTTCCCAAGAAATATAGCTTAAGCTTTTGATACATAGACAGACTCTATCCCCTTACATTTTCTATCCCAGTGTTCAAAGGAGGTGCTTTAGGCTAGAGTTACTTTATCTGCTTATGAAGGGATGATGAAAAAATAATGTTCCACACTTTCACACAGTGTTTGTCATTTGTATAGCTTCATTCTTCAACTTTCAGATCTGAGTGCCACTTTAGGAAACAAAACCAACTGCATAATGCTTATGCACATACTGCTAAAAGGCACTAATTCTCTCTGCCCTTTTATTCCTGACATAGGTCTTTTAAACACAACATTTCCTCTCCTTTCCCACAATATATGATAAGGAGAGACATAGCTAACAAAATGCAGTATATCACGATTAGCGAACAAATTAGCACCTGAAGATATAAACAGAACATCAAAACTCAAAACTACTGGTTTAGAGACTTTGCAGATTCACACAGATGTCTATAAGGTGGTTTGCAGACTTGCTTGGCAGCTTGGTTTAAAAGATATTGCGCTTCCTGGTGGTGAGGGCAGAGGGGTGTGGACAGTGGGGAGCTGAGCTTGGCGCCAAGTCCTGCTACTTACCTGCTGCTTGACTTCAAACCAGATGTAGGCCATATTGGTTTTGATCCTGTTCATTTTGTTTCAGCTGCTATTTGAGTATTCAATCAATGATAAATAAACCTGTGTGTGTATGAGACCCATTGTCTGATATCTAAAGTACACTCAAATATGGTGAAATAAAGATTACCATTTGAATGCAAAGCCTCAGTCTTAACTCTTGTTTTGAGAAGTTCAGTGTATTAAACTGCATTATTAAAACGCTTTAGGGTTTTTTGAATGTCATTTTACTTGCTTGATTTTTCCGGAAGGAGATTTGAGTTGTTACACATTCAACTGATGTACTGTAACATTACCTTAATGCTGACTCAGACAAATCAGTCAGGAGCATTTTCCCAGAGATCGCTGTGCCTTTGCCACTGCCCCTTCCCTTGGGCTGTTTTAGAAGCCTTGACAACTCAGAAGGAAATGTTTCCCCTTATTTGTTAAATGTTAACATTTTTCTAATGATAACTAATATAGAATTAAACTTTCATATTTTTTTCAGTGGTTTCATATAAATAGTTACATCCTCTGAGTGAAAATCTCCCTGACAGGGAAACCCAGATTAAGAACCAATTTACCACCTAAGACTAATTTAAACCCCGTATTAAGGGCTTAGTATAGTTTGCTGGCTCTTGTGTGGAACACTGGATATGAATTTCACCAGAATATTTATAGATACAACATTCCTCCTTTGTATCACCATCTGCTCGCCACCTCTGTTTCTCTAGCTGAACTTCAGGGTCTGTACCAATGTCATTGGAAGCTTTAAAATCTGCTATTAAAATAGCAACAACAGCAGAGATCTGCTGTTAGAATAATAGCAACAACATCCCTCTGTGGGATGCTAGGGAACACACGACTACGGACAGGCCTGATCCAGCATTCCTTTCCTGCCCTAGGAGCTTTTTTTGGGGAAAAAAATAAGAAAAAAAGTAATGCATGGGCTGACTCCGTTTGTGTATAGATAGATGGAAATGTGGAACTACTTTCTCCCATTGTCCTACTAGCTGAACACTGGGGAGAGAGTGGCACAATGCATGGAAATGCCATGGAGGGAATGTAAAGAGATGCTCAGCAAATTAATTCAATATAAACAGAGATAAAACCACTGATAATGTTAATTTATATGCTTTTCAAATGACTCTCCATGTAATTGTGACTGAGCCAGCTTCTACATGTTACAGTTAATGGTAGCAGGGTTACAGTTAAGGGGAGCAGTCCTTATATCTGATAGCAGTGGGACTGAACTTGTGGGTCATGTGTGAAACACCCTGAAAACACAAGTACAGTTGTGAGCAAGAAAACAAGGTGTGAAAATGAAAGTAATAATTAAACATTAAATGTCTGGCAAATTTTTATTTGATTGTAAGAGAAAACCATTGTGGCAACATCACCTGGTTTGGTCTATGAGTTGTTCTTTTTTCAAAGGGTCTAGGTGGCCAATGATATAGAAAAAGTTGAGAAATGCTCCTGGATAGCATCTCAGCACATGCACATGTCTAATGGATTCACATCATATTCAACAGCACAACTTCTTAGCACATTTTCATGCGTTTGACTAACAGAACTTCAGAGACAGTGTAATTCCTGACATGAAAATAAGATTGTGGTGCTTTTATGAAAGAAAAAGGTGATCACAGTGATCAGTAATATATCTTGAGAGGCTTTACTTTTCATATTTTGATGCTGCTTTGATAAAAAAAAAATGTAAGACTTTAAGGAGACAATCTGAAATGTAGCATAATGTGGTTTTTTGAACAGAAAGAAACTAGAGTGCTTTGAAAATTGCCTTTTTCACAGAAGAAGAATTTAGGACTGAGGAACTAAGCTAACCATAACAAAAGGGTAAAAAGGACAAATTCTCAAGGCAGAAAGTGCCTTTGGATTATTTCTAATCCTGAAAAGTGCGTGAGCAACTATTTGAAATGGATATTAATGGTGTAAAATCAATGGGGTGTTTTAGGTGCCTGAGGTGGGATAGGGAAAAGGACATCTCTTGTGCAACAAAACCTATGAATTCCCATCCTTCAAAAAGGAAACTTACTGTAATCAATTTACATATAGAAGTAGAAGGAAGTTTGCTGGTTTTGGTGCAACTATTTGGTGAATAACTAGGCAGAAAAACAATTTTGTGTCTTGTGATGCAATCACTGTGAAGTGTAATGCTCACTGGAGGAAGCATAAGGAATAGAGTCTGGAGGACCAAGACTGTTATTAAATATCAGCTGTATGACTGCGTGGAAAATATTAGTGATAATTGATAACTGGTCATTTCAGAACAGCAACATTGGTATTGGTAAAGTCTTCAATCTCTAAAATACTCAAGATCTTGCATAATACAAATAGACACTTGCAGTTTCATAGCATAGGAAGAATATACACAGAATTAATTAACAAAGAGCAACGTAAAATGTCAGAGTATTAAACAATCAATTAATATTTTAACAATGGTGAAGAGTAGCCGGAATACCATCTCTGTATGCAGCTTTATTGCCTCCTATATTGTGCAGGATTTTTTACCTTGCTTCCCTTACGTGTTCAGAGTGTGCTGTTGGCCAAGTGGAACATCAGATGAAGGTGTGAACTGCTAGCATGTCTACCGTTAGAGGGGAAAAGGCTGCTGCATTTTGTTTTCATCTAAACTGTGTGAGTCTGTGGAAATGAACAGGAGACCAAAACAGGATGGGAAAAGAAGAGATGTCCATAAGATAAGGGAACCCAATTTATTATTTTTAAAAAACAGGCATATGGAAGAGACACGTATACCACAGTAATAACAAGAAACAGTCTACCATTTAATAACTGTAGAAGATAGCATTTATTCTTATGGCAGGTCAAGAGCCTGATCCACAAAACAGATGAAACTTTGCTTTCACAAGCTCAGCAGGCCAGACCCATACCATGCAAGCCAGGACTGCAGTTGGACTGGTCTTTGAAGTTAGTTGCCTTTGCAGTATCAGGCATGTGAAGCCCAAGAACGTTAGGGGACAAAATCTTTAAAAAATTACTGTAGAGAAAAGGGGAAGTAGCATAAAGGAAAACAAAGAGAAAATCCACATTCTTGCAGCTATAAATCAATTCCAGTGACCTGACTGAATTTTCCCTCGTTGATACTATGTGAGGCTGACCCAGAAAGACAGAAGTACGAATACAGTAGACAATTTGGCAGAACAGCAGTGAGATAGGCATTATCTGTGTAATCTGAGATAAATTCCTTTTATTTTTGTTCAATAAAAGTAAGAATTGCACAGTGCAAGCCATACAGATGAGGTCAGACTGGGCTGCATCTCTTCTGTGTGCCTATGACTGCCTGTCAGTAATGTATAAGAGCTTGAGACATGGGTTCGAGGCTTTAATTTGATCTTGCACATCTAGTGCCTTTTACTTCCTTGGTCTATTAAGACACTGTAGGATCTCTCCTACTCATTCTTGGGTTTTGCAGAGAAGCAAATTGGAATGAAATGCTCAGAAGAAGGTTCCTGGCCAGACACACCTTTTCTGTTAAGGATGTACCTGCCTTGCTAGGAAGAAGTATCCATCATTAAAACAGATAGTTTATTTGGGTACATCAGCCCTGCTCCTTCTTGCTTATTCCTGGCTACTTTAAGCTATTTTCTGTTAAGCTTGTTTCTTACTATCTCTTCCTCAACTGTCCAGCTTCCTTCTTTTGTTTCAGAAGCCTCTTTCTTTGCTTTTCCCTAGAAAACTCACCATGCTCATACTCTTAGACCATCTTACCTACAGCAACATTACTGCTGATAATTCTCTCCAGATGTCGTCTGGCACATGATCATCAGGCCAGGCACTTCCTAAGCTGTTTACCTTCCATTAAAGAAAAAAAACAAAAACAAAACCAAAGACAATCTTCTGTTTAGACAACTAAAAAACCCAGACCAAAACACAGCTAGAACATGGAGAAATTGCAAAACAAGTTATTCAAGATCCACAAAAACATTAACATGATACAATTCACATAACAGAAGAATTACGCCTGTTAACAGAGGTGAAGAAAAGTAGTATGTGAATGATATATGTGGAATATGTAAATAATCAATATTATTCATAAAAAATATCATGGCTAGGAACTTGGGCTTATACCTGGTGAATTTCTGCTTCCTGTGTAAGTAAAAAACAGAATCTGGATTTACAAACACTTTTCCCTCTTCTGACTAATTTCTAGAAATGCAACCTGATGGGGTTCTCCATCTGTTACCAAGGCATCCCAGAATTAGCAGGCTGCATCTTTAAGGAGGAAAGGAGAGGGCTGGTTCAAGGAGGAGACTTGGTATCTTCCACATTTGATCATTTTGCACTTACGGTCTCACAGCAAGAGGGATATCCTCTCTTCCTTCTACATCAAGTGAACTCCATGTGAGGAGCAGGCAGTAGGCAGCCCAGCAGGTCCGAGAGGATACTGCTGTCTGCTACAAGGGCTAGGGCTCTGGTCAGGTCCACTCAGAATATTTGGGTCCCTGGTGCAACCCCGGATGACAGAAAAGGAGCTTGCATCTCAAGAGGTTCTCCAGTGGGAAAAGTCACCGCCACAGAATATACACTGAATTGCTACTGAGACAGATACATAGATAGAATTATCTTTTATTAAAGTTTTTGAGGAAATCATGCCTGGAAGATGAGTAGCTTACGTGTTCTCTCTCTCATTCCCTATGCTGATGTATCTATTTCTCCATTAAAATTACATTTATTTTAGAAATTACTCCATTTTTCCTTGAGTTCATCTATGTCACTTTCTCAAAAGGGCAAAAAGGTCAGATGAGAGCTCTTATACGATTACTGCTGATTGCTGTTGCTGATAGAAGAGAGGAATTCTTGCTTTATTATCACAAATCTTTTCATAAGATTTGATATCCTCCTCAGAAAGAGTTAATCTAAATGCGTGTCATAATGCAAACAGAACTATCCATTAGATTGAGTGAAGAATTCTTTATTTTTAACCAAAATGGTAAATGGGGAAAGATGAAGGGAAAAGAGTTCTTCCCTATTTATCTTTGTATATCAAGGAAGGCCAAGTAAAGAGGTGGCTTTAATTTTTTTGTCCTTAATCTCTTTCTTATGCAGCACTCATCTCAGAAATTTCCTCACACCATTCTCATTCTGTATCAGTCTACAAATATGCCTTTGCCCACAAGTATAAAACATCCTTCAGCTGAGTTCCTTATTTTAGCTGAGCTCTGTAATAATGTGCCACTCTTTCAGCCCTGTAAGATTTCCCATAGTGGGAGGCCTCAATAGTACAGAGCTGTTTGGTTTTGGCTCTATCTGTTGCCAGATGAAATTCATGACAACAGCTTTTCAAGTCTTTAAAGTGCTGTCTGGTACACATACAAGTAAGCAGTGAAACAGGAAAAGAATGTGAGCGAGTATATTTATTTTCACTTTTTTTTTTAGCCCATCTCAGAAATCTCTGTTCTTATTCCGTTTCTTAAAACTCCTTTTTTTAAAAAAAATAAATTTTATAATTGGGACCAGATTAATACACCGTGACATATTAAAAGACCTGAGATATCCAGGTATCTCATTGAATCTTTAATCTGCCATAGTTTTGTATCTATCTGAACTTTTTTTGGGAAATGCAGAAACCCAACACTTTCCTTTTTATCTTGACTAACAATTTTATGTGTAGAAGCTGAGCTGTATCTGCATGTTTGGACACCACTGCTTATGAGGCATCCTGTGCTGCAGGTTTCACAGAGAGTTATCACAGGTCCTGTCTCTGATCTGTCCCTCAGTAGCTTTATTTTGAAAATTCTGCTTAATTCCTTGTGGCCAAAATGAACAGCTGTCATCTGTCAGCAGGGCCTCGTCAACTGTCTTCCCCTTGAAGACATTCAATCCACTAACAGATGAGCTGTAGGATCTTTATAGAGCATAAGTGCAAGTACTCAATGTGTCTTCAAAATCATACTTTTAGTGCCATGAGTCTAAGTTCCTGTTATTTAATCAAATATAATTATACATCCAGAGACAAGAAGTCCAACCTGTATAATGTTCAAACTTTGCAACTATCTGGCTTTTAAAGTTTTAGTTTATTTGTTTCTTCTGAAAGAGAAACTACCTCTTCTTTGCATGATCTTGATAAATAGGTCTAATGACACTGTATTTGGTCATAAAGCCATCTGTTCCTGCTGCCTTATTTGCATTCAGACTTTCGATGGTAGTACTCACTTCCTTGTTTTAAGCGTGTTATCCAAGAATTCTGTATTTTTCTTGTGGTTCTGTGGGAAAGAAGTCCTTAAAGCAATTTAAAAGCTGTTGGCTTTTGGAGAGTTGACCTGCAATCAATAAAACCTTTTGGCCTCAAATCACCCAGCATCTCTTCTCAACATGTTACCAGATGTCCATTGCTGTCCTTTTTTAAGAAACTGCCATATTATCTGCTTTTTTTAAAGCCTGTCCACCATCTTTCCCTTATATAATGTTTTGGTTTATGCATTTTTAGGCTGGTTCTGTTTAATAGATTTGTAGGAAATCCAGTACCTCCAATCCCTGTGGATTTATGCATTTTTTAACAAAACCTTTTAGTACCTTTCCGCTTATCTCGGACTGAAAGGGATCCACCAGGCCTTTTTCTTCACTGGTTCTTGATTTTTTAAGACGGAAAGCTTTACTTGTAACTTCACCATTTATCCTTGCCTTACAAGCATCCCACAGAATTTTCTTATCTCAATGAGCTTACTGTTTTCTTTTAGATAACTCTGAAAAGGCTATAGATATTTCTTTTGCCCTAAGTTATAAGCAGAGTTCCATCCAGTTGCCATCAATACAACTTGTTTTAAATTTCAGTTTTTTAAAATTAGGCACGGGGAGTGAGGATACTGACTGATTACATCCAGAGAGATCAAAGTAACAGAATTTAACAAGCTACTAGTGACAAGGAACACATCAGCGCCTGAATATGCATCACATGGTTGACAACAGTTAGAGCATCCCCTGAGTTAAGAGCTTACTGCCTTTTGAACATTACCAGCATCTAACAAGGTGACTAGCTTTAAGTTACCTTCTTATCTGCAAATCCTGATCACCTTGGTCTATCAAGGGCTGGATTCATGAACTGACTACAGTTCTCTCTCCTGTCCTAAATTTTGTTAAAAATTCTTAAAAAAAAAAGAAAGTGAAATGAAGGAGGCTTGTCCCTGGATAGAACAATATGGAGCATACACTCTTTTAAGTTACCCTTTTAGAGGTCTTTTATCAGAATATATCTGCCATCTTCAAACACCAGGCTTTTAGGATGAAAAGGAGGTATTTGAGTAATAAAACTGCCACCCCTTTTCCTTTTGATGGCCTGAAGAGCAGTATGGTGTCTGTTCTCATATTGCATCTCAAGCAGCTTTCATTGTTGGTCTGCAAAGGAGCTTCTTGTAATTGTATAGTCGTGTTATTATATATATTTTTTTTATTGCTTGTAAAACTTGTTGACCTAAGCTGGTCAACCATTTAGCATTTAAAGGCATCATTTGAATTGGTTCATCTGTTCTACCGGCTTTCCAGGTGTTGCTTTTCTAACATTTGAACTTAAAGGCTCATATTCTACTCCTTTTAGCTGATACTTTTATAAACAATTCAATGCTGCCTGTTGCAATAGCAAGTATCCCCTTTCATTGATAGAAGAGATGACAAATCTTCAGATAACTTTTCAGGCTTCTTACTACACTTGGTTTACTTCCTTGCTTCCTGTGTTTCATATTCTATATTGCTGCCTAACATTCATTGGGTTAACTTCAGTCATTCTGAATTTCTTCTGTCTTAAATACCTTATTGCTACCCTTCTGGGTCTCCAAGCACTGCTGTGTCCTGTGCCCTTTGGAGCACAACTGCAAATTTGAGGGTCCAGAAATTACTTGTTAACAGAAGGTACTGACCACTAAAGTGGAAGGTGCTTGCAAAATGGAGAGAGATGCTGAGAGTAGGGAAGGGAGGGCATCATTATTTTAAAAGGTCTGCTGGCCTGGCCAGGGGTGTCGGTTGCTAGCCTGCCTGACAGCCTACACAAAAAGCAGCTGTTTGCCTGCCTATCTGTGGCAGATCATTCAAATCAAACGAAGGACAGGGTTTAAAAGGCTGCCTGAACCTGAGCAGCAGCATGCCCAGTTCAAGATGGTGTCTCTGCACGTTGCACGGCCGCTGCCAAGAGAAGGGTGTCCGCTAAGAGTTTTATTTCATACATATGGAGGGGGCCTCACCATCCGGGGTAACTTGGCAGTGAAGTAGACTTTGGGTGTCCCCAAAGCTTTTGCTCTCTTTGAAAGTCAAGGCAAGGAAGGCACCCTGCCTCGCTAGAGAGGTTTCTGCTGCCCAGACGGGGGAAGTGCTGCTTGTTATTAAGTCTCTTGAAATTGTGAGCAGTTGTGAATGCATGTTTGAAAGCAGGATATGCTCTACAGTGATATCCAGGGCTCATAAGAGATTTTAAAGGAGTTTAAAGAGGAAATCAGACCTGATCAAGAGAGCTTGAAGATGGTAATTTAACAGGGGAACTCTATATAGTTTGAGGGTGTTGCTTTCCTGTGTATTGATTTTTCTGTGATTCTGAACAAAAAAAATGCATTAGGATATTAAAACCAGAGCTTCTGGAGTATGGTTTGGATGAAATCATGAAGTGGGAGAATGTGGCAAATTTGCCCACGCAAAGCCTAGTGTAAGCTTTTCCTTAAAAAGTCACATCAAAGACATAAACATTGCAAGATGTAAAGCCCGACAAATGTGCAAGCAGAAAAATACTTCTCCCTGTTCTTTCCATCTGAGCCTACAGAGGAGAGTATAGGATAAGCTAGAAAAGTAAACGCTCCCGGATGCAAAGGGAAATAGCAAAGCAACATAATTCAGGACCTAATGCAAACATTAAATTACTCTTGCAGGCTTTGCTGCAAATTTACTGTCATATCGATGTATTCGAGAGCTGTCTTTAGCACAGAAGCTGGTGCAGACATGTGGTACCGATAATACCTCTCCTGTCAACAGAGATCCTCTGGATTCATGCCATGGGTGGGGGAAGGTGAAGGGCATTATGGAATTTGGTCCATCTGCATCAGAGGAAAAGGAACTTGCTTTACCTCTCAGTTTTTTTCAGCTTTATTTCTGATTCAAACACCCACTGGTTTTGAAGCTTGGAGGAGCTGAATAGGGTAGATAACTGATCACTCCTGTGATGTCTGCATCCTTTTTGTAGTGAAACTCAAAAAGAACTTTTGGCTTTCTAGCTTTAATAACATTCTTTCACAATAGTGGCTTTTTATTTTTAATACAAGTAAACACAAGTACACTATGTACTTTAACACTGCAGCTCAAACCTTTTCCACTAGCAGCAGGGATATGCTGCAGACCACAAACAGCATAGACTGAATAACCTAGTGATAGCTTCTAGTGGCCTTTGTAGGATTTTCTTGGTATTATGCTGATTAGCTATAGTATTTTACTGTTTTCTACCAATAAATTACATTAGCAGCTTATATGTTTCTTTTACAATGCAAAGCAATATTCACTGTTTCTACATTTGCTATCATATGGTATTAGGGAAAATGCACATTTTCCCTAATTGAACTTCTATTTAATTTTTTTCTTTTAATATTAAGAGGGCTAAAGCCTCACACAGAAAATGGTCTGTGAAGCCCCCCTGAAGTCATCATCATTATCCAAAACCAACAGCTTCTTTATTGTTCAATGCTTTAATACAAAAGCCTCTAAGTTCAATGAGCACAAGGACTAAAAGAGTTATTTCTTCTTAAGGAAACCATCCAAGATGCCTGTAGCTTTATGGTATCCTTGTGTGGAGTAAGGAATGGTCTTTGGCCCTAACAACATTCTTGGTTACTTTGATGAAAATCCACGGAGACCTGCCTACCTTTTAATCATGATAAGTAACAGCAGTTTAGACATATGGAGTTTAAGGACCAAAGAGACCATGAGATTGTCTCATTACCTTTCCATCTATCACAGATTGCAGCATCTTACTCAGTCACCTTTTTATTTGGCTAAAAAGTATCTTCTAGAAAAGCACGTAGGCTTCATCTGAAAGGTTCAGAAGCTGGAGAATTCAGCACCGCCTGCAGCAGGAGGTATCACCCCGCTGCTAAGAACATGTGTCTTCTTTCCCTCAGAAAAGGTCTTCACCTTCCTGCATTGGTTCTTGTCATTCCTTCCTCCAGGAAATTAAAGAATTCTCTTATATTTCATGTTTTGTACTGTAAGCATATTCCTGCATTGTAATAAACTCACCCTGTCTTCCTTTAGTATATGAAGCAGGCAGAGCTCCTTACATCTTTCTCTGTAACACATTTTTCTCCAGACCAGAAGTAATTTCGCTGTTTCTTTCGCCGTTTCTTTTCTCTATCCCATTGAACTTTTAAACATCCTTTAGAAAGTATGTGCACAGGACTGTATACAGTATTCTAGTAGTAGTACCACTACTTTGAAAAACTTTAAAAATCTAGATTAAAACTACCTCAAATCCCACTTAATACTCCCCAGTTTAAACACAGTTACTTGCTTTTTCCAGACCATTACATTGGGAGTTCATATTGTGTTGCTTGTCACTGTGACCCCTCACCCCTTTTCAGACACACCACCATTGAAAACACAATCCTCAGTTTGTAGGTTTGGCTCCCATTCTTTGTTCCTAAATATACAACTTTGCATTTGCCTGCTTTAGCATACCCTATTTAACAAGATTTATGTTCCATAGAATTATGTGATATAGCTTTATTTATATCTTTATTCTTTGGCTATTTTGTGAATGGGATCCCTTCCCGGCTTTCGCGTTCTTCTTGCCCAGAAGGAATACCAAGCTCATCAGCAGAGTTCTGCTCATCCCATTCACTTCATACTGACACTATTCTAGTCTTTCAGTGTTCCCCTGCATTTCCAAGATACGTTCAAGACCATCACAGAAGGCCAGAGATCTCTTCAGCCAAGTCTCTTAGAATTGTTGTGCACAAGAGGTCTTGGCCTGCCAAGTTGAATATACTTACTCCTAGAGGGCTGATCTGAATTTATCTAGCATTCTCCTCTTATATAGCATCCCTTAGATAGCATCCTCCTCCAAATATAAATGTTATTCATCATTCTTACATGGTGCTGTCCTACTTCTGAGTCCCAGGCATGAGTAATTGTTATTTTGTATTTATATTAATGTATCTGAGTGCATTGATCTTATTAATTCAGCATTCTTAGTGTTATAACTACAAGCTAATATTTATTGCTCTTTTCTGATGAAGAATGTTATGCCTGTAAGATTCCCTTACTAATGCAGACTTCCTTGCTGGTTTTGGCTAATTTACCCTTGACTTATTCAGATCATTTAAAGCTCTAGCCAAAATTGCCTCCTTTGCCCATTGCTTCCCTCATGCTATGGGTTCCTAAGGACCCCTACTTTTTCCCTCTGCAAATCCAAGTAGTATTGGGACATTGAAATGAGTTGCTTCTAAATCCAAACACCCATGCACTTTTAACCAACTTTCAGGTCAGGCTTGAGAACACAATCTGACCCTTAAACTCTTAGCCACAAAAAGTGTTAATCTTTTGCCCCCTCCCTCAAGCAAACTATTTTTATGAAAGCGATTATCTCGATGGAAGCTCTCACACCTGCTATCAGGAAGCCTTGGTGCGTGCTAATAGTTTACTGTAATACTAGAATTGCAGCTGCTTTGGGACTGGGAGCTCTTGGTTCTGCTATTATTCATGCGGACACAGGGCTTTCATTCTTTGGTCCTGCGACCTGGGGTTGGTGGCTACCGAGTCACCCCTGTTGTATGACAGGGTGCTGCCTCCATCTTCAAGCACCAGAGGAGATCCTGATGTTTGCTCAGTTCACAGAACAAAACATAATTTCCACAGGTTTGAATTCTTCCTGAGCCTGCTCTTCCTACCTGCAACTGGGAATCAGAATACCGCTGTAATTGCATACATTTAAACACTTATGGAGGGAACCATTTTTCTTCAGGTCAGTATTAGAAGAAAATGACAGGGGAAAGGAAGAAATAAGGGGAACATTCACTTACAACTGACAACCACCTGGGGGATGCACGTTAATTTCTGCTCGGTCCCCCACAAAAAAATTGATGAACAGAAATTATATCTGACATTCAAGCCTTCAGAGCCTGAGAGACTGAAAAATTGCAGCTACTCAGTGTAGAGAGGAATGATAATTACCAACAAATGAATAGGAGACTGAAGGTAAATTTTTGGTTCTAGCAATACAAAATAAAGGAGACAAATTTAAGAACAAAATTCCTGGTGCATGTAGCAGAGATCACAACTGAACTGAGGGCTTCAGGTATGTCTGCAGTAAAAAATGCAAAACGTGCATAACACATGGAATGCAGTCTCTTTCCACATGAAATGGTTCAAAATGTTGGCATGTGACTGTGTGAAATATCATATTATATACATACTTAAATAGGTAGCACCATGGTCTCTATTGTAATCCTATAGAACTGTTCTGAAATATACTGTGCTTGCTCTTTGCTCAGAGGTGATTTTCTTTACTTTTCAAAACTGGACTAAAAATGGTTCAGTCGTTTGTAGAGACAAGGTGAGGGTCCACTGAGCAGTTTATGCATCATAAAACAGAAATCTCCCTCCTTTCCTGCAGGCCTGTAGGTTGGAACAAGAACTGGACATTTCGCAGAGGGATATTTCCATTCCACTCAGATTTGGTACAAATCACCGCCGGCTCATGTTCATTTAAGGTTTCTCTAGGCTTGTCCCATGAGCACACTGCTTTGGTGGGCAGACTCCAGCCATACAACTCCTTTATCCTGCCATGGGAAGGAGCTTGGGAAGATGCAGCAGCAGCAGGGATAAGTACTGCTGTTTGTCCTTTTTCCTAGGAGGAGGCAAGAACTAGAGAAGGGGAAAACAGGCGTAGTACCAGAGCTTGAATTCTTTGGTTTGAACTGGATGTTTGCTTCTTTAAAAAGCAAACACTTGCCAATCATCTTCCATGAAAAACACATCCCCAACCCCCCCATTGTCTTTAGAAACAGGCATATGTTCTGCTCGAATTCACTCATTTCACTTAAGAAAACAGCATGCCCTAAAACTGATCCAAAATGTAAGTTTTTCACAACACACACCAACATTACCTCATAAATCACGAAGGGCAGCACAACCAAGATCTTTTCTCATCTCCCTTAGCCATTAGAGGTACTTACAGTGTAAGAGGCTGAAAATATTACCAAGAAAAATGTAAGGGTTCCTGAGTCTGCCAGGGTGAGTAACAGTGGGCAATTAATGAGGCAGAGGACAGCAAGAAAAGGTTTGAAATTTTGCACAAGCAAATATAAATCTGCCACCTTCAAAGTGTCCAGAACTTGAATATTATCCCAATTCTTTCTGTACACACTGTCGGTATATAGACAACTCGGTGTGCAGGGATTATATTCACAAGATGGTGGTAAGAGACAGTGACAATAAAGCAAAAACTATTAGAAGGTAAATCAGGAAAAAAGTCAGATATCCAAATGTCAGGAGTGTGGGACAGCAGGAGCAAAAAGCTACATGTGGATTTACAGTGATGTGCAGCTGGACTGGCCTGATGCCTCCCTGCAGAAAACATGCAGGCACAGCTCACGCCCACGTGGGCTATAGGTATCTGGGAGGGAGTGCGGAAGTGGTAGCCTAGTTTATATAGAATTCATCAACCACATCTGGACTGTCAGAACAACTGTTGATTCTGTATGAAAATTCCTCTCTGCTGTTGCTTTTCCAATGATCCCTGTGACTTGGGCAGCAAGTGGGTGCAGATGAAATGAGCTGTTTTGGCAGCTTAGCACTTGCAGTCTTCTTGTTGGACCTGTCTTCCTACTGTCTCTGTCCTATGAGTTTAGCTCATGAGATGAAGGGCCTTCTGATCTGCTGAAATAAGTTGGAAGTATATATAATCACCCCCACAGATGACAGAGTTCAAGAACTCTTTCAAATAGTCATGGTTAAAGCAGCATATTTAGTCTGCTGTAGTTTCTCTTCATTGACACAGTTGCTAGGTATTCAAATAGTTACTCAGGAGCTACTGAAACCTTTTGAACTTCAATGGTAATACTGGAAGTACATCAACTAAGGACTTTGCTACAGAGGAATATGCTGGAAAGTTAATATGAACTAATTTTTAATGTATTAGCTAATTTACATGGAAATCCTGGGTAGCTATTCTCTAGAGATGAAGTAAGTAAAATCAGACCAAGGTCATCTTAATTCTCAGTAGGGATTTCCACTTAAGTGGCTTAATGCAGTTTAGCAAATCCACTTTAAATGACCAACTTCATTGGTTTAGTATAGTTTTCCTGAATGTAGATATGGCTTGTATACGACTATGTAGATAGTCCCTTAAAGAATAATTCCTGTAATGTGGCATGAATGTTTTTTTCCAGTTTTCTTGAGATTGATTTAAAAAATAAGGAGCTGACTTAAGGTGAAGTGAAATAATCTACTCTTCACCTAGCTTGGAGAGTTCCCCATAACGTTTAGTGTTGGCTTTCTTAGTAACATTGTTTAACTAATTCTTTCTAATAGAACCTTTCTAAAGCCCAAGAAGGAGTTTTTCAAATACAGATTACAGCCAGGTAAGCTTCTGGTGATAAAAGAGGGGCTAATATAAGGGAGAAGGAAACCTACTCACTGCATGAGGCTGGAGGGAGGAGGCTAAATGAGACATTCTGCAGAAAGCCTGTCTTTTGGAAGTGCAGTTTGCTGTCCTCATAAAGGAGGAGAGGCATGAAAATCACTGTAATTAACATGTACAGAAGTTTTCATGATGAAAAAAAAAGTCATCGCGGAAAGGAAAGTGGTATGAAAAATAACGTCATCATAAAAATAATAGAAAACAGGGGGTTAGGAAGATTGAAAAGCAAAATTACTCCTGCATAAGGGAAGCATCAGGAAGGCATAATTCAGGTCACATTGACTATGTAAGAGTGAATTACAGAGCAAAATCAAACCTGAACTGGAAAGGTTTTCTGTACTAACTATACCAGCAGCTGCTGATGGCTCTAAATTGGAAGTCAATTTTGGCTAATATGTTGCTAATTTTTTCCTCCTCTGTTAAAATGTTTTTCATTTTCTGGTGCACTGAAAATATCTCTGAACAGGACCTTACAAATATATGAACTTTTACCACAACCTATGAAGGCAGTGGTATGAAGAATGCTGGAGAAAATTGCTTTTGGCTTGAGGGACTCAGAGGACAATGAGAAGCTTCTTAAAAAAACCCCTAGTTTGAGTTTTGTTGTAGAGTGGACCACAGGACTTGGTTATGGGAATCATCCCACACAGAAACCCGGTCAGCATCTCTCACTATTGGTTTGCATTGTGCAGTGGAAGATGAACCAATATTTTCTGTGGCATTGGTGGGGAACAAGAAGTGTAAGTGAACAAACAATCACATACTGCTCTGCAAGAGGAGGACAGCTTCACTGCTTCAGCTTTCCAAGGCAAAGTAAAAGGCTGGAATCCTTCTGTCCTCTAGAAGAGGAAAAATTCAAGGGAAAGCCTGCCCACCATACTAGAGCTAGGGAAAACAGTGTGATGCTGGAAAAAATAGGAAACTAGCAGTTTATAGCCAGGCTGCACAGTATATTGCCCATAAAGATTTTTCAGAACAGAACATTTTTTTTTTCAGCGTTCACAGAATAACTATTATTGGCCTTTAATAAGGAGCAAAAGCTATTTGGAATAACTACTATACAGAAACGAAAATGTGTGGAGGCGTAAATCCAGACTTCAGCACCTGGCCCGAGCAGTTGGGCCCAGCAGTGGGCAGGGAAGTTGGGCGGGGGGAGCAGAGGGAAGGAAACCCTTAGAACTGCTTTGAACCTTCTCCACAGAGTCCCCACAGTCTCTTTTGTACCAAACAGCAGCTGAGCAGGCCCTGCTGGCAGCAGTGTCTCTGTTTATCCTCCTTGCCACCTTTGTCTGCTTTTCTGCAGGGTCCCACGCAGACTCAGGTCGTGCATGTCTCCGTTTGGGCTCCTTTGAACTGAGCAAGTGCAGTGATGATACTGGGTGGGGATTTTTGCCCACGAGTCATGAAACATGACATTTATGATTCACCAAGTCCTTTTGCAATTAGATTTTCTTTTTCCCTGAAAACCTCTTGTGGCATTGTTTCTTTTTGCTGCTTTTCTGCTTCAATTCGCTATTTCCATTTGGTAAGGTACCTCAAGCAGAATTTTGTCAGCCTGGCTAACAGTTGCTTTCTCTGTCTTCTGTATAGTCGCGGACTTCATCCAATACTTTGTGTCTTTTGCTGGTTTTCATCCAGATGTTCTCCAGTATTTTATGAAAGGTGAACTCGCCACTTTGCACACACTAGCCATCATACATAGTCCTGAGGCTTCTCTTTGGAGGTTGAAAATTGAAAAATGAGGGCAAAAAACCTCCTTAGAAACAACTTCCTCAATCAATAAATCAAGGCACACATTTTTCAAAACTGCCTGTGCGTTTTTTTGGAGGACAAACCTGAATCGCTGTGTGTGCTTATTTGGTTTGCATGGTGTTTTATAGATTTCTCAGTATTTGCCTTAAAAACCTGTTTTAATTGAACACAATCACAAAAATCATACAAGCAGAACACTAGTTAAACGTTAAATCCCAATTTATATCTTAACTGCCTTTGCATGCAGTCAGATAAATGGCGATTACAAATAATTGTGCGGCCAGCACACTGTGCAATCCTGAGAATTCAGACCACAGGGTTCACCTCTGAAATTCTCCCACTTCCCATTTTTTGGTAAGACAAAAAGGAAAGGAAAGGAAAGGAAAGGAAAGGAAAGGAAAGGAAAGGAAAGGAAAGGAAAAGGAAAAGGAAAAGGAAAAGGAAAAGGAAAAGGAAAAGGAAAGGAAAGGAAAGGAAAGGAAAGGAAAGGAAAGGAAAGGAAAGGAAAGGAAAGGAAAGGAAAGGAAAGGAAAGGAAAGGAAAGGAAAGGAAAGGAAAGGAAAGAAAGAAAAGAAAGGAAAAGAGAAAAGAGAAAAGAGAAGAGAAGAGAAGAGAAGAGAAGAGAAGAAAAGAAAAGAAAAGAAAAGAAAAGAAAAGAAAAGAAAAGAAAAGAAAAGAAAAGAAAAGAAAAGAAAAGAAAAGAAAAGAAAAAAAAAGAAAAAAAAAGAAAAGAAAAGAAAAGAAAAGAGAAAAGAAGGTGAAGCTGTTGTTATGAATCAAACTGCTTGTGTTATGTATCTAAACTGTGCCTTGTTTCTGCCCTGGAGTCCGTTAAGTGCAGCTTCTAATGACATTGCTCCAGCTGCAGGAATCTGCTCGGCGAAAGAGGAGGAGGAGAAGGAGGATGGCTGCTGGCCATTTTTGTTTTCTAACGTGCATGAGTTGAAGAAAGAAGAATCCCTCGTGGGATTTGATTTAGATGGTTTTGGCAGCTGTAAATTACTCACAGCATGCTGTGGAGTTTGTGCTATGAGATATTTTCGGTTCCGTCGGAATCTCATGCTAAAAAAAACCCCCCTCACTAAACTCAAACAAAAATAAGGCAGCAGGACAGGAGATAGCTGCAGACGACTTTCAGCTGGTTTGTGCCTGCCTGCTCTACAGGAAGAGTTTTAAGGAGCTGGATTAACCACTTAAGGAATCCTGAAGAAATGACAGTGAATGGCACCAAAATGTTGGTTTTCACTGTTCATGGCAAAGAATATGCTTTTCTTTAGACTGCATTACATTAGGGTACACTTACAGAGGGTACTGTGTGTTTGTTTTAAGATTATGCAGCAGCACAGGATTTTAAAGGCATCGGGGAGTAATGAGTTAGTACTTTCTAAAACATTGTTTACTTCTGTGGTTATGTCCTGAAGGCCATTTAAAAGTGATTCTTAGGCAGAAGGCAGAGCTGCTGTTTATAAATTGTACCTCCACAAATAAGCAAACAAATAAACAAAAAGCTGTGCTAAAATTAAAAATCTCTTGTAATCTTATGAGCACTGTGTGCAAATACCTCTATTTCATGGAGGGCTGCTCTTAGAGTAATTTCTCCTTTAAAAAAAGAAAAAAAAAAAGATGTATTTTTACAACTTCCTATTTCTTCTGCTGCAGTAGAGCCAGAGTAGCAAGAGAAGTGAGACTGCTTTCCATCAGGAAAGGTGTTGCTGCAATTGCAAGAATAAACTCTATTTCAGTGGAGGGGATCCTCTTGGAAAGAGCTCAGCTTGGGTCTCAAATCCCAGGCCAGCTTGCAAGGTTAGACCCCCCCAAAACCAAAAGAAACAATAACAAACAAAAAAAAACCCTCCCCAAGCTTGCTCTGCTTGTAAATTGAGAAATGGAATGGATTTAACCTAGGAATGGTTGACAAGTGGGGAACACAGGTGTCCTTGCTGACACTTTAGTTTTTCAGAGCAGTCATGCTCTTTCAGGACATTTTACACTGTAAGAGGCATGTGGCCGTACAGCCTTCCCACACCAAATGGAGCCTGCAGCAGAGCAGGACACCTGTAAAATCAGGTGTTATGGTGGAAAGGGAACAAGAGCTGCTCACCTTTCCTTCCATCAGCTGGATCATTCCAGCATCTCTTCTTGCTCTGCAGCTCTGCCCAGTATCTACTTTATTTTTCTGTTTCCTGTATATAGTACAGAGTAAAATATTTTAGTAAGTGGGACTATGCAAAAACATTTCAGAAAAATATATGGACACGATAATATCAACATTTTTACAAATGTCAGTACAAAAATGGTTGTAATCATCAAAATTAAACAGGGAATTAGACATAGTTTCAATTATGAAACAATAATAATACCTCTTTGAAACACTTTTACTTTTACAAAATTGCATTTTCTTAAGAAAAACTATTTCATCAGCATTCTTTGACCAGCTTCTGTTATAGTTTCATTTTACCATTATTTTCTCAACTGGACTAGAACAACAAAGAGTCAAGAAAAATGCTAGTATCTTATATTACTAAATTAGTGTTCTAAGTTGAACTTCCAGCCTCATTGCTGCCTTCCTTCTCTCAGTGGATCCTTTGGTGCAGGTACAAATGCGCACACCCACCCACACATACCCACACACTCATCCCCGTGGCTGGGCAGTGGGCAGCTAGGCAGCTTCTGGTCTTGCTTGATGACATGAGCTTTGTGTCATGGTCCATCTACTGCCATCTCCACCTTCTGGTGTGTGCAGCCAGGTAAGGCATCATAGTTACAGGCTTCTCCTCAAGAGACTGATGCTATGGGACCCAGCCAGCTGGCAGTCCCTCAACCTCTTTTGACCAAGAGGTATTGGTGGAAGAGAAAACAGGGGAGAAACAATGTGGACTGCAATAAATTCTGTTGTTACTGTTCATTTTGTGTAAGGCACTGTGACCTGCCCTCTCCCTACTATCAGGGGAATTTTGAAGGCTGTGCAAAATGTTTTCTCCTGTTCCTCTACTGTATTAACAGCTGCAAAAGCTGGGGCAGCTGAGCAGTTTTCATCCCTGGGTTCCTGTGAGTGCTTTCTGATATTGGAGGCTTCTGTTGGTGGAGAAGAGAGAGGTCATACCTCAGTTTGGGGCCGAATGATATAACAGTGGTTTCATGCTGTCATCTGTTCTCTTACACATTGCCTTTGTGTGTTTTCCAAATAAATCCATAATGGCTTCTACCTGAGCTTCCCCAGGACAGTAGGAGAAGTCCTGGCTTTGACTGTCTGAGGAGGTCCATTCCAAGGTCCTCTGTGAGAGTTTGATAATTTGAGATGGAGCTGTAGAAATATTTTCTCCAGTATATTACACCGGAGAGCTGATTCTCCTTTGGATTGCTGCCTGAGCTATACCTGTGCAGAAAGAGAGCACAATGGAGAATAATTAGAAATCTCTAGTATCAGTGTAAATGAGGAAAAATGCTATCAAAGTCGATAGATGTAACTGTTGTGATTGAGAAGAGAACTTGCACTGAGTTAAATGCACACAAAGAAAAACAGTGGTGGGTTAAGATTCAATATTGGAGGAGTTTCGTAGATTTCCTCCATAATCCAGCATATGTGGCTTTGTGCCCACCTGAATGTGGTTGTCTGTTTCATGCATGTGGGCATCTCACAGAAGTATAGAAATTATACCTAGGGAACACAGGAAGCTGTTCAAACCATTTAGCAGTGTCAGAGTAATTTCTGAATTTCAGCTTGACTTGCATTTTCTGTAGTCTGTTTTCTATTTATGTTTTTCTTTCATGTTTTTATGTCTTTCTAACATCCTTTTAATGTCTTTATTATTATTTTGCTTTATTATTTGCTCTATGCTTTTTTAAAGTTGTGTGTTATAGCTCTTTACTGTCTTTTCTTCTCCTAATCTCTTCTCGCACTGATCTCTTTAGCTTTCTCCCATTCTCCTTTTCCTGTGCTTCCTCCCCTTTCTTACTGCTGTGCAACCTGCAGTGTTTCTACCTGTTTCCTCTGAAAACATGCGGACTCAGGACAGCCTTAAGAGTTTTTTGGGGGAATATGAACCAACAGATCTTTTCGGGAATCCTACCATCAAAGCCTTAATTTTAGTAAATAAAAACTATTGTAGCCTTCCCTGTGGCAGGAGAGGTGGCTACTGAGTGTTTGCGTCGGCTTCCAAGCCACATAGGAAATTCTTGAGAATGTTTTCAGTGACTCAATTTGTTGGTTAGTAAGTCTGCAGTCACTGAATTATTTTGTGTACGTGTGGGCAGATTTTCTCTTTTTGCTTTATTTTTTATCTTTTCTTTTATTTCCTTTATTTTCCCATGTTTCCTTTATTTCCTCTTTGGCTTTTTGTTTTTATTTTTCTTTTCCCCTCCCTTAAATTATTTTTCTCCCCATAACACCGCCACATCATCTATTTCCATCCACTGTGTCCTTCCAGGTCCTTTTCATCTTGCTTCTTCTACCCTTTTCCTCCTTGTATTCTTCTTGCTCTTATTGTCCCTATCATACTTTGCTTGCTCCATTTAAAACTACTGAGAGCAGAGAGCCCCGTGCCTCTAAGGAACAGGTTTTTATGATATTAAAAACTAAAATTTGGAGTGTTTAGCTTAGGAGTTCAGAAGGTTACCTTTCCTGAGACAGTAACTGAATTGGACCTAAAACTTACCTGCGTTTCTCCTGTAATGGTCCCTGCTGGATGCTCTGACTTTAGGAGCAGAGCAAGGAACTGCCTGATGTGACTGTTTTGTTTGCTAAGCACTCAGGTAGCATGCAGCCTTAGAGAGCATCAGCAGCTGCCACTTGCCATTGCCTACATCAAGGAAATAGGGAAGAGTGTGAAGGGGTACAGGCTGGGAGAAGGGATCTGCTGCCCAAGCTCCTCCTGTCCACAGTGGCTTTCAGATCTCTTTTCCCTTGGAGCCTGGCTTCTTCCTTCCAAACCTGGGAAAGCCCTGTGCAAGGAGGGATGTCCTTTCTCAGTGAAATGTGTGGGTGTGAAAGCTATTGAACTGGTGCTAGTGTTAACAAGGTGAAATTGTTTTAAGACTATGTGGTGGATCTATCTACTATAAAGCCGATAGTGGTGCTGTAAGCAATAACTTGAGGTGGTTTGTGTAAGTCCTCAGGCACCATCAGTGAGCCTGACTCAGCCTTCTGTGTGAGGGTTTCATGTTTGCACAGGAAGGCAGTCTGGCCAATGGTGAATGTAAATGGATTTACTGCTACTTTGAGGCAGCAACTGTGAATTAATCATAGCCCCTATGAGGGAATGGCTCAGATCTGAGCAATTCTGGTAAATGTGATTCAGCTTGGACTTCCCCAGGGTCCTTCTAGCACAGCCAAGCAGAGGCACAGTGAAATAGTCCTGGAAGGGGTTTGAGGGCATTG